>NC_082648.1:104927278-105227278 GCF_028023285.1 Balaenoptera ricei
AACTCCTGAGGGCAAGTCCTTCATCTTTAAGAGGAAATCGCTAGACCAGCCAACGCAGCCTTTGAGTGACATGCTATGTGTCAAGTGTGTCTGTCCCCTGGTAGCTGCAAGAATGACAACTGTTATCATCTCCTCCCCATTCTTCCTGGTCCTGGTCCACGAGCACTGGTCTTCCTCAAAGCAACTACCAGAGCCCTGCATGAACTCGACATTCTCCATCCACAGAGCTGACGCTTTACTAACTATTGACATTTATGAGCAAACAGTGCTGAAACTCTACTGTGTGCGGCTGTGTTTTAGACACTATGCAAACAGTAAGGCATTCCAGGTTACGAAGTGACTGCTTAATTATCCTCCCGCTCCAAATGGGGGGGCTGGGGCAGAGAGGTTTGGTCACTTTCCGGAGGTCACACAGCTAAGAGTCAAGCCCAGAACTCGGGCCCATCATCCAAGCTCTCAGACTCCCTGCTCTCAGACCCCAAGGGCCTGACCACTCATTTAATAAACACTCGAGAGACCAGCAACCAGGGCAGAATAACTAGATCACAGGCTAAGTTAACTCCTCTGTTTATGGAGATCACGTCTCAGGCAGGGTATTCTTAGACAGTCTGGCGTTACGATTCCCTAACATTGAGACTGTATCCAATCAGCCCTCGTTCCTAAAAATACACCCGGTGCCCATTCTGCCTCTCACACCTAAGCGAGGCAACTGGCAGGACCAACAGCATCTGGCCCTCAAGGCCTGACCAGTTGGCACGGAGACGCCGGGGTTTAGAGGGTCAGGGTGGGGCATCTTGGCTGACTCGTGTGCGTTGTGGGTGGTGCCATTTTCTGAGCTCTGCCTCTGAGAAACAATCCTAGGTCCTCCAGTATTGAGAAGGGGGCTCAACACAGGTTAAAAAAAGACCAACAGAGACGGAGAAGAAAGACGGGCAGAGAGAAAAGAACGGATCCCCTACTTTCCTTACACAAAGGAGACGCAGCACATGGGAAAACTTGCAAAGGAATCTGAACCGACTCTGTCCGCTCTGCTCCGCCTGCTTCCTATGTCGAACCACAAGGTCAACAATATCAGTCACGAAGCTGTGGTTCAAGGTCCAGGAGTAAGACGAGCCCAGGGAGGGAAGGACGGGAACGGACACTGGCTAAGCACCTACTGTGTGCGGGGCACTGCCCGGCACCACCGCCATCTCTAACTCCATCCTCACCGCATCGAGGTTCCGACTTCACACGGGAGGAAAGTGCACATCGGGGAGGTTAGGTCATTCCCCGAGGCCGTGTCGCCAGCACACGCCCGCGGGAACCCAGCCAGCTCCAGCTTCATGTCCAGGTCTCACCTACTCCAGGCTGCCTTCCAGGATTTTAGGAGTGAGGACAGGGTGACAGTACCAGGGCTTCCGAGGGGACTCTGAGTCAACCGGGCAGAGAGCAGTGAAGTTGGCATCCCCGCTGCGGTACTGTGTCATCCCCAGACAGGACAGGGGAGCCTGGGCCATGTCCAGGGCACCTGAGAAGCATCGCCCAGGAATGTGGAGCCCAGAAGGGTCTGTGCGGAGGGGGCGCCATCAGGTCTCGGCCCCCAGTGGAGAACACGCGTAGTTGGGGGACGTGTGCGGGAGAAAGGCTGAGGAGGGGAGAAGAAGGGTCACCCTGGCCCCCTGCAGCCTCCCCAGCACAGGAGCGCCCCCGGGCACTGTGCCACGTGACTGAAGAGCTTTCCCTGACAACAGGAACAAAAGGACCTTCCTAATGATGGAGACAGGGCTCCGGGACAAGAGCTCCTGCAGAGGTCAATTTGTCCCCGTCAAGATCAGCTCCAGCTGTGGGCCGAGGGACGGAGGCTCACAGCAGCCCCGACCTTGAGGGGGCTCGGGGGTCGCCCAGAACAGCCGCTCCCCTGACCCACGAGGGAAACCGCGGCTCTGGCGGTGAAGCAGCCACTCAGGTCACTCCCACCTGAAGCCACACAGCGACAGCCTCTCATTCCCGGGTGTCCGCATCCAGAGCTCTTAAAGCCTCCTGTTTACAAGGCAGCACCCACGGCAGGTGCCAGCCCTGCAGCAGGAGATGCACAGGCGGAGGACCAAACTGCAGAGCCACATGCGGCCCGCACCGCTGAGCCACGTGGCCTCAGGCAGCCCCACGTCCCTCCTGGCTCTGCCTTGAAGTGGGGGAGAGAGACTGTCACCCACCCCCAGGGGCACAAGGATACAGGCGGAGAGCATCACAGGAGGAGTTGGAGTCCCACCCTGGCTCTGGGCTGCCCATGACCTCTGATCCATAGAACCAGAGGCGGTGAGGGCGGTGAGGGCGTGTGAGCTCTGAGGCTGGGCCTGGAGACGCCCTGGAGCCCTTCCTGCCACGGCTCTGGGACTCCCGCCTGGAGACCATGCTGGGCAGAAAGCGGTCCAGCCTCTGGGGGATGAGAGGAGACCCCGCGGGCCTTCCAGACTGAACTCTGTCTCAAGGATGTTCCCATGTGTTGATCCGATCGTCTCTCTCCCCCAAAACTCACTGAATTCAGGTTATTCCAACCAACAGACAAAGTGAACTCTGTGCCCAGGGGTGTGGGTGTGGGTGGGGATTGTGTCGTAAATAACAGGAACAGAATTCGGGAAACCACGGTGGTGCCCACGTTTCATAAACCCTGGTGCCATGAAACCTGATGTTTCTGTAAACATGAAAAATGCTCCTTGTGAAAGAAATACCTACTAGCTTCATTTGTGTTTTTGAAATTTGTATAAGCTTCTATGGAAATATTTGAAAAGCAGTATATGTGTACATACATATGCAGTGTGTTCTCTGAGAGTGACTGTCACTGCAGAGGCCCAGCTGATCCCTGGGCCTCACCAGCCTGCAGTCACCACACAGCCCCTGAGGCAGGACACACGGGGCTCACTCCCCAGGGGCAGGCCCCCCCACCGGAGCCCAGGCCCTCCATCATAGCACATTTTTCACGCTCACTTCAGCTTTTTTTGTGATGTTAGTCAATGTTCTTTCAATTTATGCCACATTTTCTCTGGCCAGTCTCATTCCTAATGGCTGTGGCCAACAAAGGGAAGCTTTACATGAAAATAGTCGTTTGCTCTCTTGTGAGTGTCCATGCACACCTCCGACACACCCAGCTGGGTGGAGCGTCCTACACAGACAGGGGTTCCTTATTCTCTCACGTGAGAAAGGGTGCGGTGTACACGGCCCAAGGTGCAAGCCACTCCTTATTCTAGGACACATGACCTCCATTTCCAGGTTCACATCATGGTACAAAATGGCTGCACCTGCTACAGCCATCATGTCTGCATTCCCACCAGCCAGGAGGAAGAAAAGGAAAGATTAGGTACACTTCCCTTTAAGGGGTTACACACACACCCTTGGCCACTGTTTGGCTAAAACCTTGTCTTACAGCCACATCTAGTTGTAAGGGAGGCTGGGAAAAAGGTCTTATTTTGGGCAACCTTGCACCCACCTAAAATGGGGGGGCACCATTATGAGAGAAGAGAGGAAGAATGGGTGTTGGGGGCAACCAGCAGCCTCCTTCACAACCAGTAATGTGTATCAATGTCATAAATCCACTCACTAAACTTTAAATGAACTAAGTAAATTATGTTTCTTCTTTTGTGAATATACTCTTTAAAATAAATACATTTTATCTCCGAGAGCAGTTTTAGGTTTACAGAACAATTGAACAGAAAGTACAGAGAGTTCCTATATATTTTACACACACACACACACACACACACACACACTTTCCCTTATTGTTAACTTATTGTCTTAGTGTGATGAATTTCTTATAGTTGAACAAATATTGATACATCACTGTTAACTAAAAATCCATAGTTTACAATAGGGTTCACTCTTCGTGTTATAAATTCTATAGGTTTGGACAAATGTATAATGACATGTATCCACCTTTACAGTATCATACAGAGTAGTTTCACTGCCCTAAAAACCCTCTGTGCTCTGCCTATTCATCTCTCCCCACCCCGACCCCTGATAACCACTGATCTTTTTACTGTTTCCATAGTTTGCCTTTTCCAAACTGTCATAGGGTTGGAAGCATACAGTCTGTAGCCTTTTCAGGTTGGCTTCTTACACTTAGTCATATGCATTTCAGTCTCCTCCATGTCTTTCCATGGTTTGCTGGCTCATTTCTTTTTAGTGCTGAAGAATATTCCATTGTCTGGGTGGACCACAGTTTATGTATCCATTCATCTACTGAGGGACACCTTGGTTGCTTCCAAATTTGGACAATTATGGACAAAGCTGCTGTAAACAGAAGTGTGTGGTTTTTTGTGTGTACATAACTTTCAACTCACGTGAGTAAATAACGAGGAGTCCGACTGCTGGATCACATGGTTAGAGTTTGTTTTGCTTTCCAAGAACCTCCAGAGTGTCTGCCAAGAAGGCTGCACCATTTTGCGTTCCCTGTGGCAATGCCTGAGTTCCTGTCGCTCCACAAGCACGCCAGCATGGAGTGCTGTCGGTGTCTGCGTTTTCACCATTCTCACAGGTGTGCAGTGGCATCTCCTTGTTTTAACTCACAATCCCCTACAGCAATGTGCTTATTTGCATCTGAATATCGTCTCTTGTGAGGTTTCTCTTCAAACCTTCTACCCACGTTTTAATTGGATTCTTTTCTGATTCTTGAGTTTTAATAGTTCTTTGTAGATTTTGGACTTGCAGGTCCTTCATTAGATATGTGTTTGCAAATATTGTCTCCCAGTTGGTGGCCTGTCTTTCTGTTCTCTTAGCAGTGTCTTGTGAAAAGCTAAAGTTTTTAATTTTAATGAAGCTCAACTCATCTTTTCTTCTTTTCTTTCATGGATCATGCTTTTGGTATTATATCTGAAAACTCATTACTAAAGCCAAGGTCACTTAGATTTTCTCCTATGTTATCATCTAGGAATTTAATAATTTGCATTTTACACTGAACTCTATGATCTATTTTTTTTTTTTTTAATATTTTATTTATTTATTTATTTATGGCTGTGTTGGGTCTTCGTTTCTGTGCGAGGGCTTTCTCCAGTTGCGGCAAGTGGGGGCCATTCTTCATCGCGGTGCGCGGGCCTCTCACTATCGCAGCCTCTCTTGTTGCGGAGCACAGGCTCCAGACGCGCAGGCTCAGTAGCTGTGGCTCACGGGCTTAGTCGCTCCGCGGCATGTGGGATCTTCCCAGACCAGGGCGCGAACCCGTGTCCCCTGCATTGGCAGGCAGATTCTCAACCACTGCGCCACCAGGGAAGCCCTATGATCTATTTTTGAGTTAAATCTGTGAAAGGTGTAAGGTCAGTGTCTAGATTCATTTTTTTTTTTTTTTGCATGTGTGTCTCCTCGTGACTATTTTTGTGTCATTAAATTACAAGGACTACAAAGAGACTGGAAAATATCATGATATAGTGTTAAGTGGAAAGCAGCAGGCAAAATCCCATCTCTGCAGTAGCTTCAAGTGTAGAAGTTACGTCTGGATTGGTAAAAGAGGGAATGGGGAGTGGCAGAGAGAAGAGAGGGGATGGGATGGGAGGGAGTGAGATAGGATGGTCTGCAGGGAGCCCGGAAAAGCTGATGCAACCAAGTAGACACTCCCAGGGCCTTGGGGCCGCATGCCTGTGTCATGGGAGGGGATAAGGCTTGGGAGAGGACCATCCGCTAAGCCACTGAGATGCGGGGAGCTCCAAACAAAACAAAGGGAAAGGAAGAACTGGGGGCCACAGGTGCTTCTGCTTGAAGAGAAGAGCCACCTGCAGACTCTGAGCTCTGCACAGCCTCACACGTGGACATTCTTGTTGTGCTGTTAGTCATTCTCCGAGTGGCAGAACCAGAGCTGGAGCTGAGGTCCCCTGAGCTCCAAGCTCAGGTGTATCTCATAGGTGTAGAGAGACAAGATTAGCAAGAGCCCAACACTGTTTATCCACCCAAGACTTTGGCCCCGATCTCCCACCTGAAATCCCTTGTCCTGGAGAAGGTAAGTTGGACGTTGTGAGATAAGAGGACTTTGCTTGTGAGGGTCCAGCTGACCTAAACAGCCCAGACTCAAAGCAGGCAGGCCTCCCCCTCCTCCCTCTCCCTTCGGCCCCATATCTCCCCAAGTCTGGGATCCAAGACCAGATATTAGTCGACTGACATCCCACGTTTGCTGACCAGTCCTCAATCCCTGTTCCTCCCCCAAGGGTCAAGGCTTTTGCCCCTGGATCCCAACATAAAGCTTCACAACAGCCTGGGTGCTGTCCTGGCCACAAGCCCCACGTGGAGGTTCCTATTCAAGGGCTGTCCTTACGGGGAACCTCAGAGCCATGAAGAAGGGGAAGAACATTGCTAATATCCTGAACATCCAGCATCTATGAAGCCCAAATGAACTTGTTAAAAATTAAAAGGTGCTGATGATTATTTGCTATGGGTTTAATTCACTTAAATGGTTTACTTAAAATAAGGCTTTGGGGGATGAAAACAGAAATTAGTATTGTACTTCTGGGTTATAGGAGAGCTTCTTCACACAGAGCCTAGATCCCTGCCGGGTGGCAAACCCAAATAATGACACCTGCCCTGGATGTACGCCCACAACACAAATAGGTCCGAGATGTGGGTCCTGCCCCTGATGGGGTGGCACGTGAGCCTGGAAACACCCCTTCTTTCCTGTGCAGAGGTGCTTGTGCTGAGTTCCCTGGAGACCACTAAGGGGTCCCTGGTCTGGTGGGGAATTAGGGAGCCTCAATTTGTTTTGTCTGGAACAGAGGGTGGAAGTTGTGATGGGAGGAAAATCCAGAGAGAAGACAAGTGCATGTCACGGCAGGAAGCTTTGGGTGCCTTGAGAAGTTGAGGACTTCATCTCCAGGCACAATCCCAGGACGTGTGCCAAGGACAGCGGCAAGGTGCATCTTGGACCATCTGCCATCTTCCCTCCATTCCCAGCATCCTGGTCTCCTGGGGCTGTCCTAGCCCTCGGCCAGCACCAAAGCCAGCATCCTCCCCCCCACCAAGTCCAGGAAGCCTCCCAATGAGCCTTGACAAGTGGACAGTCACCTTCTTCTCAAAGTCACCCATGGACCGGTAGCCTGCTGGCAGCCCAGCACATCTGAACTGTTCCAAAAGTCACAGCGTTCTTTTTATATTAATCAGAACCTGTTGTCCTGACGCTTCCATCTGTCAAAGCTGTGTCTCTTCCCCACAGTCAGCTGCACAGAATATATCCCTCGTCCTTGGCAAAGGGGACAGACCCTTGCATGTCTGAAAGCGGCTGTCATCTCCCCTGTGCCCTCACCACCTCAACAACCTTAGGAGAGAAAAACTGCCACTTAAGAGGTTCTCACTTCAGAGGCACCCAGCGTGTTACTTGGCTCAAAGCACGGTTATTCCCATTTAGAGATGAAGACACTGGATTTGGAGAGATTAACCGCTCCCCCGGGGTCTCTCAGGGAGAAGGAGGTGCTGATGCAATCTCAGTCTGTTTGACTCTGAAGGCCTCCTTCTCTCCAGGGTGCAGAGTGATGGCTTCTTTTATGAGCTGAGCACCCCCAGTCCCACCAACGCCCCTCAGAGGCCAAGGCCCCCAGTCCCTCACGGTGCTGTCAGCTTTCTTCTGCAAAAGTTACCTAAACGCCCCACCTCAGTGGCAAAGGCACCCCTCTATGCCTCTTTTTCTCTTCTGTATCTGTTAGGAAGGCATTCAGGTCAAATAACAGGCTGCCTGGCCAACACTGTCTTAAAGAAATAAGGAAATTTTAGACCCTGGGGTGGGCGGTCCAGGGCTGGTGCAGCAGCCCAAAAGTGGCATCACCACCCCAAACTCTTTTCCTCTTTGCATCCCACCATCTACAGCAGGTGTTTGCAAGATGGCTCTTCGCCTCCAGGCATAATATCTGTCAGGAAGAAGGACAGACAAAGCCTTTCTTCTCAGGCTGCTCTGTCTTTATTCCAGAAGGGAAGCACCCCCCCAACACACACACATTTCCTCCCATATCTCAGCCAGAACAAGTCCATGCTCCCTGCAAAGACCAAGCCGTGGCCAGGAGAGATGAAATGAGCCGGACTGACTTACATCAATCACGCCTCCTTCCTCTGGTGAGGTGGGCACTGTCCTGCCTGGACCCCTCATCCCTGGGGAGCTCCCTGGAGACAAGGAGCTCTGTGTAACTATTAAGGAGGCCACGGAGGGTGTCGGCTTTACCCTCCTAAATTTAATCACCCTGAAAGTCTCTGTTGGAAGCGTTTCCTTCTAAGAGAGATGAGAGAGTTTAGCAAGAGTAACAACAATCCAATATTGGAATCTCAGGCACCACCTGTCAGTCAGTCATAGTGTCCAGAGTAGGGTAGACAGAGAGAAGTCATCAAAAGGGAGTCCAATAAATATGGGGGGGGGGGTGTATGGATCAGTGGGTGGAGGAAAGGAGGAGGGAAGGATTGTGGATGGATGAATGGAGTGAGAGAGAGAGATGAGTGGATGGGGGAGAGAAGGAGGAAAGAAGGGAGAGAGACTGCGGATGTATGGATATATGTATGTGCGCATATATAAATGGATAGAGGGAGAGAGAGACGGATGGATGCATGGATGGATGGATGGATGGATGGATGGGTGGATGAAGGTGAGCTATTTCACAGGGCTTCTTCTGGAAAATGCTTTTCCTGTTCATCTCAATTCTAGAGGACTTGGCTTTTGGTTGGAAAGCAGCTGAGTGCTTGCTGGTTTTTATGGATGGATTCTTCCGAGCTGGGGTTTCTGAGCTGTGAGCAAAGCGCAGCTCCCAGCAGGGGGGACGAGGGCTGGCGAGCGCTGATCCCGTTGTCCCTCTAAGGCAGGTGGGTGGACAGCCGCGCTCTTGGGAGTGGGCTTTTCTTCCCACTGGCGCTTGCCTTTGACGCCGACAGTGAGGCTCCCCCACCTGCTACAGGGTCTCCACGGGCCCGCTTGTCGTCCCTGCGGAGGCAGCAGGCAGGTGGCTCAGAGCGCCCTGGAAGGACAAGTCAGCATGGGGTGGGCCGAGCTCCAGGCTCAGCAGAGGCCCCCTGTGGGCCCCGGGGAGGGGTCTCCACCCTAGCTGAGTGTCCTTGGCCCTCATCAGAGGAGCTGGGAAGGGGCCGGGTGTCCTGCTCAGAGGCAGCTGCGGGCATGGGGAACAGTCCAAAGAAAGGGCTGGAGACACTGAAGAGCTCCCAGCCTCATGCACGGGGAACCCTGCCTCCTGCTGTCTGGCTCCCAGAGCGGCGGGAAGGGATGCCCTGTGACCTGGACCTGTCACTGCAGGACCTGGCGGGCCCCTCCCCAGGCGTGTACTGTGGTGCGGAGGGCTTCTCCTGAGGTCAGAGGGGTCCCTGAGGTGGGGGAGGGGAGGTGCTAGCCTCAGTCAGTTCCCAGACCCCCCACCATCCTCAAAATAGCAAGCACGACCCTCCAGGTCTTCACCAGGATCACAGAGAGGTCCAAGGGAGCGGGCCTGTCCCTTCCGTGGGCAGGCGTGGGTGCCCACCTCACAGCCTGGGGCCAGAGCGAGCGGGGTGCCCGTGCCAGGGGGGCATTCAGGGGGTCGGCATGCGGGGCTCCAAAGCCACAGGGCTGAGGACCAGAAATCCGGCTGCTGGGGGTGGGTCTTTTTTTGGTCCACCTGCATTTCTGTGCTTGTTTCTTTCTTGTTTCTTTCCCTTCGATCTTTCCCTTAGATCTCAGCAAAGGCCTTTTGGAAAATTCCAGACTGGCTCAGCTGTGCTGAGAACAGGGGAAGTTTCAGAGGCTGGTGTCCGAGCGGCCCTATGATCAGAGCACTGAGTGTCCCGGGGGGGAGGCGGGCAGGAGGGGAACAAAGAAGATGCCTAGGTGGGCATCGGGGTACTCACGGGGCGGGGGCTCTTCCTGGCCGCCCCCTGGAGCTCCTGCAACTCAGACTTCTGGGGCTCTGTGGCCTTGGAGAACATGGGATCGTGTTTAACAAGGAAGGCTGTTTCCTACAGGCTAGGAGGGGGCCACCCTGCATTCAGGCACCCTGGACAGGAAGGGTGCAAGCCAGACCTCCCTTCGTGTCACCCTGAGCATATTCTGACCTTTGAGCCACAGCCCTATCTGTGACATGAGGATGCAGGGCTGGAGGGGACCAGACACCACACGGGAGCCCAGCGCACAGCGGCCGTTCACGGAGGGGCCACCAGGATGTCATCCCTGATGGAGATAGCGGAACCAGAGGTGCAGAGGGGATGCCCTGGCTCACATCACACACTTGCACACACGAGTACACGTACACACACACAGCTGGTTAGTGGCAGGGCTGAAATTCACACTCCCCAACATCCTACCTACCCCCATCACAGACTGCAACTGCCTATAATGTGCAGGATGGAAATTTCCAGAATAGCAACGAAATGAGATGAGCATAGCCCACAAATTAAGTTGTAAGAGCAGGGTAGAGAGAGGAAGACTCTCAAAGCATCATAGACCTGAGAGGGAAATTCTGCCCCCTGCCCCGTGGTCACTGAGCGGACCAAAGCTTTACGCCAACTGCCCACAGCACACGGGACCCCTCCTGCCCCTGGAAGCACAAGGCAGATGCCGAACGGAAACTAGAGACCTCACTGACAGCATTAAATGTGAAAAGTTTCACCTTTTCTTATAAGAGACAGACCTAAACCTCTAAGGTCAGGCTCAAACAGAAGGAAGCAATTTGCAGCACACCGTATTATAAAGAATATGGCTGGCCTTTGTCCCCTCTTCCTGGGAGGGAACCTCTAAATCTTTGGAATTTCCAGAATGGTAGAGTGTCTGTGTTACTCACGGTGGGCCTTGGACCACTTCCGAGCTTATTCTCATGAGATGATGTCCCTGGGCCCGCAGATGGCCTATGTGATGCAGGTGACTCAGGACGGGGAGCTAGCCTCGCCCGAAACACCAGCCATGGGATTGGAGGGCTGGGGCTTTGAGCCACAAGGTTTCAGCCCAGCCCCGCCACCTCTGGGGAGGAGATGGGACTGGAGATTGAGTTTCACCTCCTGGCCAGTGATTCAGTCAAACTCACTTACATGATGAAACCCCGAGTCAAAACTCTGAACACTGAAACTCAGATGAGCTTACCTGCTTGGCAATGTCCTGTGTGCTGTCACCCAAGGATGTACCTGGAGGAAAAGGTGACTCTAGGGACCATGGAAGCTTCTGGGAGGCGTGGGACCCTCCCAGACCCTGCTGAGCATCATTCCTTCAGCTCGCTCTCACTTGTGTCCTCTTGCTATAACAAAACTATAACCTCAGGTATTAGCGCTTTCCTGAGTTCTCTGCATGGTTCTAGGGATTTAGCAAACACAGGGAAATCCCTGGAGACCCCCAATTTGCAGCCTGCCAGTGAGAACTGAGGCCAGGGAGCCAGCATTGCAGCTGCCGTCTGAAGTAAGGGTGTCTCGGAGAGGACGGTGCCCTGAACCTGTGGAGTTGGCATTAGGAGTCATTCCACACGCAAATAACCCAAAACAACATCGGGGTGTAATCGTTCATTATCCTCCAAGAGTTATTGGACAAAAGCAAATAAAGCATGGATTTGGCCATGTTAATTTTTAATGCTGTATATTTCAATTTAAATAGAATTAAATGGGATAAGGTGTCAATGCACCTTGTTAATATCTTAATTCCACATTGCAGCTGTATTGTAATCCCACACAGACTGAGCAAAATAAGATGGAAATAAAAGTCTACGACTCCTGGAAAGATCTGAAGGAAATGAAAGGAACTCCGAGCATTTAGTAAAGCCCTGTTGAATTTCTTGAATCTCTCTCTCTCTCAATCTTTAGCATACAGAATGGAGAAAACTGATGAAGCTTAGAAACATTGGAATAATGCAATTATGAAACAAAATAATACCAGCAAGATATAGACTCTATATTATTTCCAATAATTCATGGACGCTGCAAAACTTATCTTAGTTGATGCAAAAATCCCAACAAATGTTCAAAAGCAGGAGATGCACGGAGTACATTCGTTCATTAAATTAGAATTTATCGTAAAAGCAGACACACAGAGATAGACACACAGTGTACATGACAAAGGTCTGGGGATGGGGTCAGAACTGCTTTCTGAGGTGAAGTTCTTAATTTCTTCAGGTAAAAGGCCAGCGGGTGGGCGAGAGAACATTCCGTTCTTGGCATCGGGGTATAAAGAGAGGGTTCCCCAAGGAAGAGTGACTGCCCCCGTACCCCGCCCTCATTGCCCCAGCTCCCCCTTTGCACCCCTCCTCCAACGCCCAAATCCTCCAAGCACCCCTCTCGTCCCTGAGCACAAGCAGGCCCTCTGCCGTGGACGCCCTGGCCTATGTCTTGCGGATGCCCTGTGCGGATCCAGAGGCACCTGAGAGGCCGTCTCCCGGGGCACTTTCTCTGTCCCCCGAAGCTGAGGCGGGTTCCCCCGAGTATTCTCCTGGTACCTCGGGCTCTCACGCCTTATTTTTTCTTAGGCTGCACCATCACAGCCCATCCCCACCGTGCAGCGGCGCACCGCAGGCCAGGGTAGAGGGTAAGAATGTGAGCCGGCCCCGTGTGCCCTTCCTCTCCCATCATAGGCCCAGCTTCCGCCCTACCCCAGCCCTGCCCGCTGACCCCCAGGGACATCAGGCCGGCCTCCCAGGGAGCAGCGCGGGGGCATTCTGTCAGCATCCCCTGGGCTCCCCCATCGTGCGCTTCTCTAACTTGACGTCCCCTGTTCCAGTTTTTTCGGATGTTGTAGACATTTGTTGATTTCCTTCCCCAATCCACATTCACACGTCCCTCCCCGCTCTGAGTGTGCAGATTTCCGCTGCGGGCACCCTCCACACTGTGAAGTCACCACACTTCCGGGGGGGGGTCACCTGGACCCGCACCCCGGGGGGGGTCGAATCCTATCGCAGTGGCCGTGGGGAGGGTCCCGTGATGGGGGCCACGGCCGCAGGACCCGGCTGCAGAAAACCTTCCGTGGGAAATCACCCGCAAACCCCACCCCGTCCAGCCTCCTGCATGCGGGCAGCGGCCCAAGGTCGGGGCTGACCCCCGGGGGAGGCAAAGTCAACAGAATCAGAAGCAGCGAAAATGAGGAGCCAGAGGGCTGACACCCCAAGCTGGAAGCCTCCTCTCCGGCCTTCCAGCACACGAGGTGTGTCTCCGCCAGCAGCTGAGCCCAGCTGAGGTGTCTTTCTGGTCCCTTTACTGTGACAAGTCTCTTAATGAAGTTAGATAAAGGCCAGGGAAAACAGAGTATTCGTAAGAGACGTGAGAAACATACTGATTAGAAGTTAGCAGTTCTTAAGTGAAGGAAAGGACACATCTTCATTGAAAGGAGTAAAGGTGATTTGACTAAACGGAGCTGTGGAATAAGAAGAAAACAGTGGATATGATTTGTTCTATGTTAATTTGCGTATCTAATGTAACTCCAATCAAAACAACTCCGTAGAGATTATTGCGAAAATGTGATAAGATTATTCCTACGTTTATTAGGGATACAAAAGCATATCCTAATATTTTCAAGTATGTAAACAAAGACCTGCGAGGGGCAGCCTGCCTACCAGATAGCAGCCTGCGTTCATCACGAACCCGCTATAGATAAAAGCGTGAACCACGAGGGGAGAATAGGAGACATTCATGGAACAGCATCCGTAGCTCCCAAACCTGCCTGCTTGACACGGGATGAAGAAAAGATTACAAAGAAATGAGGGGATGATGGCTCGTTCCCCAAAGGGACCTGGGATGACCGGTCTTTACAGGAAAAACCAGTTGGATGCCGCCTTCACACCCTACATATGCCAAGATGCCTTCCGAACTGCCTGAAGAGTGAAAGGCCTAAAAATAGACCGCAGACGGCTGAGCATTTAACCACCTGAGATGTGGAGGGCGTCACTCAAGAAAGAAAAGGGGGTGTCTCTTTTTCCCGAATAGGAGTAAAGCAAGGAGAGAGAGAGGTGGGGCGGAGATGGTGATCTATGCCGGCCCGGCTGTTGGCTAACATTCTCTTTTTCTTTTTCCTCTGTTTTGAATAAACAGACACTTTCTCACCATGTCTTGTGTATCTCCCGGCAGTCGTTTCCTGAGCGGCCTGACCCCCTCCGACCGCTGTGTGTGCGGATGCTTTCCGGTTGCCCAGAAGTGTGGTGGGGTGTCCCCAGGTTCTACGAAATCTGGGAACGCTGACCTAAAGGTGTGACCCCGGGAGCTTGCGGACATCGACTCCTGCGACACCTTTTACTGAAGCCCTGTGATGTTAGATTTCAGAAAGGGGCAATTTGAGTTTTACTTTAGGCTTTCAACATGACTGAAGGAGAAGAATTTCTTTCAACTCAAAAGAGAGAGAAAGAGCGGGGCGGGGAGAGAGAAATAAAATGTCAAATCTGCAAATGTGCGGCATTTTAAATTAGCCGAGCACTTGCTCTAATTAGTATTCCAAACTAGGCAAGAGCAGAAAATCAAAAATCTGCATTTAAATTAAGATCTTCACAGTTCCTGACCCCAGGCTCCTGTCTGCACCGAGGCTTCCTGGCGCCCCAGGGACTTGGAGTTCGAGGCCTCCAGACGGCCCCCAGAGGTGCTGCATGGGAGGGAGACCCCTAGAAGCTTCACAAACACAACCCTAATCTCCACGACTTCTCAGCAAACAGGGTCATTAGACTCATTTTACAAGTGGAAAAACAAACAGCACTGGCCTTCGGGGACCTGAGAGGCACAAGGTCATGTCTGCCAGGGAGTCGGTGCCCACGGGGTTGGCAGGTCTGTCCCCACGCCCTGGAGCTCCTCCACACCCCATCGTCTCCAAAGCTGTCCCCGAAGGCCCCCGGTGTTCCTGGAACAGGGGGAATTAAAATGAATCTCTGTGATCTAGTCTTTTGAGTGCATCTGATCTTGTCTCAGTCTCGCAGTTTCCGAGTGACCATCTCACTCGGGGGGTCCCGTGGGAAGTGCTGTGTCACTTCATCCTGGCTCCTGGATGAGAAAGAAAATCCCATTTTATGAATGAAGAAATGATGCTGAAAACTTGGCCTCTGTGAACCGGTGCCGAACTGAATCTCAGAGACAGAATTTTGGGTGAAGTAGAAAAGAATAGCTTTATTGCTTTGCCAGGCAAAGGGGGACACAGGGGGTTCATGCCCTGAAAAACTGTGTCCCAACCTGAGAGGATTTGCTGAGGAGTTTTACAGCTGTGGTTCAAGGGCGGGGTTGCCGATAAGGATCAGGGCGTGTGCAGGGCCTGCGCTCCTTTCATCTGGCCTCAGGGGATCTCCTGATGAGCTTCTCTAGGTTATCAAACTGTGATCTTCTCTGGAATGAAGAATGCTAACAACTTCCATTTGTTGGGGGGTTTTAGCTCTGCAGAAGAGCTTAAAGTTACTGTTATGTGTATCTCTTGAGGCAGAACCAGGACGAGGCCCAAGGCTGCACTAGTGTTTCCTAACTGCTCCTTCCTTGTCTCTGCATGCCCTCCCTTCCCTGATTAGCAACTGTTTGAATCTGCCCTTTGGAACTCAGGGAAGGTCATTGGAGGCTGGATTCCATCCCCCACAGGGTGCTGCTCAGTCTCAGAAACTGACCACAGCGAGATTAGGCATCTTCCCCAAATTTAGGTGCCCAATACGTTCCAGGGCCAGGCTCGGGTAAGCGGCTCCCCTTGGCCTGAAGCTCAGCTCCCCAGGGTCCACACCCACACGTGAGCTGCATTAGCTACAAGGTGGTGGGTCCCCGCGGGGGCCCTGCGGGAGGCTTGGGCCCAGATGGGGTCCTCTCCTGCCTTATCAGAGAGCCTTAGGCGTCACCCCAAATGCATCCCCAGTGCCTCTCCCACATCCCTGAGCAGAGCAGCATATGATATGTTTCCACAAGATGAAAGAGTCAATAAGCGAGTTTTTTCCGAGGCTGGAAGCAGGCCTATTTGTCATATAAATAGGAAGTTCTGTGCCTGCAGCAGGACTAGAGCTTCAATGGCTCCGAGAGAAAAAAAAAATTCATTTGGTTAAATACGCTTTTCAGGCCTCCTGCTTCTCCAGCAGAGGAAATGGGTGAAGAGACAATGCACTAATTAGCTCATCCAGAAATTCTCCAAAATATGGCTGTTGACTAACTTAGGACTGAGGGTTCAGATCTCATGGGAGGTCAAAACACTAGGTTTGAATTTCACAAATGCAACCAATAGAAGAGAACAAGATGGTCCCCTTATATCTGGAGGGCTGTGGATGCAGGAGATGTCCCCCACCACCCGTCTCAGCGCCCCCAGGCTGTCATCAGCATCCTGATGTCCCAGTGTAGTGGGACAGCTGTGGGTCCCGGGAAGACAGCACCCCTGGCTCAGGGCCTGGGGGGTCACAGGGCTAAGTGCTGTTGGGGAGAACACCTCTCCGAGGCCTGTACTGTGAGAAGAACACAGTCACTGGGGCTTCATTCTCTGTGTACCTGACATTGCGCAGAAGGAGCTCCAGGAGGCATGCACCCTAGGGTCTCTGGGCATCAGACACCCAGGAGAGAT
Source organism: Balaenoptera ricei (assembly GCF_028023285.1). NCBI lineage: Eukaryota > Metazoa > Chordata > Mammalia > Artiodactyla > Balaenopteridae > Balaenoptera > Balaenoptera ricei. The sequence continues at coordinate 104,943,711 of NC_082648.1, forward strand.
CCTTGGGAGCAAGAAAGCAAGCCTGGGATCCAACAGACATAGTGGAGGAGGGACCCGGAGGCCCAGGAAGTACCAGGATTCGGGACCCTGAGCAGAGCAGTGGTTCAACCCCACCGGCCTGCCTGACCCCAGCTCTGCAGGGGCGAGTGGGGACTACCCGCCACCCCAGACACATTTCTCTTGCTGATGAGGAATCCGAGGTCTCTGCTGCGTTCTGGAAACTTTAAGGGAAGTGATGTCACCCGCGCTGCGCCCCATGGGAAGGACAGAAGTCTTCAGATTCTGCAGCCTTATTTTTTCACCTTCCAGGTATTCATGTCACTAGCTTGGAAACAATATATTTTAGTACCAGAGGTTTTCAAAGCACTCCTTGGAATCGGTGTCACTATGAACTTAGCATTGTTTGTATCTGTTCTGTGAAACAAAAAGCATCTTTCACTCATAGACTTCGAGAACAAACTTATGGTTACCAAAGGGGAGAGGTCTGGGGGGAGGGATAAGTTAGGAGTTTGGGATTAATATATGCACACTACTATTTATAAAATAGATAACTAATAAGGATCTACTGTACAGCACAGGGAATTCTACTCAATATTCTGTAATCACCTATACTGGAAAAGAATCTATAAAAGAATGGATACATGTATATGTATAACTGAATCACTTTGCTGTACACCTGAAACTAACACAACATTGTAAATCAACTATACTCCAATATAAAATAAAAATTAAATTTAAGAAAAGCGTCTTTCTGTTTGGGGATGCAAGTGGCAACCCCAAAGAAAAGTTTGAGAGGGGTCATCACTAATTAAAGGCGGCATTTCCTAATGAGGCATGTGTAGGATGTGACCCTACAATCCTCTAGGCAGCCGGAAGGAGGGTTAGAAGGACAGACGGACCGGACCTCCACAAGGAGAGCTCAGGAAGACCAGAGGGGTCCCCGGTCCCTGGGAGCCAGCCTTGATCAGCATCTATGCTGTGCTCAGTCCAGGCTGGAGAGGCCCCTGGGAGGTGTGTCCTCCAAGTGACGCAAGGCTGGATCTCAGAGCAGCAGGGGCTGCTGACCAGAGGTGTGGGGACCACACACTCACGCAGCAGAAGGATGACAGCTGGAGCAGTGATGAGAACGCCGGCGTCCTTACGAGGCTTCTGCTTCCTGGACATCCGAACGCTTTCGTACCACTCACTACGCGCATGCGCTTTGTTTTAACAATCCCGCCTCTCTATCTGCAGGAAGTAGTCAGATGCTCCCTCAAGACAGGGACCTGCTGTTAATCCCCAAATCAGCCAAGGCAGTGGCGTTCACTGGTTAAAGAGCTAGCTCTGGGGCCAACCCTCCTGGGTTGGGGTCCCAGCTCTGCTCCTGATTAGCTGTGTGACCTTGGGCAAGTTAACCTTCCTGTGCCTCAGTTTCCTCATTTGATAAATGGGAGCAAACGCTTGTTCCACAGGGAAGTAAAAGTCCGTCATTGTCAAGTGCTCACGACAGTGCCTGGCCCGTGGCGAGCGCTAGAAATGGGCCATATCGGCGCCCATCAGAACTCGGTGTCTCCTCCCATTGGTCTGGGTAGTGCCACACAGCTGCCCATGGTGGAGACCATGGAGGAAGGTCCCCTAAACTGCGACGATGTTCCAGAGATGGTCTAAAGCTTAAAGAGAGGGTGACGTGCTCCCATTTTTCTTTAAACTTGGGCTGCATTAAAATCCATCTTGTGGGACCATGCTTCCCTTTCCGTGTCCCTGCAGGTTCTCATCTGTCCACCACGAGCATCATTTCCTTACTTAATTAAGAGGACCTGGAGGAGCCAGGCACCCATGAGGGTCGAGGTCTGAGACCCTCTGGTGGTCGTCACTCCATGGCTGGTGTCGGGCGGGAGGGGCTGGGCATTGACTCCCAGCCCTGGAGGCGGTCCGCCCAGATGACCATCCCGGCCTGCACCTCCCACTCTTCCAGCGAGGCCCCACAGGGTGGCGGCACCTTCCCAGGGTTGGCGACATTCCCTGCCCACACCTCCAGGCCCTTCTCACCCCATCCCGTGAAGGGTCCATGCTATCAATGTGATGTCTGTCTGTCGACCTTGACCTTAATCTGGCTGAGGTGCTTGTCATCTTCCTTCTCTGTACAGTTTCCGCCTCCCACTCCCCTTTCTCCTGTCCTCTTCAGAAGGAAGAGGTGGACACCACACTTCGGGGAGGGGGGTGCAGTTATGCGCCCTCTTTGAGGGTGGAGGGTCTACATAAAGTATGAGGAACTCTTTTACATGGGAGGTCTGTCTCTTCTCCCCCATTTATTGAATTTATAATCACTTATTCATGTGGGTATAAACTTGGATATTTATTTTATACTTTGGATTATGATCTAATATGAAGTTATTCATTTTTTTTGCTCAAATTATTCCACCTTTGGGCTTTGCGAGCAATTTCTGTTAGCTTCTGTGTCCCTCTGAAATGCCTTTTTCTGCCTTTTTTTTTTTGCATTTTTGCATCAATGCACTTTTGGTTTGGGGTTTGTTTGGTTTGTTAACACTTCTTCACTTACTGCTACAAGCACTGTATAGTCATATAATTTCTTCCCCAGCCCTAGACTTGGAGCAGGCATTTCTCCAAGAAGCCCGGGTCCTTTTATTGGGAAATAGTGTCAGAAACCAAGATCTGGGCTCACAGTGTGCTCACTGCTGCTGGAGTGCCATTTCTTTAAGTCTCTCAAGAGCTGACAGAGCAAGGAAATATATGTTTGTACACCAACCTATGTACCTATGTACACACATAGTGACAAATATTTCTGTCTGTAACCATCTGTATTTATATTGAGTTAAATGTGACTTTGTATCGATTCTCCAACTCTATTCCATCAGCATGAGAATATTTCTAGTCTCCTTCCTTGTTTATCTGTGAATTTCCACTCCAACAGTGACAAACCTGGCTCCCGCCATCTGCTACCCATTTACTAACTTGTCCAATAGCAGAATTGCATGTACAGGAGTCTCAGAATGTCAGCCATTCCCCCTGGGGACTCCGTCAACGTGGAGTGACTCCTGTGTGGACCCTCTTGCCTTTATAGACTCTGCTCGTGTCCGAGGCTACTTAGGTCAGCACCTCCACCTATCCAGAGCAGTGAGGTCATTTCACCATTTGCAATACGGTTATCTTCACTTCTCACATGGCGTACTCCTTCCTGGGATCTCAAAATGTCCTAAATGATTTCTCAAATTTGCATACATTAAGGTTCACTCTTTGTGCTGTAAAATGCTATGAGTTTTGACAGATGCATCATATCATCTATTCACAGAATCTTTCATCCATCATACATTTATACATATTATACAGATAATTTATCATGCACACAGCAGCTGTCCTACTGAAGAGTTTCACAACCCTAAAAAACCCCTGTGCTTCATCTATTCAAGTCTCTCCCCACTCCTCCTGAAATCCTGGCCACCACTGATCTATTTACTGCCTCTATAATTTTGCCTATTTCAGAATATCATATAATTGGTATTACATAGTGTGCTGGTTTTTCAGGCTGGCTTCCTACGCTTAGTATTACGCTTTTTAGGTTGACCCCTGTTTTTCTTGGCTTCATAGCTCATTTGTTTTTTTACTTAATAGTATTCCATTGTCTGGACACACCATGGGTTTTATATCCATTCATCTATGGAGGGACATCTTGGTTGCTTACAGTTTTGGGTGATTATGAGTAAAGCTGCTATAAACATTCATGTGCAGGTTTCTGTGCAGATACAAGTCTTCAAATCAATTGAGTAAATACCACTAAGTATGATGGCTGGATTGTACGGTAAGACGTAATTAGTTTTGTAAGAAACTTCTTAACTGTTTTCCAAATTGGCTGTCCCATTTTGCATCCCCGCCAGCCACGAATGAGATTTCCTGTTGTTCAACATCCTCACCAGCACTTAGTATCACTTGTTTGTGTGTGTGTGTGTGTGTGTGTGTGTGTGTGTGTGCTATAGGCATTACAACAGGCTGTATTTGTATCTCATTATTGTTTTAATTTGCAACTCCATGAATGCAAATTACATTGAGCACTTTTTCATATGCTTAGTTCCTTATGATAGAAGGAAATTATATAAGCTATATTATTATACAGCTTTTTTAGGTGAGGTGTCTGTTCAAACCTCTTTCCCATTTTTCAGTTGGGTTGTTTTCTTATTGTTACATTCCAAGAGTTCTTTGCGTATTTTGCATGCAGTTCCTTTATAAGAGATGTTTTTACAAATATCTTCCCCCAGTCCATGACTTGTCTTTTCATCTTCTTATATTAGTCCTTTGCAGAACAGAAGTTTATCATTTTAATAAAGTTCAACTTATTTTTTTCCTTCATGGATCAGGTTAGGTTGTTGTAGCTTAAGTCTCATCACTAAACCCAAGATAACCTTGATTCCTATGTTTCCTTCTAGAAGTTTGGTAGTTTTGCATTTTATCTCTAGATCTATGATTCATATTTAGTTAATTTTTGTGAAAGGTATAAGGTATGTGTCTAGTTTTGTTTTGTATTGTGTTTTTTACAGCACCATCAGTTAAAAAGACTATCCTTTCTGCATTGAATTGCCTTTGCTCTTTTCTCAAGGATCAGTTGACTACCTTTTGTGGGTCTTTTCTGGATTCTCTATTCTTTTTCCATCGATCTGTGTCTATCCTCTCACCAAGGCCATGCCATCCTGATCATTTTATAATGAGTCTTGAAATCAGCTAGCGTGTGTCCTCCAAGTTTGTTTTCATCACTATTGTGTTGGCTGTTCTAGCTCTTTTGCCTTTCTATATAAACTTTAGGATCACTTTGTCAATATCTACAAAATAGCATCCAGGAATTTTTATGGGGGTAGCATTGAATCAACAGATCAAATTGGAAAGAGCTGACATTTAAAAAAATATTGAGTCTTCCAACTCATGGACATAGAATATCTGTCCGTTTATTTAGGATTTTGCCTTCTCTCTTCAGAGTTTTGTGGTTTATTGCCTATAGACCTTGTACATATTCTATTAAGTTTGTACCTAACTGTATCATTTAGGGGTTCTTTTGGGGGGAGATATGTTATTAAATGATATTGATTTTATTAATTTCAAATTTCAGTTGTTCATAGCTGGTACATAAGAAATCAGTTGGCTTTTGTATATTAACCTAGTATACTGCAGCCTGCTATAATCGTACACTAGTTCTAGATGTTATTACATTTACTCTTTGGAATTTACATAGATAATCATGTCATCTGTGAACAAATTTTTATTTCTTCCCAATCTGTATATTCCCCCTTCCCCAGTCTTGCCTTCTTGCACTAGCTAAGACTTCCAGTAAGATGTTTAATAGGAGTTTGAGAGAAGACATCTTTACTTTGTTCCCTATCTTAGGGGGAAAGCATCTAGTTTCTCACCATTAAGTATGATGTTAGCTGTAGAGTTTTCATAGATAGTCTTTATCAAGTTGAGAAAGTTCCCCTCTGCTCCTAGGTTTCTGAGAGTTTTTATCACAGATGGATATTATCAAATTATCAAATGCTTTTTCTGCATAATTGATATGAACATATGATTTTTCTTTTTTACACTGTAGATGTGATAGATTACATTAACTGACTTTTTCAAAAGTTGAACCAACTTTGCATGCCTGAGACAAACCCCACTTGGTCATGGTGTATAATCTATTTTATACATAGTTGGATTCAACTTGCTAATACATTGCTGAGGTTTTTTGCATCAATGGTCATGAGTGATATTGGCCTGAAGTTTTTCTTTCTTGTAATGTCTTGCCTGGTTTTGGTGTTAGGGTAATGTGGGCCTTATAGAATTACTTAAGGAATTATTCCCTTTTCTCCTAATTTCTAGAAGAGATGGGAGAGAATCGGTGTAAATTATTACTGAAATGTTTGGTAGAATTCATCAGGGAATCCATCTGAGCCTGGCATTTTCTGTAATGGAAGACTGTTAATTATTGATTCAAATTTTTAATAGATATAGACCATTCCAATCATCTATTTTTCCTTCTGTTAATATCAAACACAAAAGGAGACCAGGCTTGAAAACTCCCTGAACAGGCAAAATCAGCTTAGTTATTTATACAAGCAAAGCTTAATCTAGCTTATTTTGCAAGACGAGTTAGGTTAACTTGATCTGGGTCACTTCTTGCTTATGCCTCTGAAAATCATAAGCAAAACTTAATAGTTTCCCAAAATTGACATGAGGTAACCACTAATCAATTCCCTTTCATTTAAGGAAATTCTAGTATTGGTACCAATCCTGCAAAGAATAAACACAAATTGCCTCAGACTATGTAAGTTGCTTTATAATAATATACCTGTGAGTCTCACTCCATGTTTTGTTTGGAGTCGCCCCTGTTTACAAACTGTCTTTTTGGTGTGTGCACAATAAATCTTTACTAATTACTACTACAGTGGTTCATTGGTTTTACTTCTGTGTTTTTCTGAACTTTTGACACTTCTATGAGTTTTGGTGGATTTTCTCTGTAAAGAAATTGTTCCATTTCATCTAAGGTGTTAAATTTGTGGACCTAGAGTTATTTATAGTATTCTCTTAGTATCCTTTTATTGTCCATGGTATATCAATAATGATGACCTCTCTTACATTTCTGATTTTAAAACTTTGTGTCTCCCCTCCACACACACCTTTCTCTTTAATTAGCCTGGCTAGAGTTTTATCAATTTTCTTGATCTCTTTTAAGAACCAGTTTTTGGTTTGGGTGGCCTATTGTTTTCCTGTTTTCAGTTTCATTGCTTTCTGTATAGTTTTTATTATTTCTTCTCATCTGCTTCCTTTAGGCATAATTTGCTCTTCCTTCCTTTAGTCTGAGGTGGAAGCTTAAATAATTGATTTTAGATCTTTCTTCTTTACTCATGTTTGCGTTTAATGTTAAAAATTTCCCTCTAAGCACTTCTTCTGCTGTATCTCTCAAATTTTGATCAGTTGAATTTTCACTTAGTTTAAAATATATTATTTTAATTTCCATTGAGAGTTCTTTGACCTATGTGTTATTTAAGAGGGTGATGTTCAATCTCCAAATATTTTCAGATATGGCAGCTTTTAATTCTTGGTTTTGATTTCTATGTTAATTCCACTGTGGTCTGAAAGTATACTTTGTATTATCTCTATTGCTTTCAATTTGTTAAGGTGTGTTTTATGACCCAGAATGTGGTCTTTCTCGGTGAATGTTCCATTTGAGCTTAAGAACCATGTGTAACCAAGCTGTTGCTGGATGGACTGTTCTATAGATGTCAGTTCGATCAAGCAGGTTGATGGAGACGTTCATGTCAACTCTCCTTACTGATCTCCTGCCTGCTAGATCTACCAGTTACTAGAGACGGTGTTAAAGTCTCCCACTGTCATGGTGGATTTGTCTACTTCTCCTTTAAGTTCAATCAGCTGTTGCCTCACGTATTTTGACATTCTGTTTTTAGGTGTGTGCAAATTAAGGATTGTTATATCTTCTTGGGTAATTGACTTATTTATCTTTATATAATACCCCTCTTCATGCCTGAAAGCATTCTTTGTCTGAGGTCTGTCCTGTCTAAAATTAATATAGCTACTCTGGCTTTCTTTGGACTAGTGCTGATATGGTATATCTTTCTCCATCCTTTTAATCTATCTGTGCCTTTATATGTAAAGTGGGTTTCTCACAGATGACATATAGCTGGACCTTATGTTTTTAATCCACTATGACTATCTCTGTCTTTGAATTGATGTCTTTAGACTGTTCACATTTAAAGTGATTATTGATATAGTTGAATTAATATCTACCATGTTTATAGCTCTTTCCTATTCGTTGTACTTTGTTTTCTTTCTTCCCCTTTTTCTGCCTTCTCTGGTTTCACTTGAGCATTTCATGTGACTCAATTTTCTCTCCTTTCTTAGCATATGAATCATAATCCTTATTTTAAATTTTATAGTGCTTTTCCTAATGTTTTCAAGATGCATTTACAATGAATCCAAGTCTACTTTCACATAACCCTATACTGCTTCAAATGGACCACAGGTACCTTATAGCTGAGCGTTCCTAATTCATCCTTCCTGCCCCTTATAACACTGCTGTTCTTCATTTCACGTATCCACATGTTATAGTTACCCAATACATCATTACTGGTACTGCTTTCAATGGTTATCTTTTAGATCAATGAAAAACAAGAAAAACATTTCAGTTATTTTACCTTTATTTATACATTTTCTGGTGCACTTCCTTTCTTTATGTGGATCTGAGTTTATGACCTACATCATTCTCCTTCTTCCTGAAGAAATCCTAAGTTTTCTTGCAAGGCAGGTCTGCTAGCTGCGAATTCATCCAGGTTTTTTTGTTTTGTTTTTTGTTTGTTTGTCTGAGAAAATCCTTATTTCCATTTCACTTTTGAAAGATAACTCACTGGATATGGAATTTTAGGTTGGTATTTTTTCCTTTCAGCATGTTAAATATTTTGTTCCACCTCTTCTTACTCTCATGGTTTCTGAAGAGCTGTCCCATGGGATTCTTACCCTGGTTCCCCTAGGGGTGATGTTGTTTTTCTTTTGGCTTCTTTCAAGATACTCTCTTTTGTCTTTGAATTTCTGCAGTTCAAATATGATATGCCTAAGTATAGTTTTTTTTAGTATTTATCCTGCTTTTCTCAGATATATGGTTTTGTGTCTGTTCTTAATTTTGGGAAATTCTTAGCCATTAGTACTTTAAATATTCTTTCTGCTCCTTTCTTCTCCTTCTGTTATTCCATTACGTATATGTTATAATTGTTTTATTGTCTCACAGCTCTTGGATATTCTTCCTTGCCCCCCCCCCATTTTTAATTCATTATTTTTTTCTTTTGCATTTCAGTTTGGGAAGTTTCTATTGACATATCTTCAAACTCACTGATTCTTTTCTCAGTAGTCTACTTGTGAGTCCATCAGAGTCATTCTTTATTTCTGTTACAGGAGGAAAGATGTCCTTCCTTGGGAACTACAGTTAATAATACCGTATTACATATTTAAATGTTCCTAAGATAGTAAATCTTAAAAGTCCTCATCACAGGAAAAATAATTCTGTAGTTATGTGAGGTGGTGGATGTTAACTAGACATTGTGGCAATCATTTTGCAGTATATACAGGTGTCGCGTTTTTATATCATAACCTGAAACTGACATAATGTTGTATGTCAATTATACCTCAAAAAAAAAGAATGACCTTCCTAGCATTTCCTTTTGATTCTGCCTTGTAGTTTCCACCTCTTTGCTTAGCTTACTCATCTGTTCTTACCTGTGACGGCTTTTTTTCATTAGAGCCCTTAACATATTAATCATGATGATTTTAAATTCCCTACCTGATAATTTCAAAATCTGTGCTGTATTCTGCAGCTTACTTGGTCTCTCTCTTTTTTTTTTTAATAAATTTATTTATTTTTGACTGCACTGAATCTTCGTTGCTGCATGCGGGCTTTCTCTAGTTGTAGCGAGCGGGGGCTACTCTTCATTATGGTGCGCAGGCTTCTCATTGCGGTGGCTTCTCTTGTTGTGGATCATGGGGTCTAGGCACATGGGCATCAGTAGTTGTGGCTCACGGGCTCTAGAGCACAGGCTCAGTAGCTGTGGTGCATGGGCTTAGCTGCTCTACAGCATGTGGTATCTTCCTGGACCAGGGCTCGAACCAGTGTCCCCTGCATTGGCAGGTGGATTCTTAACCACTGAACCACCAGGGAAGTCCTTATTTGTTCTCTTAAGATGGTGTTTTTCCTTGCCTTTCACATGCCTTGTAATTTTTTGCTGCAATCTGGGCATAGTATATTGGGTAGAAACTGAGATGAAAAGCCTTTAGTTGGTGTTAGGGTAATCTGGCTAGGAGTTGGGCTATATTTAATGTTCACTGCAGCTCTGGGTACCAGAGGCTTCAAATTCCTGTAATGTCCTTGCTTCTGCCTCCCCTGATGTCTCTGGGTTTCCCTAAGAACTCCTTCTTACTATGAGCCTCCGCATTTCAGCTCTTTTACCATAATCCTCTGTTATTATGATGGAGACCTATTGATGGGGTGTGAGGGTGGGAAGAGGGAAGAGTCTGGTCTTAATTCAAAATCCCAGTCTTTTAGTGGGACTGTGTCCTGAGCTGTGACCCTCACAAGGGTTTCTTAGCTTCCTTCCTCCTCTTGGGTGATGTAAGTGGGCAACAGGGGCTGGAGCTGGATAATCACAATTCCCCCTTCAGTCCAAGTGAGAGAAGTCTCCGCTAAAGCTGCTTCCTTACAGGGTCGGAAGTGTTATGGAAAATACTCTGAACTATTTCAGCAGGGTTACTTTCCCCATCCCACCGCAGGAGCTACTGGGAGATTTTTCTTGGTCCCTCACTGTGTGGACCTACTGGGATCCCTACAGTAAAGCCCATGAAATGTGGGGCCCCCTAGGGCTGAAGCCTCAGGGCTCGTCCACATGCAGCTTCTAGCATTTGTCAAAATCAGTCTTTAAGTCTTGCTATCAATTTGCAGCTCTAGCAGCTCCTGCTCCAAATAAACTGACCTCAGCCATGTTTCTTTTTGTCTTTTTTTCTGCAGATTTTGGGTGATGGTTTGTCCTGCCACCTCCACTCTCTGATGGCTCATGGAAAGTCGTTGGTTTTCATTTTGTTCAGCTTTTTTTGGCTTAATATAAAGAGGAGAGTGACAACTTCCAAGCTTTCCTTGTCGTGGTTGAAACCGGATGTTCCTAAATAGACTTTTTATTTTAGAATTTAGAGAAAAGTTGCAAAAATAGCCCATTGAGTTCCCATACACACCCACACTCAGTTTCCCCTATTGTTAACATTACTGTGGCACATCAGTCACAAGTAAGCAGCCAGGATTGATAGAGTGTGGTTAACTAAAGTGCATGCTCGGCTGTCATTGGCTTTACTCTAACGTCCTTTTCTAGCTCAGGGTCCCGTCCAGGATGCAGCGTGACATTCACTCCACTCAGACTCCTCTACACTGGGACTGGTTTTTGGAGTTTTCTTGTTTTTGACGACCCTAACTTAACAGTTTGAGGAGCACCGGCCAGGCATTTTGTAGAATGTCCCTCAGTCCGGATTTGTCTGACGTTTTTCCCACAGTTAAACTGCGGTTATGGGTTTTGGGTTTGAAGACCAGAGAGGTACAGAACCTCGATGACACCATCACATCAGGGCACGTGCTGTCAGCGTGACTGACCTCTGTGAGGCTGACCTTGATCACCTGGCTGACGTGCGCTTGTCAGGTTTCCCCACTCTAGTTACTTTTCCCAGCTTTTCACACTGTCCTCATTAGAAGGAAGTCACCAAGCATAACCCACACTGAACAGGTGGGAAAGACATTGTCATTTGAACTAGTAAATGGAGGGGGTCATCAGAGATTCTTTAGGAGTGGGGGGAGAATGCATATGTCCATATACTTACATATCATATAGTAGGTTTATTGTCTTTATGTATATATGTATAGATTTATACACAGACCCAGGTATCCCCCACTTTTCAAAAGTTCGCTTTACCCTACTTCACTTTTACAAAAGACCTACATTAGTGCCTGTTTCACTAACCAAAAGAGATCCAAAGATTTTCACTTTTATGAAAAAAGACAGAAAGTGGAAACAGCGTCGGTGTTTGTTTGGCAGTGAGCATTACAGAGGCAGCGCCACCTGAGCAGTGAGAACCGCCCCGTCAAGCTCCTTCTCGGGAACCACACTCGGCATCCCAGCATCAGCTGCCAGAGCTGTGAACTGCGTCTGTGAGCATCTGTGCTTCATCGCCATGCGTTTTGTGCGTCTGTGAGCAAGACAGGCCCTCAAGTAAGTGCTTCTTTGCTTTATGCTGTTTCGGTTTATGAAAGGTTTCATAGGGACACTACTCTTGTTTGGCTGTGATACCTGGATATATATTATATAAACCTGGAAAAAAATATATATATATATATACTCATTTAGCAGGTGGAAGGAAAAAAAATATATATATATCCTCAAATAGGTGTGTGTGTATATATATTCTCCCTCCACCTATTAAAGAAATATATATACGTATACATAAGCACACCTATTGAGCTCATCTACATTACTGCTGTATGTATCTATGTGTGTATATATGTATCTGTATACATATATATACATATAAAAATGCATATAAACATATAATTTATATGTATATATTTACATATATAAATACATATAAACATATAATACACAAACATATATAAACATATAATACATATAAATTATTATATAATTTATATGTTTACATGTATTTTATGTATGTAGATGTATATGGATACATACATATATGTATATATGTTTATTTATGTATATGTGTATGTATATATATGTATGATATGTATATATCAATGAGGTAGATGAACTCGAATAGGGCCAGCCGTCTACACACAGGGAAGGGCAGGATACCACAAGCTCAAACAGAGGCCGTGAGGATGGAGTTGCCGGTGCAGAGCTGAGAGATACTCCAGCCTGATTTCAGTCATTCATTTGTTCAATCAACAACACGTTCTTGGTCTCTCACATGCCCCCGGTGCTGGGTTCAGTACTATGAGTATCGTGGCAGCTGAAAGGGGGAGATGCGCCCGTCGTGTAGTTTAGGGACGACTGTAAAAAGCAGACACTTACAAATTGATCACGTGCACACCTGAGACTTGGGATCTTTGCTATGAGCAGTTGTGACAGGGGCTCTGCCCCAGCCCAGGGGGTATGGAGGACTCTCTGAGTCGTGATCCTGAGCTGAGATACCAAGTGAACACAGAGCAAGAGGAAGGCCACGGGGTGATCTAGGCAGGGGGATGAATGCACAGACGCCTGGCAGGGTGTTAGAGGGACAGAAGACCACAGGGCTGAATCCTGAGGATGAGCAAGAGAGTGGAGGAGGGAAGGCTGGGGGTGCAGTCAGGGAACTGCGGAAAGCAGCAAGGCTGGCTTTACCAGTGAGCCAGAGAGAACCTCATGGGATCCACACCTGGGACCAGGGAGGAGATAAAAAAAGCAGGTGGAGAGGGGAGGGAAGGAAATCGTTCTTAGCAGAACCTAGAGCCAGAGGAAAGAAAGCTGAGACGAGCTGGGCACAGTAAATGAACAGTCAGCTTCAGTACAATCCAGGGTTATAAATGGGGGGCAGGAGAGGAGGTGATGCAGAGGCCTGTTGGAGAGCCCAGGGAACTATATTCCATATCCTGTGATAAGCCATATGGTGGAAAAGAATATGGAAAAGAATGTGTGTATGTAGAAATGAGTCACCTTGCTGTCCAGCAGAAATTAACACAATATTGTAAGTCAACTATACTTCAATTAAATTTTTAAAAAAAGAAAAGAGAAAAAGACCCATTGAGTCCAGGGTAAGGAAGTGAATGAAGGTGGAGAAGTGTACTGAGAGGGATTTCTGACTCTAATTCCACCCATTTGCTCATTCATGCAATATTTATTGAAAGCGCGACTCTGTGCTGAGGTCACAATATTTCGTTCACCGACAGATACTGAGGGCTTTGCGTGCCGAATGAAGGATCTGGTCTTGGTTCAGTTGATAACAAGTCAGATGGAGATTTCCAGATAAAGGAGTGATAAAGTAAAATAAATAGCCAAGAATAAGCTCCAAGCCACAGGGATCTCGCCAGCCTCGCCCATTTTGGTCTCAACACAGCATCAGTGGGGATCCAGGAAAGACTTGCTGGATGGATGGGCCATCAGAGCTGGGCGTGGAGGGGCACAGGCAGGGGAGTGGGGAGGGTAGACCAAGACAAGGAGTCCCCGGGAGGCTGGTGGTATAGCCTGTGCGTGTGGAGAGTCATCTGCCCAGAGCAGGGTAGTGAGCCTGAAGGGAGCGGGCAGAGCCACAAGACTGCTGTCTCAGCTCAGCTCCGCAACAGACCCTGCAACCAGGATGCCTGTGTCAGGGCTGTGCAGTAATAAGGAAGGGCTGCTGGGAGCGGCTGGGGCCTGGAGGATGCAGGGTGGGAAGAGGAGGAAACCTGGCAGGGATGCGAGTCGGGCTGGGAGGAGAGCCGCTGGCCTGTGTCCTACAGGTAGGGACAGCGCGCTAATTGACTGCCACTCTGTCCCCGGTGCTGAGAAGCCGGGCACATCACCCTCCCATTCACGCTTCTCCTCAACCCTCTTACGGATGAGGAAGCTGGACCTGGGGGGCTCAGTATTTCACTCAAGCTCAGGAAACGTGCAAGGCAACTGATGGAGCTCGGATTCTAAGCCAGGCCCAGGTAACTCCAAAGCAGGTGCTCTCAGACACGAGGCACGTGGGTGTTTATAGTGCTAGGAATGCAACTGGCAACCTGGCCTCCCCTTACTAAGGGCTTGTGTTGAGTCTGGGGGCTTCTTCTCCGGGCACATCCCCTCTGGGTGCAGACGGAGGCCCACGTTTCAGCGAGGACAGCTGTCTCTAGCAGCCAGGTCCCCCCAGCCCTGTGGCTCATGATCTATTTTACTCCAATTGTTTCCACGGCCAAGCGTCCAGAGGCAGAGGCGTTTCTGAATCGTAGCTGTGGAATATAAACCAGGCAATGGCTGGAATACAGACTCCGGGCACTGGTTGCCCATCTTCTGGCGCTCAGCGTGGTGTCTCCATCTGGCACCACCTTTGGGTTGTGTTTCCTTCGCCCCCCAAAAGCGAGTGTCCCCTTGTCAGCCAGAAGGCCCCTAGGATGCAGCAGGGGACGTGGGGTGCCGGGAGGCCTGGATCCTAAGTCTGATCTTTCCTCCTCCTCTGCTGTCTGCTCGCTGCTGATCTCGGGCCAGGTTAGCCTTGGGTGAAAGCATAGCCTTCCAGCTCTTTTACAAAGCACCTGTTTTCCATACTTAGAATGCTTTCATTTTCGGACTTCGGGCAAAAGGGTTTTTCTGGGTAATTTGGTATTTTCCTCCCTCTCTGCTTCCACGGGTCTGTTCCCACTGGAAGCCATCTCTGGGTTCAGGGTCCCACGGACCCACACATGTGACACCTTGATGTTTCCACGTGTGCCGCCTCGGCCGGAGAACGCAAGACACCGGCTCACCTGCTGTCCTGCTGCTGCCCAGCCAGGAGTCCCCGTCACCCTGGGGCCACCTCGGTGAAGACGGCTCCACAGTGGGCCACCTCCTCCACCCCCCCCCCCCCCCGTGCCAGCCAATGCGGGCAGCAGGGTCCTTGGTGTAGCAGTGGAATCTGGCTCCGTCTGATATAAACAGAAGTACCTTGACTGAAAGTTCATCGTATAGCTCCAAGGTGAAGGGCGGTTGGGAGCCTGGCTTGGATAAAGGCAGGGGCAGGCATTTCGGGGTTCACCTGGTAGGAAGGCTTCGAGTGATAGGGGGTGCAGCTCACCCCACAGGGCAAAGCCCGGGACAAGCACTGTTCTGTCTGCATGCCCCCTCTCAAGATGTGCATACACACACACACACACACACACACACACACACAGAGTTTTCACTCAGTTACAATCACAGCATGCATGCAACTTTGCACCATACACATTCTTATGTGGCTTTGTGCTTTTTTTGTAATTATAGCTTTGAATGCCTGCATAATATTCCATCAAATGATGGCCCATAATTTACTAAATTAACTCTCTGCAGATGGTGTCTGGTCAGTTCCTCCACTTTGGAAACACGTCCTCGGGAGCCTGTTATCAGGGATGACCTCCGTGGGGCCCATCCTCAGATGCGGTCGCTTGGCAGACGGCCGACCCGTGTCACATCCTTCCACACCCACAGTGTGACATCACAATAGCAGTTCTGACCCAGCCCCCCGGCTCCCAGGACTCCCCCGCATTGAGTCTTCTCCCACCAGGAGGTCAGTATCAGGGGCAGGGCTGGTCCCTGTTTGGTTCACGGCCATGTCCCTGGTCCCTAGAACCTGCTGGCTCACAGCAGGCACTCAGACAGATGCGTTGAATAAATTCACAGATTGTGGCTTTCTAAGGTAAGCCCACCCCCTGCCACCTTACACCTGAGGCTTCAGATTCCTAAGGAAGCAGCTTCATCCGATGTCTCGTAATCAGTCGTAAGCTGCCAGACGAGCCTGGCTCCGACACCCATCCTCCTCCTCCTGCTTTCTGGAAGATGCCCCTCTATCCCTGTGTTTCCTGTAAGCTAGTCATCGGAGCACGGTCAGCCTCTGCCTTACTTTTGACGAGAACACCTCACAGGTGGGGCCGTGTCCTTTGGACGGCGTTTAATTCAAGAGCCGCATCAAAGATGGATCGGACGCGCCCGTTATAAATGTCCCCCTCGGCCTCACACCTGCGTGGAGACAGACAGGCAGAGAGAAAGGAAGGAGGAAAGACTGACAGTCTCTGTCTTGCCCCTGGGCTGTGAGTAGGGACCCTGCAGGGGCTGTGGTTTGGTTTTGCTTTTGTATTTTCCCTGAATACCATCGTCCGTCACCACGATGCCCAGCGCCTGTTTGGTGCTCCGTAAACATTGCCTAGAGCAGGGACAAATGTGTCTTATAAGGGGTTGAAGTTCAAAGGAAACCACGTGAAAACGAAACCTCTCTATATCACAAATAGTGACCTAAAACCCTATTCTCAGCATGTTTCTTTTACTCACAGGTAGTAAAATGCTGCTAATTGAATAGCAACAAGTTTCCTCCATGCACAGGCAGAAAAGGCCGCGGTGTGTCCTTCCAGGGACCTAGTGTCAGGAGGCGACGTGGGCGGAGAGGGCGGGCTGTGCAGCTGGGTCAGGGAGCGGCCGGCGACCGCTCTGAGAGGCTGCGATCTCTGAGGCTGTAGAGAGTTAAGGGAAGTTTTGCACAGGCTTCCGGTGGGGCACAAAGTGAGTTCCCGATGAACGGCACCCCCGGCTCAGCGGTGTAGATGGCGCGGCCCCCGTGGGCTGGAGCTGAGTCCTGGGGCGGAGGTCTCCCTCGGCTCCCCCAGCACCCCGTGCTCAAACGGGGCACCCCTAGCCCCACCCCAGCCCCACCCACCGTGGTCGGCCTCACTGGACCACCAGCAGCAACTGATTTCACATTTTTATAAATCTCTAAGACCATCTTTCCCTCTAATAAATTTCTCCCCTGACTTGAAATCTGTACAGTCCCCGGTGGTTTTTTTAGCCTCCCATGATTAGCAATTCTTAATGAATGAGTTTTTAATCACTTCACCAGCGTCTACTCTCATGCACATTTATCATTCTTACCTCCCTCACCTCCCCAAAACATGCCCCACGGGATTTAATTTTCTCTGGCAAGTCTGTCTTGCCATAACATCCCGTTGAAATGATGGGAAAATTGAAGAGCTTATCCTGATGAAGTAAATATTATGATAGGACAGAAATTAGTTTTGGAGGGATCCATGGAGAACCTAGCAGATCCCAGAAACTGTGTCCTTCTCCAGGCCCGGGACCCACGCTCAGCCGGGCTGCTCTTGTCACTTTCAGAACAAAGCAGGAAGATGTCCTAAGGGGAAGCAGGTTCACTTAACGACTATTGCCGTTCCAAGCTCCAGAAATCTGCTCTCTTTACCCTCCAGAGAAAAGCCGTGTTCTACAAAAATCAGGCCACTTGCTTAAGAAAAGCAAGACAGAGCTGGAGAGTCACATCACGCGTGTCGGCCCGTGTTCCCATCACGCTGCCCACACTTCCGGGGCGAGGAGTTTGTTGGGATGTGAACCTGGACCAGCTCCCCCAGGAGGGCCACCCCGACACTGTGCCCCAGGCCCCAGGAGGCCGGGGGCGCTGCACACACACGGGGGACAGGCTGCGGCCCCCGACAACAGAGCATGCCCTGCCTAAGGGACCCCAGGGGCAACCCATGGCCCCCACAGCTGGACCTGGACACGCCAGCCTTCGGAGTGGACTCTTTCCGTGTCCCTGTACTCACCCCACCCAGGCAGCCTTCCTCCACGAGTGATGCCACTGGCCGCCAGCTGCCCCACCCTAGACGCTGCCTGCTCCAGAATCTTTGGCGACAGGAGCTTCTTCTTCCCAAATGGCTTCAAAAACCCCCCTATGTGGGTCATGTCCCCACCCCTGACCACAGCGGCGAGGCTGGAGACCATGTCCACTAACTGGCCACGTGCGTCAGGCAGCTCGGGTGGCATTCACAGAGCCCTACAGCCCAGGCCGCTTAAATAACAGAGGTTTCTTCCCTCCCAGTCCTGGAGGCTAGATGTCCGAGATCAAGGTGTCAGCAGGGCTGGTTTCTCCGGAGGCCTCTCTTCCTGGCGGTGGACAGTCAGTCGTCTTCTCCCTGTGTCCCCTCGTGGTCTCCCCTCTGCGCCTGCCTTTTGGTCTCCCTTGTAATTTGTTGAAAGCCGAGCATGCCGGTAGCATAATAGGTGCTGCGTGTTTGTGTTAATCTGAGCCGAGCCTTTGGGTGGCTGCAGGTACGGGAGGTTTCCTGCTCGTCCAGGGTCCTGGGTTTTGCCTCCGTATCCCTTTGACCTTGTGCCTACCGCTCCTCCTCAGAAGGGTCTGTGCCCTGCAGCACCTTCAGCTGTAATTATACTGAATAATTCACTGTCCTTATACCAGAGCCCCGTTACCATGGAGGTAGGGTGTGGGGTACAGAGACTGTTCTGTAATATTCTAATTAAGTCTCAACCTTTTGGTGAGTGTCCATCATTGAATGGTGGCCCCACAAGGTATGTTCACATCCTAACCCTCAAAACTTGTGAACGTGACCTCATTTGGAAAAAGGGCCTTTGCAGGTGTGATTAAGTTACAGATCTCCAGATGGTGTCTCCTGGAATAACTAGATGGATCCTGAATCCAATGATGTGTCCTTATGAGAGGAAAGGACACAGTCACACAGAGAAGACATGTGACAATGGAGGCAGGGATAAGCCTTATGAAATGAGACACCGAGGGCAGCCTGGAACCACCAGAAGCTGGAAAAGACAAGGAACGACCCTACCCTAGAGACTCTTAGGGCAACATGGCCCTGTCCACACCTTGATTTCAGAGAGAGAATAGATTTCTGATTTTGGAAGACACCAAGTTTGTGGCACCTTGTTATGGCGGCCCAAGAAGCTGGAGCAGTGGATCCTGGTTGTGTTCTTCCCAAGTGTTTCTCTCCCTCCTCCACAGACACAAAGCATCCCAAGCTGTTTCCTTGAAGCTCTGTGCCATGGTTCCCCCTCAGGTCAGGCAGGAAGGCTGGATGGGGCTAGAGTGAGGATGCTTTTCTCCAGCCGGGACCAAAATTCAGAGCTGCCCCTGGCAGAGTCCTCCCTGGAGAGTAGGTATTTGTACAGAGAATGTTGTGGGCATATTTCACAAGGATTTTCCTCCTTCCCCCGTCACAGCCACGGGGATCCTCCTCTGAGCCCCACTGTGAGAAACTGGTGAGGTTCCTGCAGGGAAGAACCACAAAGGTGTGGGGTCCCCCAAACACATGACCCCCAGGAGTTTCTCACTCTCATGCTAGACCACACTCATCCTCCAGGAATTTGCTCAAATGACCATGTAAATATTCCTACCTGTCTATGGCTCAGGGGCTTCTGTTCCAGGTAAGCGGGTCTTAGCTGCATTTCTCGGATATGCCTTTCTCTCAAGGTGTTGTGTTGGAAGGTTTGCCCTGTGACCGTCATTCTCTGATGGGTCTTAAAAAGATTTTCCAATTTTCCAGTTTGTTCTTGTAAGGATGGAGAATGCTGACGTCCAAGGTCTTTACACGTTGGAGCTGAAACTGTACGTCCCCAATAGTCTTTGCTATATGTTGTGATGTTTTTCTTTAACTATTAAATCTCAAAGACAATTAATTGGTTAGTTGGTTAATTTGTCCGTTCAATCAGTCCTTTCGTGGCCATCCTCTGCGAGGCTCTGGGGTTTCAGAAATGTCAAGATCTGTGCTGTCAAGGAACTTCCTTCAGGAGGGATTGAAATCAAGAAAGAACTACTTGCTGTGAGGTTTGTGGCTCTAAGAGTAAGTTGTCCACAGTGTTTCTGCTCCGGCAATGATGCGACGAGCCTTCCCCAGGCTGGCCCTGGGGCAGTTAAGCTTCCTGGATGGGGTTAAGTTCCAGCTGAGGACAGAGGCCAAGCCCCCACTTGCCACCAGCACATCAGAGAAGGAGGAAGGAAATCACCCCAGCAGAGGGATGGTACTTGGGAATGTAGTTCTCACTCTGTGAGATGCTAGAAGTGTGCACAGAAGCCAAATTAGAGGGAGGAAAGATTTTCAAAGAGGAAAAGCCAATCACAAGGGTTTTTCCACCTTCGCACTGAGCATATGTTGTGGGCACCTCTTACCATCAGCTTCACACTGGGGGCTCATTTGTGGTTCTGAAAGCCCAGCCGCATTGGCCTTCTCTGGTTAGTTTTATGTGTCTTTGGATTCAAGACTCATTTTTATGGAACTTTTTTTTTTTTTAAAGTTTAGGAGCAATATACTCTGTGTGAGCAATTTTTAAATTAATTTCTAGTTTAATGCATTAGAATTAACAGATATTATTGTTGTGGTCTAACATATAATCACTACTTTGCAAATGTCTCATAGCAGCATAAAAGGATGAACCAATAATTTTGTATGATACTACATTTGATAAAAATGCATTAATGCAACATTTTCGGAAGGCTATTCAAACTTATGAGGTCTTTCATTTATACATTCTCTATCTGACACATAATTTCCTATAAATGGGTTTCTGCTCACCTATATCTGTATTTCTAAAAGAGTTTGGTTGTGTATTGAGATGTTGGTATTTAGTATAAAATATTCGACTGATCCATCCTCACTGAGCGATATCATGTCCTCTTATCGACACAGCAACCCTCCTTGTCCACTACATGATTGTGGCTGAAAAATATTCCATTTTATATATATACCACATCTTCTTTATTCACTCCCCTGTCAATAGACATTTAGGTTGCTTCCATGTCTTGGCTATTGTAAATAGTACTGCTGCGAACATTGGGGAGCGTGTGTCTTTTTGAATTAGAGTTTTCTCTGGATATATGCCCAGGAGTGGGATTGCCAGATCATATGGTAACTCTGTGTTTAGTTTTTTAAGGAACCTCCATTCTGTTATCCATGGTGGCTACGCCAATTTACACTCCTACCAACAGTGTAGGTGGGTTCCCTTTTCTCCACACCCTCTCCAGCATTTATTGTTTGTAGACTTTTTGATGACGGCCATTCTGACGGGTGTGAGGTGATACTTCATTGTAGCTTTGATTTGCTGACCTTTATTTTATATTCATATGACCAGCCTTCCTTTTTTTCCCTTTGCTTCTGCTCAATGAATCTTTCCTGTTGTTTTATCTCCAACCTTCCCATTGCAGTGACAGTGTTTTGCCATCAATCGAATGGGAGCTTCCATTCTGGCTGCATCCCTTGGGATATGCACGACCTTAGGAAAATCACTGACCCTCTCAGAGCCGGGTCCTTCACTTGTACCTTGGTAGCAATAATAGCTATTTGCAGAGCTGTTTTAAGAATTAACTGAGATGGTGCATTTAGAGTCCATCAGTGACCAATTTCTGACTGAGCACACAAGTGCCAGGCCCCGTCACAGATGCAGGAATCCAGGAGCAAACAACACTTGCTCTACTTTTAGGGACTTACAACAGGATGGAAAACAGGCATCAAGCATGTGAGGGTAAATGCTTCATAAAAGTGCCATCAATACAAACTAAGAGGTGGTACAAGCATTTATGAGAAGGAAGTTCAATCAAAAAAGGCTTCCCCAAGAAGTACCCCATGATTCATGCAGTAATTAAAGGCCAACACATGGTAACATTTTCTTTATAATAACTAACATTAAATTACCATTGTTTTATGTATGTTCTCTGTAAGTGTATTTTACAGTTTAATCTGCTAGTCTTTGTCATTTAATCAGAGAGTTTAACTCATTAATATTTATTGTCATAGAGTAACATTTTGTCTTCCTTCTGTCATTAAAACACAGAGCTTATTAAGAAAAATATTAGCATCAAAGATGGCGAAGGCTTAATATCCCCAGCATTTCATGGGGAGATGGGGGCTTATCTACCACTAAGGAGACAAATGACTTGAACAGAAAAGTCACAGAAGAAGTACCCAACATATGAAAAATGCTCAGCCTCACAAGTAATTTAAAATGCAAATGGGAACAATTATGGGACTTTTTTTCATCTTTCAAATTGGCAATTTAGAAACATAATATTTGATGGAGGGTTGAGTGAAATAGCTATATCCTTCCCCGCTGGTGGAAATATCAACTAGAATTGCCTCTCTCCAAAGCAATTTGGTAATATATGGGAAGAGAGTTAAAAGAGTTTATACCCTTTAATGCCGCAATCATACTTCCAAAAAACCCATCCTCAGAGCTACACAGAGATGGGGGCCGGGACGTTCGCACGAGGATGCTTGGCACAGCTGCTGTGGGTGGATTCCCACCACCTGGAAGAGTCATGTTCGGAGCCTCACAAATCCATCCCAACCCAATCTTTTAGGGGGATTTCTGGCTAAATATCAGGAACCCCTTTCTTCCTCATGGATGCTAGTATATAAAAGGTTTCTCTTTATAAATTTGAGTAAATGATTCAGAATTCTACTAGAATTTGTTCAAAAGGTTTTTCTCATTTCTGTTTGCTGTTCAAAGTTGTATTCAATAATAATCAGATATTACCCCCACTGGTTTTTTTCATAAATAAGTGAGTTGTTGCAAAGGTCCACACAGAGAGTCAGGTCTCCCCACACCCCTCCCCCTCTTGAGAATGTTGGTAATAAAGGAGTTTCTCTCAGGTCAAGAGCCATGGACCCAACCCAGTCATGACTTCTGCCCTGAATGAGATGTTCACCCCGTGTGACCATGACCACTTCTTTTCCTTTTAGGGCAACCAAAGGCAGATCATTCCAGCTCTCCCACTAGACCAGGAACTTCAGGGGCACCCTGCTCCCCAGCCCTGCTTGGCTGCAACCCGCCATGGGCATCGTTACCCAGAGCCTGCGTATCCCTCCTCCTACCCCATGTCCTGCCGCCCAGGACCCAGAATTCTGCCCAATGAAGTGGGCAGAATGGTCACAGGCCAGCACCCAGGCCACAGACTGCTTCTCCACCTGTGGCCATGTTCCCACACGAGGATCTTGGGTATCTGAGAATTCTAAATTCAACCCTTAACTTCCAGGTCATTATGATGACGTATTCATCTAAGTTGGAGTTTAGAACAGAACACCTTTAACAGATTCTTAACTCAGATATTCGGGCACACAGTGTGGGTGCCTCTTTTTGTGTTCTTGCTTCAGGTCCCCAAAAGGTCAGCATCAGGCCTGCCGCGCCTCCCCCAAATTTGAAATATGGCAAACTAGCAGGAACTCAAGTATTTTTCATGATGTCTTCTGAGAGAAACTGATATAAAAATTAAAGATCCTCTTCTCTGTCTTCATTATAAACCACTTTCAAAATTGTCTGCGAGAATATATCACCTCTCTACTCCATATTTTAACAAGCTGGTTCTGTTTAAACAAAGAATGATAGCACATTCAAAATCCTTCTGTTTATCCAGAAACTTCAGGTTAAAAATTGAAACATTTAAGTTATGCATCTGGTGGCATTCTCCCACAGTTAACATATTGGATTGAGATTTTTCTGAGAAGGAAACATGAAATTCAAAATATATCTCAAGTCAGAGCATGATTATTTACCAGATAAATCAAGAGAGACATAATTTCCCTCTGAAGTTAGAAACTTCCCAGGGATGACACCAGCACAGATTCAAGCAGCAAGGTCTGCTCTGGGTGGAAGGTCTTTGATCTCATCCTTGGTGCCCAGGGTGCAGAGAGAGATAGACAGCGGTGGTGGGGCTGGGAAGTTGGTGGGAGTGTGGAACCCCCCCCCCCCACACACACACACCCCGAACTTCGAGTGGCAGCTTGAGCTATTTTAATGCAACTGTTTATCCAATCAGTTGGGTCGCTGTCTCTGTGGACAGGGCAAGGCTTTCTTTTTTTAATGCAATTTGACATCTGAATTTATGTTTTTACACCAAGTGGTTTTATGGCCAATATAAAGAATATATTTTGCATTAAAAAATATGTTCTTTCTGTCCCTTAACATTGGGACTAAAACCCAGAGATCTTCCCAGTTTGCCCCCTCCCCCTTTATCTTCCCACTCTGATAATCCCCTGAAGGCACGCACAGTGTATCCAATTAATTGTTGAGTTGATTAGGTGTGAATTCCAGGCTGATAGCTGTACATCACTTAGCATTACAAAACTGTATCAAAGCCCCCCCATACACGATTGTTTTTACACTTCTCTTCATCTTCTGTCATACTTCCTTGCCCCAAGAGAAAGTTTTTATCACCTTTCTAAAGAATTTAATAGCTGTGAATTACAAACCCCACAGCTCTGCACACCTGTCTAAGCCACTAAGGAGCCAGAGCTGATTGTTTTTCCTTCTGCATATTCAACGTCAAGTTTACAATGTCTATAGTACTGGTACCCAGGCTCCAATGAGTTTTACTCTTAAGGAAGACCAAGAAGAGAGGGGACTTTAAAATGAGTTCATTTGTCTCTGCGGTGATTTGCCTAAAGATTCACAAATGCAACCATTGATATAAAAATTGCCCTTTTCTCCAAAGCTCCATCCTCCATCTTCACCGTCCAAAGCTGCCACTTGACTTGGAACTTTATTGTACTGCTCGCCATTACTTGGAGAACTGACTAGAACCCGACACACACACAGTCTTCACACATACACACACACACGCACACGCAGGATTGTGAGCACATGAGGTAGAAATTGGGATTTTATCGGGGAAAAGGAGAGAGTCCATGTGCAGTTGCTTTCTCTCTTTACAGACTAGACTTGTCTCTATTCACAGTTCAAGTCAAATTAAACTCCAGCCTCTCAAAGCTGCCAGCGTCCACGCCAGACACAAATCCTCTTGTTCTTCTGTGGACTAAGAATGCCGCCTGCCATAACAGTAAACGAAGGATGTTGCAGCCCTCAGCCAGTACAGCCATCTTGATGGTGAGCCCTGAGAGATCTCAGGATGGGAAAGCACGGGATACCAGCCCTAGAAGCTGAGGCGCACATCAAAGGAATGATTTCAATAAGCCCAGACTCTTCCATCTTCCCGTACATAGAAAAGTGTGAAATTCCTTAACTTGACATGTCTGGTTTTCTTTAATAAACAATAATCTTTTGATGTTCCAACTACTTGCCCTTTATTGCAGAAAATCCTATAGATCCTGGCTCCTCCCTGACCTCTTTGGGGCAGTTCCTCAGAGCGATCTGAGATGCTGTGTCCCAGGCTTAAATCCTCAGTTTTGTCCACCAAGTAAAACATAACTCTCAACTTTTAGGTTGTGCATTTTATTCAGTCAACACCTCAGGTGAATCTCATGCCAGTGTCCCCGAAAGGCATTCATCTGAGGATCAGTGTTGAAAACAGCAGCTTCCTAACAAGCAGAAAGCAGGCCCTGCTCCTGACTTGGCTCTGTGAACAGTTACGAGACTCCAGCCTGCAGTCGGGCCACCGTCAGGAGGGGAGAAAGTGCCAAGTGCACAGCCTGACATCATAGGGGAACCTCTCACCCCTGCCTGGGAGTGGCACTCCCTCCCTCTGACATGGCCCCGGGGGACGGTGGACTGTCCACGGGTGAGCTCATGAAGGCATCATGCACTCCGGGGCACTTAATGGGACCGTGACAGAGATAAAGTCCTTGAACCAGGACCAGGAAAAGGGCAGCTCACTTCCAGACGGCTGAGTCGGAGCTGGCTCTGAAACCCCAGCTGCGGAGCCCTCTATTCAGGGCAGGGCAGAGGAGGGGGGCCAGGGAAACCAGCCAGAGAGGCCCAGGACCGAGGAGGGGTTTCTGGTGGAACCTGCAGGGGAGGGGCATGGAGGGGAGGTGATCCACTCCAGCAAATTAATAAACAGCCTCTAAGGGCCGCATCCATCAAGCAGGGGAGAGCAGAGAGAGCCCAGGCAGGATCGGCAGCTGAGAGGCCCCAGCACTTCCTGAGCCCTGTCTGTGGGCCGGAGACTGAGATGCTCGATCCTGTTTAAGTCTCAGCCTGTGAGGAAGGTCCAGTTGTCACCTGCCTTTGGAAGTGAGCGAGTTTAAGATTAGGAATAAGTATCTGCTGAGGGCACTTACCTTGATGCAGAGGCTGGACTTGACCTGGGTGTTGTTTCCTTCTTCTTTCCTTTCTTTCTTTCTTTCTTTCTTTCTTTCTTTCTTTCTTTCTTTCCTTCCTTTCTTTCTCTCTCTCTCTCTTTCTTTCTTTCTCTCTCTCTCTCTTTCTTTCCTTCTTTTCTCTCTTTCTTATTGAAGTATAGTTGATTTACAATATTATGTTACTTTCAGGTATACAACATAGTAATTTGATATTTTTATAGATTATACCCCATACAAAGGTATTATAAAATATTGACTACATTCCCTGTGCTATATATTATATCCTGTAACAAATCTGTAATATTTTTTGAAATTAAAAACTATCTTCATATTCAGATAGTTAGGGATCGCTACTATATTAGAAACCTCAAATGTTCTGTAGTTTCCATGAGTAAAAATTCAAGCCTGAGTACAATTTTGGCAACTTTTAGAAGGAACAGATATAAGGAAATATTGGTAGGAAAAAAAAAAAAACAGGCAAACTTGAGCAAAAACCTAGACTAAGTGTAATGAATTAGAAAATAGTAAATGTATTTCCTATTGTCAGAACAGAACCAAAAGTTCCTTTTTATTCGTATATGCAGACCTGGGCATTCTGATGGTGAGGCCTTTCTCCTTGCTCTGCCTGGTCAGCCCCACAGGAGGAAATCTCTGCAGATGGCCTGGAACCTACTTCCAGGAGCACAGAGCTGGGAGGAGCCCTCCTTCAGTCTGAATGAGCCCCCAGAGGACTTCGGGGAGGTGGGACTGCATCTAGGGAGTCTGTGAGCCGGCACAGCCCAGCGAGGTCCCTCCTGGTCCCTGCTTCCCTCCAAGGCCACTGTGTTCCCCAATTGCTGGTGGCCGGCCAACGTCTCCCAGCTCATCACAGGTCATGGGCAAATATTCTCCTTGGTGACAGAGCTCAAAGATGAAGGCATGAGTCTCAGGAGGGGAGTTCCCCTAACCCGGGCTGGTGAATTAGGAGAAAAGATGACAGTGCCATTCAAGGAAGATGGCCAAATTAAGACGGTGGTTTTTGGCCAGTTTCTGGCTTCAAGAGGAGAGGATGAAATACAGGCACAGGGCAGGGGGGCTTCCCAGGCTTGAAGCCCTCTGGGGTGCAGGGTCTGCTCCCAGCTCTGTCCTGCAGAACGAACTAAGAATGATTGTGAGCTGATTATTTTCAGCAACAGCAGATGTGGGCAGGAGAAGGTCTGAAATGCCCGCGTGCGAGGGGCTCTTCCGCTGCACCAGGAAGAGGACCGCGACTCGGAATCACAGGAGTCTCTCATCCACGGACAAGGCCCTCCTTGAATCTGCACGGTGAGCGCATACTTGCTGGCGGTGCTTTTCTTGGTACCTCGCCTCACTGTTCACCCGCCACAATATCTCTTTTGTCTGTAGCTCAAGATGATTTATAAGCGCCGTTTCGGGCAGTTACTCAGTTTCCCTGCGTCTCTCCCATGTGTGCATGAGGTATGTGTGAATGGACTTCTGTTTTTCTCTTGTTAATCGGCTTTTGATCACAGGGGGTCTCAGTCAAGAACTCAGAAGGGTAGAGGAAAAACTGTTACATGAGTTTGGCCCCAAGACATGAGTTTGGATGTGTTAGCAGGTGTTATCTATTTTTTAAACAAGCAATGATGAATTCAGGTGATTTTTTAAATCGTGGTATGTCTTGGAGTTTTTTTGTTTTGTTTTGTTTACTTTTTTATTAAGGTATAGTTGATTTACAAGGTTGTATTAGTTTCGGGTGTACAGCACAGTGATTCAGCTTTATGTGTGTATGTGTGTGTGTGTGTGTGTGTGTGTGTGTGTATTCTTTTTCAGATTCTTTTCCCTTATAGGTTATTATAAAATACTTAGTACAGTTCCCTGTGCTATACAGTAGGTCCTTATTGTTTACCTGTTTTATATATAATTGTGTGTATATGTTAATCCCAAACTCCTGATTTATCCCCCCTTTTCCCTCTGGTAACCATAAATTTGTTTGCTATGTCTGTGGGTCTATTTCTGTTTTGTAAATAAGTTGATTTGTGTCATTCTTTTAAGATTCCACATATAAGTGATATCATCAAATATCACATGATATCACTTGGAGTTTTAAAATACTCCTGTTTGTGGCAGCCTCTCACAAAGGGGTCTGTGTGTTGGGATTCACACACGTCTTAGGGCAATAAGCCTTCTCCATGGTGTCTCTTCAGGGGGTGACTCTGCAAAATATCCAACCAGGACTTTTTGCTGTGGGGCCCCATGGTGCCGGGCTAGACTCCTGGTTGGACAGGCTTGGGTTAAATCCCTAATCTCATGACCTTGATCTTGAGAGGTCACCAAACCACTAATCCCTCCTCTGGGCAAAACACAACACCTGTGTGGAAGCTGAAGTAAGTCCTGAAGGTGATGGGTACATGACACTAGGAGAGTCTCTGGGACTCAGCCATAGTCACAGGGTCATTGAGGAAGGTGGAATTGTAACAGAAAAGGACCCCATGGGGGCCTTCCCACCACAGACCCCTCCCCCCCATGTCCTCTGCCTGCCTCTTGTTTGTAGAAAGGCCTCCCGAGTCACAAAAGGCTGACTCAAGAATTAAGGATTGAAAGGATGTATCAGTTGGGCCAGGAGAGCTGGTAACAATTTAAAAAGTGAATCAGCCATATGGCAGTCACAGAATCTTTAGTTCCTCCCTGAAGTACCTAGATAACAGTATTGGATGCACCTTCCTGATGTTGTTTTACAGATGTTAAAACCCCCACAAAATGAAAGAAGTTAACTGCATGATGACTGTGAGCATGTAGACCCCAGACCGGCTGGACCCTGAGGGTTGGTGATGTTAACCCCTGTGACCCCACACTGTTATCTCACCAGGAACCGATCAGAGAATTGTACAAGAGCTAATCACACACCTTTCAACTTCCCTCCCTCACCTGGCCTTTAAAAATGCTTTCCTGAAACTCATCGGGGAGTTCAAGTTTTTTGAGCACTAGCTGTCTGGACCCCTTATCTGGAACCTACACTAAACACCACACTTTCTTTCACCACAACCCGGTGTCAATAGATAGGATTTATGGCGTGTAGGCGAGCAGAATCAAGTTTGGTTCAGTAACAGGATGATGCAATTATTTATCTGCATACAGCTTCCAATCATCCCCTGAGTTCTGGAGCTCGTTAATTCACTCTACCCAGTCCTGCTGTTTTTATATTCAGAGGATTGGGAGTAAAAGAAACAAATAAGTATAATATATAATAAATAACATATAATAGATAACAGAGATAGTGAGCCCATTGGATAAAGTATCTATTATTTTATAGGTTCCATTGAAAGGGTCTGAGGAGGTCCCTGTGTGCCCACTAGAAGCTCCCAGAAGACGAGGTAGCCTGGCCGGGCTGAGAGGAGGCCGTGCCCCCATCTCAAGGGGGAACCAGTCCTCTCTAGCAGGCAGCAACAGGAGGGAACAGAAATCGTTCCCCGTTGCTTTGGAACAGCTTTTTTTGTAGGAAATAAATCTTCAGAAGTGAGAATTATAATTGAACCAAGTTCAGCATAGCCAAGTGTAATTTTAGCAACAAAAGTTGATGCTTCCAGAAAAGGAAGCTCAGGGAGACCCATCAAGTGGCAGCGAAATAATTGGATGAAGGCCGACCAGGCAGCGCTCTGGGTGCTGGGGGAGAGAACATCTTCGGGCAGGAGAAAAGGGTGCCTGCCTTGTAAGGACGAGGAAGAGGCAGGGGAGGTGTGTTCTTAAGTCTGAGGCTCAGACAGTTTTTATCTTAAATCTCAGGAATTTCAAGACTCACTGAAAATTATCCAGGAAAAGGTGGTCCCTTTAATCCCAACACTGTCTCTACCTTAGAGGTTCCCATGTTGACACACCTGCTACCCCCCCTCTAATCCAGATCTGGACCAGCCTGAGGACTTGATCACCCCCCCCTGCTGAGCAAACTCCTCCCTTACTCTCAGCCTCATCCCCTCCCTAATCACCCCCGTGCCCTCATCCCCCCACACTGACACCACACCAAGGGCTTGGCATACAACAAATCTTCTACATTGCTTAGTAGATGGGGACATATCATCAGCTTTTGGTCCAAGGCATTGGAAGAGACAGTTTATTGTTCTTTGCCTCGGTCCAACATCCTTATTTTAAGGTAGGTGGGCTTGGGGGAAGAAGAAAATCTCACAGAGACTGTGAGTCCATTAGATAAAATATTTATTGTTTTGTGGACTTCTTTGACACTAGCTGGCATTCTGAATCCAAGGGCATCCATCTTCCACCTAAAGGGATGTTAACTAAACAAGTACTTGGAACATGGTGTATTTGTTTCCTGGGGTTTCCATAACCAATGACCACAAACTGCAGTTCTGGAAGCCGGAAGGCCATGGTCAAGGTGTCGGCAGAGCTGTTCCCTCTGGAGACCCTGACGGAGCCTCTGCTGTGTCTCCAGCCTCTGGTGCTACAGGTGACCTGGTGCCTCTGGTCCTTATCGGGCATCCCTCCAATCCCTTCCTCCAACCTCACGACTTCACGTGGGCTTCTCCTCCCTCTGTGTCTCCTCTTCTGTCGCATAGGAAGCCTTCCACGGATTCAGGCCCACCTAGAAACCCCAGGATGATCCCGTCTTGAGATCTTTAATGTCATGATGTCTGATAGACCCTTTTTCCAAATAAGATCACATTCCAGGGTTCTAGGTAGACATATTTTGGGGCAGAGACACCGTCCTACCCACTACAACTGGTATCACTCACTCATCAATTAAACCACGATTTAAGGAGATAACCAGAGTGAGGGTCCAGGGACAGGGATAGTTTTTAGCAATCTGACCTCATCTCACTAATTCAAACTCATTGTTGAAAAGATTGCTCTCAGGGACTGGAGAGTCTGAATGACTGCATTTTACAGAGACATATCACTTCATCATTTTGAGCTCTAGAGAGCAGATCTAAAGAGCCCACAGGTTGCTCCTCCTGCTGTGACATGTCCTCACGTCTTTCCAGGCTGAGAGGGTGCCTACCACCGGCTGCAGAGGGACCACACTTGCATGGCCCAAGGGGGTGCTCAAAGGTATTATCTGCTCGATGATTGCCCCAGGGAGGCATCACAAATGGAAATGTGACCACAGATCTGAATGCCAAGCAAGGGTCTACTTTCCTTAACACACTAATGCATTTTCTCCTAGTAGACAGTAAGGATACGTAATTGGCTGTCTTTGCTTTTTCCACCAAGAAGTTCAGAGCTGAATACATGGCTCCAATTTGGTGCTGTTCCAGGACCCAAGGCCTGAAGTGCTTCTTTCCCATCTGCCCACTGGTCTGAGCTCTGATTCCTATGGTATTTTCCCATATTCTAACATACCGATTATTTTACTGATTACATAATTTCCTCTAAATGACTTCAAACTTTGTGGAATGAATTAAGGACTGAATGAATGGATAGCTGGCTGGATCGATGGATGATGGGCAGTGAGATGATTGGATGGATAAAAAACTGCATGGATGAATGTGTGGATGAGTGATTGGGTGGGTGGATGGAAGGCTTGATGGGTGGATGGTGAATGGATGATGGGTGGATGGATGGATGGGTGGATAGGTGAGTGGGTGGGTGGGTGGATGGATGGATGTGTGGATGGGTGGGTGGATGGGTGGATGGATGGATGGGTGGATAGGTGAGTGGGTGGGTGGGTGGATGGATGGATGTGTGGATGGGTGGGTGGATGGGTGGATGGATGGGTGGATGGATGGATGGATGGGTGGGTGGATGGGTGGATGGATGGATGGGTAAGTGGGTGGGTGGATGGATGGATTGATGGGTGGATGAATAGATGGAAGACTATCTTACAGGGAGAGGATATTTTAAACCCATATGGTTATTTGAGTCAATTTTAATAAATATAAATATTAAAAATAGAATTACAACTATTGATCAGTTTGTCAAAACAGAATGTTTCCTCCTCTCAGCCATAAAAAGAAACGAAATTGAGTTATTTGTAGTGAGGTGGATGGACCTAGCGTCTGTCATACAGAGTGAAGTAAGTCAGAAAGAGAAAAACAAATACCGTATGCTAACACATATATATGTGTTATATAAAAAATCTTAAAAAAAAATGGTTATGAAGAACCTAGGGGCAGGACAGGAATAAAGATGCAGACCTACTAGAGAATGGACTTGAGGACACGGGGAGGGGGAAGGGTAAGCTGGGACAAAATGAGAGAGTGGCATGGACGTATATACACTACCAAATGTAAAATCGATAGCTAGTGGGAAGCAGCCACATAGCACAGGGAGACCAGCTCGGTGTTTTGTGACCACCTAGAGGGGTGGGATAGGAAGGGTGGGAGGGAGGGAGACGCAAGAGGGAAGAGATATGGGGATATATGTATATGTATAGCTGATTCACTTTGTTATAAAGCAGAAACTAACACACCATTGTAAAGCAATTATACTCCAATAAAAATGTTAAAAAAATAAAGTAAAATAAAATATTAATTAATTAAATAGCCAAGTTTGATAAAAAAAAAAAACAGAATGTTTCCATCTACTATAATTCCTTGATTATTTTTTTCATGATTCATATAGCTAGTTTTGTCTTCATTTTTATTTTACCGAAATTAATTTTGTGGGTATCAGGTGTTTGGGTATCAATTTTATAACAAATATCTAGTTCAACAATCAGCTTGACCATACAAGATTATGCCAATTATACCAAAGATAAACACTGCCTTTGCTTCTTAAGTGCATTATTTCCACACAGATCAAATATTCTTAATTAAATTTTGTGAAAATGATTACAGTCCATTCTACTGTGTGAAGTTTTATTCTTTGCCACATTTACTTTGTGTTATTTCTACCAGCAATTTTCAGTATGAAATAAATAAAATGGGCAGTCTGTATGTCTCTCTTATTTTAAAAGAAAATTGTGAAAATTCCTCTTACATATTCTAGAGTTACTTTTGGTTCAGAATTTGTTCACATTGTTGCCAGGTTTTCTGGTGCTTTCTTTTTTGGGGGGTGTGGGGAACGTTGTTTATTTGTTTGTTTCTGAGGACCTAAAAGCAAATAGAGGGGTTAAAACAGGGGTCAGCACATCAAGGTCAGATGACAGTCAAGGGCTCACATGGGGCTTGCCAAAAGCCGCATCCTGCGGGACTGAGCTCCTGGGGAGAAGTGGGTGCTTGTTCATTCCTTGTTGGCTATCAACACAGCCAGGGTCCCCCTACAAGGTGGGAACTATTGGCCACCAGCACTCCCCACCGGCTTCTCCTCCCCGTCTCCCACCCAGAAGCCCTTTAACTGTCCTGGGGCCACTCCTGGGCCCCCTCCCCTGCAAGGGGCAGGCTCAGAGCTCACCTTTCCCTCTGCATTCCTATAACTCAGCAAGTCTCTTTCCAGCCTTAGAATCTGATTTTTCCTGATTTAGAGTTTTCCCCCAAAACTCAACACGCACATCAGGGGCTGGAACCTCCAGGGAGGGGAGAGGAGCTGGAGGTTGAATCAATCACCAGTGGCCAGTGATTCGATCAGCCACTCCGAAGTGATGAGGGGTCCACAGAAACCCCTACAGTATGGGGTTTGCTGAGCAGTTGGAGGTGCTGGGAGGGTCATGTGTCGAGAGGGTGCATGGAGCTCTGCCTACACACCTGTCCCACACCTGGCACCGTGCATCTCTCCCATCCCGCTGTTCCTGAGTTGTAGCCCTTACAGTAAATTGGTCACCTCATAAGTAAACTGGTTTCCTGAGTTTTGGGAGCTGCACTAGCAAATTACTGACCCCAAGGAGGAGATCATGGGACCTCTGATGTGCAGCCGGCTGGTTAGAACACAGGTGACAACCTTTTATTTTGTTTTTAGTATTTTTAGTTTTTATTTGGTGTGTTCTACATCATTACATTCTTCTCTTGGATATTACAAATTCCTTATTTTCTTTGTAAATATGAGATCCAATCTTTCTAATTCCAAAATAATTCATTTTATTATTTTATTGGTATATATGTTGGTATTCTTTTCCATGGCATGAAATGAACATGGTTTACTTTCTTTTACATATATATTTTAAATGCATTGTTTTCTGTCATGTTATTACTTAATACAATTTATTTTGACCATTTTAATAATTATCTTAATATTTGCACTCATTGGGGAAATATTTTCCAGAATTTAATAGTTTTAACTTATAACACTTTATTACATTTTGTTGCATCATCCTTGTTTGAAATATTCACTCTGAAATAAGATCGCACATTATCTTGATTTTCTTGTACTGAATATTTCTTCTCTTTGATCCAAAAAGCACATTCAGTTCTCTAATTATGTTTAACAACAGAATTACTTTATTTCTTAAAAAAAATTTTTTAAGCTGTGTATGTCAACAGTTTTGTTTTGTTTTGTTTTTTTCTTTGAGATTGAACTACTGTTAGCACTAGGGAAAAGAAATATTTCAATTGACAGTTGAAATTTTTAATCAGCTATACACTCTGTATATATGAGAGTCTCTTTAACTTTAAAGACGAATTCCTCTGTTATCCCACTGGATGAGGAATGAGCTCTAACATGGCCGGATCATGACTCCCACCTGCTCTTACAGAGGTAACACAGCTCGCTAGCAAAGAAGGTAACAGTCTTCCCCCTAAATCTGACTGTCTTAGCTTACATCTTTCATATTTTCTTTAGTAGACTTATACTGAATTTATCTTCCGCCTGTGAAGAGGAACGAGGAAGATAAAGAAATTGCATCCATTGATCACTCGTTTCATGAAAGTGATTCTCAAGGCATTCCATACAATTTCCTCACAGGTGACAACCTTAACCTGGGGGTCTGTTCTCACTCCTGTTAGTGTCAGGATCGCGCGGTGCGGAAACCCACATGCATGGTGCCTGTCGGGAGTGCTGGGAGCTCCAGCCGGTGCAGAGAAGGAAACACTTTTCTTTGCACCCTCCTTTTCCAGCTTCAGAGGCCACCCGCTTTCATTGGCTGGTGCCACCTCGCCCCATGGCCCTTTTTCCTGCCTCTTCCATCATCATGCCTCCTTCTCTGATGACTCTTCTGCCTCCCTGTGACAAGAACCCTTGTGGTTACATTTAGGGCCCCAGAGAAAGTCCAGGGTCCCCCCCCCATCTCAGATCCTTAGCCCATTCACCCATCAAAGCCCCTTTTGCCGTGCATGGAGACTTGTTCCCAGGTTCTGAGGATGGGAACATGGGCATCTTTCAGGGGGCAGCCGGTTCCCGGAGGGCAGGTGGGGGCCATGCCTGCTGCTGTGCTTGGAGGCCTGAAGAGGTGCCCGCTGACCCTGGGTCGTTTCTCCAGGGAGCCAAGTGAGTGCCAGCATCACGCAGGCCCTGGGAAAATCAGGACACGGCAACAGGCAGCATGCAGGGTGAGACAGTGCCGTGTAAGATTTTCCATCTCTCTCCGGTTCTGTTTTCTGATTCATAAAGAAGAGGTGGCGCTTCCACAGCGGCAGAACAAACAGGAGCAGGACTGAGGTTCAGCAGTGCATGGAGCGGATTTCATGCCTCCGGGCAAGTCCACCTTGTCCTCAGATGTTATTTATCCATCTGGTGTGTGAGTATGAGTTCCTGGTGTGTGAGTATGTGTTCCTGGTGTGTGAGTGTGAGTTCCTGGTGTGTGTGTGAGTTCCTGGTTTGTAAGTTTGAGTTCCTGGTGTGTGAGTGTGAGTTCCAGGTGTGTGAGTGTGAGTTCCTGGTGTGAGTGTGTGAGTTCCTGGTGTGTGAGTGTGTGAGTTCCTGGTGTGTGTGTGTGAGTTCCTGGTGTGTGTGTGAGTTCCTGGTTTGTGAGTTTGAGTTCCTGGTGTGTGTGCGTGTGTGTGTGTGAGTTCCTGGTATGTGAGTGTGAGTTCCTGGTGTGAGTGTGTGAGTTCCTGGTGTGTGAGTGTGTGAGTTCCTGGTGTGTGTGTGAGTTCCTGGTTTGTGAGTTTGAGTTCCTGGTGTGTGTGCGTGTGTGTGTGTGAGTTCCTGGTATGTGAGTGTGAGTTCCTGGTGTGAGTGTGTGAGTTCCTGGTGTGTGAGTGTGTGAGTTCCTGGTGTGTGTGTGAGTTCCTGGTGTGTGTGTGAGTTCCTGGTTTGTGAGTTTGAGTTCCTGGTGTGTGTGTGTGTGTGTGTGTGTGTGTGTGTGTGTGTGTGTTCCTGGTATGTGAGTGTGAGTTCCTGGTGTGTGAGTGTGTGAGTTCCTGGTGTGTGTGTGTGAGTTCCTGGTGTGTGTGAGTTCCTGGTTTGTGAGTGTGAGTTCCTGGGGTGTGAGTTTGAGTTCCTGGTGTGTGTGTATGTGTGTGAGTTCCTGGTATGTGAGTGTGAGTTCCTGGTGTGTGAGTTCCTGGTGTGTGTGTGTGAGTTCCTGGTATGTGAGTGTGTGAGCTCCTGGTGTGTGTGTGTGAGTTCCTGGTATGTGAGTGTGTGAGTTCCAGGAGCGTGAGTGTGTGAGTTCCTGGTGTGTGTGTGTGAGCTCCTGGTGTGAGTGTGTGAGTTCCTGGTGTGTGAGTGTGTGAGTTCCTGGTGTGTGTGTGTGAGTTCCTGGTGTGTGTGTGTGTGAGTTCCTGGTGTGTGAGTGTGAGTTCCAGGTGTGTGTGTGTGAGTTCCTGGTGTGTGAGTGTGAATTCCTGGTGTGTGAGTGTGAGTTCCTGGTGTGAGTGTGTGAGTTCCTGGTGTGTGAGTGTGTGAGTTCCTGGTGTGTGTGTGAGTTCCTGGTTTGTGAGTTTGAGTTCCTGGTGTGTGAGTTCCTAATGTGTGAGTTCCTAGTGTGTGAGATCCTGGTGTGTGAGTGTGAGTTCCTCATGCGTGTCAGGCCAGTGAAGCTGCTCCCATGACTGTCACCGTGGGGACATCAGGGCCACCCTTGCTGCTCCATCCTCACGTTCCCCGCCCCCCGTGCCGACAGACCCCATGAACCAGGTGTCTCTTCTGTGACCACAGAAGCATCTCAGGGCTTTGCCCTGTTCCCAAGACTGCACCAGCAGCCCTGTACTTTGTCCCCACAGGGCTCTCTTTTCTGTGTCCAAATGCCACCCAGCACCTTGTCTGGGCCATGAGCCAAGGGGGTGGGAGTCTGACAGCTGTGGGTGTGGCATCATAGCACGGCAGGTCCCGGTACACATTGCAGCAGCCTTGGAAAGCAGGAGGGACACAGGACGGCCTCATGTGAACATGACGAGGCCGCCACGTGGAAGAGCCGGGGCCCTGGAGCTACCTGGCCAGGTAGCAGGTGGGGCGGGGTGGGCAGGTGTGTGCCCCAGAGCCTTGGTATGGCCTGGGCTCCCTTCCCCCCAAATCCCACCCAGGCCCGGAGAGGGGCTGGGGTCTGGGAGGAGCTGCCCAGGACTGAGATCTGGGACGACCTGCCCCCCACCAGTGTGTTCCCTGGGGAGGGGGCATCGGTGGAACTGAGAACAACATAGCAGACAGGAGCGATGGGCCCACATTCGTCAGGCAGGGTAATGAGCTGGATTTATAGGAAAGGAAACACAATATGATTCCGCATAATGGCTGTTGACAGATTCAGGCTGTTTGTTCTGGGATATTAAACTGACAAACAGCAAGGGTTCGCTGGGCTCCCCTCTCTGATTTGCGGGCTCCTGTCGAAAGGTGTGTGCATGGCCGTGCCAGTCAGAGGGCCAGACCCAGCGGGAGGACGAGGAGGACCATCCTGGCGGTGATCTGCATTCAAACACCTCCTGGGACCTGCTCCCCAGATGCTGTTCACCAAGGAAATGGGGTGGAAATGTTACTGCTTTGTTGCCAGAGAGAACAGGCCATATTTTTAAAAATTTAATTAAGACCCGAGATCAGGTTTGCATAATTGAATTTAGGCTGTGAGTAAGCAGGAAGATAGATGGGCTGGGTGTCGTCGCTGACACCCTGGAGGTGAGGCTCATCCCCCGGCAGCTCCCTGCTAGCCTCGGTCCTAAATTCTGCGGCTGCGTCTCAAGTGCGCAAAATGCTCCAGCCACTCTGTTGCTTTGTTTTGGTCTGTTTCTTAATCTCTGAAGAATGTTCTCCGGGGGCAAGCAAGCCAGAGAGGGTAAAACGTGGGTCGTTTTTCCTGACCTCCTCGCGCTCACTCGGCGCCTCTCTGCACGCGAGTCTGTTCTGGAGGGCACCCTTGTCCTGGCGGGAAGCAGCCCAGAGAGTCGGAAGGCCCCCACAGAGCCCGGGCAGCCTGCGGGGAGGGGCCACATGCTTGCAAAACCCTCTGTCAGCAAATAACAGACACTTAGCTGGAGAGATTCAATAAGATGGGAAATTATTGTTTCGACCATAATTCACTTAAGGAAATGGAAAAGATGAGTCAAAGACCCTGGCTATGGGGTGAGGAAGATGGCATCTGGCCTTTATAAAAGAAAAAAGAACACATATAGGTGGGAAGGAAGAAAGAAGGACCGAGCAGAGATGGGGGAAGAAGGATGGAGGGGGGAGAGGCAGGTGGGCAGAGACAGACAGACCTCACCTCGGGACAGCAAAGGCTTCCTGCCCACTGGGAACTTGCCCCGCATGGGAGCAGCGGCCCCGAAAAGCCACAGAGCCTAGAGGAGACCTCTCTTGGGATCCAGAGCCCTCACCCCGCGGCTTGAGGCTTGTGTGGCTTTGGGAAGTCCGATAGGCACATCTCAGGAGCAGAGAGCAGCCGTGATCAGCTTCATCGGAGCAGCTCTAAGGGATGTGGGCAGAGAAACATTTTCCCATGGAATTTACAGAGCAAGGAAAGGCAAGCTGAGAATGAGCCAGGCTCGGGAGTCTGTCCAAATCCCCCTGTCCCTCGAGCTTCACTGCCGCCCTTGTCTGCCTCCAGGTAAACTGGGTCCAGGCTGGTGGGAAGGGGTGGCTGGAAAGTGTGAAAGGGCTCAGTGACAGATGGTTTTTAGAAACCGTCTGTTAAAGGCTGTGAATGAGAGACCCATACTCAATTAAAAACCAACCAAAGTGTGTTCTTTGTTAAAGTTATTCTCCGACCCTAGCAAGACGGTAGAACAGTGCCCTTCCTTGCTCTTGGAAGAGAAGCTGCATCAACGTTCAGAGGCCCTCTCGCCAAACACACACCTGCACTCTGTCTTTTAGGGTCACGTGGCAACGTAATCCTAGGAGTCCCAAGAAAGCGTCAAGGTGAGACGGGCCTTCGATCGACCGACCCGGTGTTTGTGGACCGAAGGGCATTTCAAGAACGTGGGGGAATTGTGCTACCCAGGTGGGTTAAACCCTCACCCCGGAACAATGCTTAAACCAGAACATTGCTAAACAGGAGCCCTGAGCTGGCATTCCCACACCCTGATACACCCCCAGGCGCCCTCCCCTGATCTCTGTGTGGACCCAACCTCCTCCCTTTTCCTCTTTCTCTTGCCCTGCTCTGCCTTCCTCTCCATGCAGGATCCCTCAGCCTGCCTCAGAAGCACACATTTTACCTTTTTTGGTGGAGGGCTCACTTGGACGGGTCCACACTTTGGCTACAAATTCAAATCTAACAAAAGAGCTGGTCCACCAAACACACCAATCCATTGGAGTAGACATGGCTTGACTCCATCAAAAACTGGGGACAAGGCACCATCACAATCAACACGGCAGAGAAGCAGTTTGCAGGAATGTTTTGCAGCTCATCAGGAAAGTTCTGGTCGAGAGCATGAGCTTCTTTCTAGAAAGAAGCCCCGGGAAGCCCCCTCCTCATTTCTGAGTTCGCTCGGTTCCAGAGGGATTTATGGTTGTATTATTTGTAAATCTCTTCAAAGATGTAAACAGGGTGATTGTGCCTCTGTAAGATATTAATAACTTAATGAGTCTGTGTCATTTGTTTATGTAAATGGATAATGGAATCTCTACAGGGGCCAAATATAATATCACAATCTGGTAATTCCATGACTGTTATCACACACACACAAATAGTGTGCTGTTGGAGAGACCAAGTCCTGAGCGCTAACGGAATAATCATAGCTCAGATTTCCCTCCAGGCTCCTGGAAAGAGCCAGGGTTGAAGCTTCCGCTGAAGGACTGGGACCCCCAGGGCCCTCAGGGAGGGCAAGCCAGACCCATGTTTCCTCCTCTCAGCCTCCCACTCGTCCTAGGAAGCTCCCAGGCCTCCGGGCCACCCTCCACCCTGTGCTCAGGCGGAGATGGGCCCTGCTGTTTCCCAGCCCTAGACCATCCTCCTCTGCCCGCAGCCGGCAAAGCTGGACCAGGGTCCACATCCTCCTTCTCAGAACATCACTGGTCCCTGATCCTTCAAGCTACTCAGCCTTCAGGTCCTGATATGGCTGAAGTGCGACCCTCCAAATCTATAGACTCGAGTCCTAACCCCCAGGGCCTCAGAATGTGGCTGTATTTGGAGATGGGCCTTTGAAGACATAATTAGGTTACAGTGAGGTCATGTGGGTCCTAATCCTCTGATGGGGTTCCTTGTAAGAAGAGGAGATCAGAACACAGACACACACAGAAGGGCGACCATGTGAGGACACAGGGAGAAGTCAGCGTCTACAAGCCCAGGAGAGAGGTCAGGAGGAAACAGCCCTGCAACACCTGGATCTTGCACTTTCAGCCTCCAGACTGTCCAAGCTCCGTCTGGGGTGTTGTGTGGGGCAGTCCTTCTGAGGAAGACAAGGCCCTGTGCCCCCCACCCGTTCCCAGCTGCTTTTCCAGCCCACCCATCACTCTTCCCTCCCTGAGTCCCTTGCCCAGGGAGACAGGACAAAGGCCAAGCACAGAGAAAGCTGTTGCTCTGGGCACCCGACTGCAGAGGACCAGGCAGGCGTGGGGCTGTGGGCAGGGATGCACCCAGCCGGGTGCTGCAAGACTCAGGGACCCACTTGGAAGTCAGACACCGTGTCAGCTGGATAAGACGGGGCTGGGAAAGCAGACCGTCGCTGTCCCGGCCCCGCACGGGGTAAACTGGGATCCTGGTGGGGCCAACGCCTGCTCCTTGGCTGGGTGACTTGGGGTCGTCCCACGAGAAGGTTCTGCAGGGCTGTCACAGAATTAAATAGCACCACCCCCGCTACAGAGCTGGTGTCCAGAGAAGGATGGGGCCCATGGGTGTCTCTGCAGCTCACTCTCTTGTTGGGGACTAGGGAGGCTCAGTGAAATGACCCCTGGGTCCCTTCCACACCCCGAGGGTGAGGGCGGGGAGGACCTCAGTGGTGGGCTTTCACCTCCTCCTCCCTCCCCTGCC
Organism: Balaenoptera ricei; assembly: GCF_028023285.1. Taxonomy (NCBI): domain Eukaryota; kingdom Metazoa; phylum Chordata; class Mammalia; order Artiodactyla; family Balaenopteridae; genus Balaenoptera; species Balaenoptera ricei. Next base: position 104,984,867 of record NC_082648.1, read on the forward strand.
CCATCTCCCACTCTTGCTCTGTGGCTCAGAGAGGGTGGTCCCATCGTCCCCATCCCAGCTTCCTTATCTCTAGATCCCAGGGATCGCTGGGTGGTCCCTTCCCTCAACTTCAATCATCTGAAGTTAAAAAACGAGAAAGAAAGGGAAAAAAATTACCCACTCACCATTAACCTCAGAATGACAGGACTTCTTGGAATTTAACTCTGAAGATGGGCAGCTCTGTACAGAGACATCCTTTGGGGCTCAACCGCCACCCACAGCCTCTCCCGCGGGGTCCCGGCTCCTCTCAGGTAACCAGGTAACGGGGTCTCAACTGCACCGACATCTGGAGATGGCTTGAAGGACTGTTGGCAGGGTCACCCCGCCCACTGCAGGGTGTGAAGCAGCACCTCCCCGGGGTGTACAGCGTCCCTGGCCGGCCCCACTGTGCTCCAGTAGTCCAGCAGCACCCTGCCCTGGGTGGAACACCCCAAACTGTCTCCAGAAGTTTCCAGGTGCCCCTGGGCAAAGTCACCAAGCTCTAAGGCTCGTCTCCTGCCTCCCCTCTCCCTTCTGGTGTTATGTTCAGATGTCTCACAGGCCTGCCCCTTTCGTCCCAAGGAAAAGTCAGCTCTGGTCGCACGTGTGCACACACTCACACATGTGCACACACGTGTGTTTGCACACTCACACACACACAGCTTTCCCTCCCGAGCCTCTGTGTCTTCTCTGTAAGATGAGGTGACAATGCCCTTCACAGGGTTAGGATGGAGATTATCTGAGATGACACCAGCACTTTCTGGGTCTTTTATAGACTGAAAGTTTGTACCCCAAATTCCTATGTTGAAGCCCTAACTCCCCCAGTGGGATGGTGTCAGGAGGGGGTGGTCTTTGGGCAGTGGCTAGGTCATGAGGGTGGGGCCCCCACAATGGGATTAGTGTCTTGTGTCCCACAAGAATGAGAAAAGAAAAGAATGAGATGCCAGATCCCCCTCTCTCTCTGCATGAGGGGACACGGCAAGAAGGCAATGGGACCAGGGCCCTCCCCAGTGCTGAGTCTGGGCTTCAGCCTCCGAGCTGTGGGCACATGTGTCTGCTCAAGGTCAGCCCCCATAACGCATCTGGCCATTGCTGCCCGAGCTGAGACGTGAGGTGGGTGTGTTCTGGGTGCCTCCCCCCTCATCCAGGGGGTGTGCACTCAGGCCCTGCTGGCCGGCTTCACCCTCGGGAACCTACTGGCCACGAGCTCATGCTCCATCCTCACCAAGTCCTTGTCGCCCCGGGGGCTGGGAGGGGAAGCTGGGCCATGTGATGGCCTCTGGCTCCATTGGAGCTAAGCCTGGGGAGAAGAGGACTCAACCCCCTTCCTCCCTTGGGGCCTCAAGCTCTGTAAAACCAGGGGCACGGAATCCAGCCAGGGCCTTTTTGTGTCCCCCCTCCCCGTGTCCACACGCCGCTCCCTCGCCTGCATCTCAGCACTCGCCTTCTCCTCTGCAACCTCCTCCCTCCGTCCCCACCTTTCTCCGACTGCCCGCTTACCTGCGTGATGACATTAGCTCTCATCTTCTCTGAGTCCTTCTGTTGTGTTGTTTCCTCCTGTTTATTTGTGAGCTGCCATGTGAAACAGTTACCAGTTCGAATTTCTACTGTGGATAAACAAATACAGAAAATTAACAGATGTGTTCTGCAGATGCACTTCACAAAAATAATCTCCCTCCTGATGAGGAGAAGCATCAGGAAGCTGAGCCGTGAGGGGCCCTGAGCACCCCTGGAGGCCCTTCCCGGCTCTGATGGGAGGAATTTGAGAATCAAGGAGGAGAAAGGACCGGCCCAAGACTGGAGCTGGTGGCCGAGTGTGACGTGGGCACATGGGAGGGTGGCTGTGAGGGGACAGAGGATGAGGACCTGATGGGGGAGAGGTGGGCAGCAAGCCAGGGCCTCGGGGCTATGGGCTGGACCAGGTGGCCGTGAGGTTCCCTGGAGCCCCCAGGGTGGAGGAGGGGGAGCTGGAAGACGACGTGCCCACCTGCACACAGACACACAGTCACACCTGTGCGCACACACACACACACACACCCTAATTCACTCCCAGCCTAGACGCCATCCTGCAGGTGCTGAGACTTGCTCAGTGAGTGAATGAGGCCTTCTTCTCAGCATGCAGGTCTGGTCCTGGGGAGGAAACGCTCTGTACAGATTTTATTTCTTCTTACATGAAAGGCGACAGAGGCTCATAGGAAGAATTTAATTTGCCTTTTCTTTCAGGAGTGACTGTTACACAGAGGTGGCTTTCTTCTCATCTAATTTTACCCACAAATAAAATAAAAGACTCAAAGAATATCAGAACTGAAAGAGTTTAGTCCAACCCCATCACCCGATACCTAGGGAGAGAGACAGGAATGGTCCAGTGCCAGGCTATCTCCTGTCCAGGAGCGGGTGGGAGACCAGGGACACGGAGGGGACCGAGGGATGGGGTGCGGATCAAGAAGTGGGGTGGGGGTCCAGGGACGGTGGGTCCCCTTGGGGCTCCCACAGACCTTGGGGACCACCTGCCTGCCAGGTATGCGGCAAGGTAAAGTACAGGGGCCTCTGGAACGCCCTCCCTGTCCTCGGGAGGGAGGCGGCCGCGGGGCCACCCCAGAGGTGGGGCCCCTGCAGCCAAGATCCTAGCAGATGGGCGAGGGGACTCACAGGTTCCAAGAGACACGAGGTTTGGGAGGTTAGCAGGCTGGCCTTGCTGCCGTGCTCCTGGAGGCCTGCTGCGCACTTGGCCCCGGCACCCGGGCACTCGGATTCTGAGGGTCCTAGCCCTCCCACTAGGAGGGGAGCTCTGGGCCTGGACTGTCAGACCATGTGGTTTGTGCTGAGTGCAGGGTCTCCTGGAGTCTGGAGTTTGGGTGCCCGCCAGGCATGACCAACCTCTGACACATCCTGGGCTCAAGCATCTGATGGGCTCCTCTGGTAGACAGCATCTCACACGTGAGGTCACAACTCATTGCTGGGGCATTGAACACATCCTGGTGACTCTCCGAGCAGGACCCTGGGAGCCTGCTGGGGTCCTCGGGCTTCACCTGTGCACTTGCCCTTTGCCAACTTGGCTGTGTCGTGTCGCCCTGACAAATCTTAGCTGCGAGGACTACAGGCTGAGTCCTGTGGGTCCTTCTAGCAAATCACGGAGCCTGGGGGTGGTCCTGGGGACCCTGACACACGCTTCAGGATCTCAGAGAAAAATGACAAAGTCTCCTAGAGGGTGAGGTCCCCGGCCAGCAGTTTGGGGTGAATGACGGCCGGTGACGAGTGATCACATCAGTGGGGCTGCATCTGTACCCACAGGCTGGTCTGGCCTGGGGCCGCAGCTGATGTGCATCTCATGTCTGTGATCCCAGGGGGTTTGTGCAGTTCTGGAGCCTACGGTTTTCTTTAACATTGTCTCCCGAACATTTGCACTCATTGTTCGAACTCTTTTAAAAACATAACTTTAATAGCTGTTTAAGGATCTACAGAGTATAAGTGATTGTTGTTACTGGCCATTCATTCTTCTAAGAAAAATCACCATTTTCCTGTGCTGTTCTTGGGGAGAAGAATGTGGACAGACCAGACCCCACTGTCCCGGGTGCACATCCAGGGGCGGGAAAGATGACAAACAAGTGGACGAGGAAGATAAAACAGGATCATGAGATGGACATAAACCAGAAAACATTTAGGCCACTGACCATTTTTCCTGCGAAGTATCGAAGGAATTAATATCTTTGTGTGAAAATCTCTGAGTGCATCTCAGATCATGTCCTAAAGATAAATTTCTAGACATGAAATTCCTGGCAGAGAAGTATGAGCGTTTACGGCTCAACACACACTGTTAGGGCAACTCTTGCAACTTTCCTCTCTCCGGAGAGCTCTCCAGGTCAATAACTCGCTCCTGAGAACCTACTTTCCTGTTTTCAGGTGGGCCTTGGGGTTCCCCTGCACCTGGTTGTACACATGGACCCAAATTGTCCACCACGGTCTCTGCTGCAAGGACACGACTGCACTCACCCCACAGATTCACAGTTCTCCATCGGGTCGGGGCAGGGAGAGGCCTCCAGAAGGAAGTGGAATCCGTGTTCCCTCTGGTCTGAATCCCGGCGCTCGGGCCCCTTGGTCCCAGCAGGAGAGAAGAATCACCAACAAGGATGAAGTGTTCACCTTTCAAGGGCAGATCGGCACCGCTCTGGGTTTCCCGTTTTTATCATGTAGTAAAGTAGCCCCTTCCCTGTCTTTTACCCTTTGCGTTCACGTAAGGTTGCTTGCCTCACCAAGTTTAAGTTCTTCTGAAGAACACGTGTGCCGTCAAGCAGCTCACAGGCCCCACCCCGCCTGTCCCAGACCTCTGTGCCGGCCACCGGGGCTTTACCTGCATAGCTGGGGAATCACGGGCGTGTGTCACGCACTCCCCCTAAAGTGGCTTTTAAGCGTACAACAGACAAATTACAGGGAGTCTCGTCCGCCGCTGTTTGACTGACTGACGCTCACAAGCGGCGGTACCGTCTCTTTGGCACAGCATCTTCAAGGGTCCTGTGGCTCATGCGTCATCGGGGTCTCCAGAGAAAGACACGAGCCTGTGATGAAACTGTCACCGTGGCCCGTCCGCCACGCCGTCCTGGTCACTGTCACCTCCGAGTATTCGCTCAGTTTCCCTATAGAGCGGCTCAGGGGACGCGCCTCCCGTTAGTTAAGCCCCTCTGCAGTCCCCACGTCCACCTCGCCCCTTTTCTGCCTCCCCCCCACCCCGGCCTCCCCATCCGCTGGTCCACACGGCCGGCACAAACCGGGCTGCCCGCCGCGGCACAGGGAGCCAGCCGGTTCCTCAGCGGCCGCTCTGGCCAGGGCATCAGTAAAGATAAGATTCCCACCTGCGGCCACTCCCGACCTGCTCACGGTGACCCCCGGGGGAAGCCCCTGTCCTAGCCCTTCTGGCCCCTTGAAAAGAGACACTGGGTGGCAGAGAGGAAGAGAACATGGGCGTCAGGCGCAGCCACCAGCCAAGAACTTCTCCCAGCCTCTCAAAAATGCACTTGAACTTGCATTACTGGAATTGCTTCCAGTAACTCAGGCAGGTTGACTTGAAGGCTAAAATAACAGGGTTTGCCTCAAATCTGTTGATAAATCTTGGGACGACGCAGCCCGGTTTCGGCAGGCTCGGGGTGTGGCCTGGAATTGTGCCACGTGCCACGGAATCCACAAACCCCGGTTTCCAAAACGCAAACCTGCTGCTCCACGCCCCAGCCTCCATGGTCCACGCAACGTTCCTCCACCTCCGCCTCGACACGCCGGGCCGGGCAGGTCACTCTCTGCGGTGGGACCGTCCTGAGCACTGCAGGCCAGCAGCTTCCCTGACCTCTGTCCAGTGGCCGCCAGTGGCACCCCGCTCAAGTCGTGGTGACCCAGACTGTCTGCAGGTGTTGCCACCTGCCCCCCGGGAGGGAGCAGGCTGGTCCCCAGCTGAGCGCTGCTGGGCTAGTGGGCCTGCCCCTGGCCACCTTCCCGGGGCCCCTCATCCTCCCAGCGGGCATGCCGCACGTTCTGCCGTGGCTCCTGGTGGCTCTCCCCACGGCTGCGTCCTGGGGCCTTTGCTGCCTTGATGGCACAGCTGAGTCGAAGCCGTCCGGGTCCTCGTCACAGGGTCTGGGCCAGGGAGTGCCTGACCAGCGCACACAGTGCCCCCCTCCTTCACACGTGGCCCCCGCCAGCGGCCTCCTCCCCGCCAGCTTCCATGTAGCTCCCCCTGACCCAGAACCGCTCAGTCTGCTCCCAGGCACCCCACAGTGGTCAGCGGGCCTGCGTGTGGCTGCAGAGCTGTGTCCTTCCCCAGGCAGGGCTTGCCCCAGAGCCTGCCTGCAGAGTAGGGGTGCCCCAAGGGAGAGGCCTCGGACCAGGGCTGGGTGATGCAGGGGTCACCTGCACCTTGGGAGCAGGCCTCCCTCCCTCTGCACCAGCCTGGGGGTGCATCAGAGGCCGGCCTCGTAGATGAGCTCCTGGGTCCAGGCCAAGAGCAGACCCTGTGGGTGCAGCTGGGCGCCCAAGGCCCCAGCCCCAGCCCATGCCTTCTCACATGGGCCACGATCCTCCTCCTTGCCGGGCCCCCGGACCCCCGCCCCTCCGGAGGGACCGCCTAGTCCCTCCCTTGCCTGACCGCCGGGCAGTGAGCCCTCACTGGATGGCCGGTAAGGAGATGGGAGAGCCTGAGTGAACGTCACCTGCAGTCACGGGCTCAAGTCCAAGCTGGCTCAGCCAGGGCTGCACGTGGCTCCTGGAACCGGCCCGTCCCAGTCTGCGGGTGCCTGGGGAAAGTCGGGGTCCCACGCTGACCTGCCGCTGCCTCCCAGCCCCGAGGGTCTGCATGTCTGCCCAGACGCGTCCCTCCAGATACTCCTGGCTGTCCCTCCAGATACTCCTGGCTGTCCCTCCAGGCAGGTTCCGAGCTGCAGGCACAGCAGTGAACAAACCGGGGACGTCCAGACCCCTGGCCCCTCACCCATGGGGACTCCCTAATAATATAACGTTCCCGTATTATTATTCCATTGATACCTATGATTGTCATGTTATATCAACACCGGATAATAAATAACCTCGTCATTACGACGGTGGCAGCAAGAAGAAAAGTCACTTTGGCACCAAATGAACAGGCAGTGTGGTTCTCTCTGCTTCTCAGATGTGAAAGGGCAGGCAGCTGCCCGGGTCCCATGGGAAGAAGACAAGGCCCAGGGCCGGGCTGGGCACCCACTGCATCCCTGGGTCCCCTCCACCTGTCTCCACGCCCCTCCCCTGGAAGATCCTCGGGGAGAGGCCACAGGGAGGGGTCTGGGCCAGCCTGGGGTCTGTGAGTGCGGGGGGCCTGAGTCCCCAGCCTGTGCTTCCTGTGCCTGGCAGTGTAGACACGGCCAGCAAGGGCCTGCGGGGGAAATTAACTGGGGGCGGGTCACATTATAGAGCCTTACCCAGTCACCGTTCCTCCCCTTCTCCTGAATTCTCACCTCTACCCCCCGCAGGTGTGATGACCACCCCTCTTGAAGGTGAGGAAGGGGCGGCCCAGCCTGGCCGCATGGCTGGGAAGGGAGGACCCAGCTCAGGGGTGTTTCTTCATCCCTTCCTTCCTCTGCCCCGGCCGCTGGGCGCAGGCCCCGAGCCCTGAGCCGCAAGCTCAGGGCCACCCCAGGCAGGGTCTGTGCTCCACTCTCCGCTGTGTCCTCGGTGGGCAGAGCAGACCTTCCCGCCCCGAGGCGGCCCCGGACTGCGGTCCCCGTGGCCTCCTGAGCAGGGCCGTGCTCTGCAAAGAGCAGGCAGACCCCTCATACAGGACAGAAGTACCTGTGACTGTGTCCCTAACCAGCCTGTGACCTCAGGATGGAGGGACGGTTCCGTTCCCGTCTGCTTCCCCAGAGGGACCTGACAGACCTGCCATCCCGGGTTAGAGACAGGAGGCTGCAGAGGGGGGAGAGAGAGGGCGGCGGGGCCGGGAAGAGAGGCAGAACCAGACTGCCCTCGAAGGGCCCCCGCCCGGCTCTGTCACCCGCCTTCTCCATCTCTCTGGGGGCCTCGGGGGGTCTCCATGTCTGGTGCCAGGTTGCGGGGAGCAGTGGCTGTTGGTAGTTCAGGCCTGATTTAAACTTTTTCCATGTAAATAAACAATAGTCATAAAAAGGAAAATTGCATTTGCTTTGAGTGGGCAGGAGATGCATTTAAGTCAGAGTGAGGAATATTCTGGGTGTCTGGCTTCAGCCCGTGAAGAACGACACTAGATTACTTTTTCCTGAGGCTGCTTGCTGGGCAAAGCTGTTCGTCCTCACCTACCAGTGCAAAACAATTATGCTATTTAATGAAAAATGGCCCAGACCCTGCTCCTGAGGCAAACGCTGCTGGTACCAGCAGCAGCAGCATTAGTGCTCCTGGACCCAAGGATCCACCTGCAGCCCCTGGGGATGCCCGTGATGAGGGGTCCACCATAGAACCCAGCAACCTCCTGACTCAGATCTCAGGGACAATGAAGGGAAACTGTCTAGGTGGCTAGAGCTGCCCCAAGTGACCCGACCGACAACATCCTGCTGGGCCTGGAGTACGATTTCCATCAAGCGTGTCTCGGTTGCCACCCTACCCTGGGTGAAGTCCTCAGCAGAGCCAAGCCCACGGCATATGTTGTAGCTCTTACTTCCATGGCAGGTTTTACTCCCATTAAAGAGATGGGGAAACTGAGGCCAGACCAAGTCAGGTGCTTCCTGACGACAACAGCCTGCAGGTGTCAGGACACAGACAAGACACTCATCCCCCATCTGCATAAACCAGGGTGTGGTCGGATCGGAGCTTTTACTTTTCACACCCATATCCAGAATGGGGTGTTGGCCAGTCTGCTTTGCTTGGGACTGAGGGTTCCCCAGATCTGGGACCTTCAGTTTTCAAACAAGGAACATCCAGGATAAGTCAGGATGCGTTGCCCGTCCTAATTCAGAACCATGTGAGACATGAAGAATTCAAGAAGTTGGAAGGTAAATTAAAATAATATTTACATAGATAAGCAACGTACCACCACCAATGATGGAAAACAGCCTTCTGCTGCTGGACACAGACTCCGGGCACTGGCTGAGTGCCCAGCGCTGGCCTCCTGCCCAGGTGGCACGATGACCCCCAGCCGGGGTGGTACAGGGCCCCTGGATGGGCAAGGAGCTGCTGGGCAGGCGCAGATGGCCTTCTGAGGTGGGGAGGACCCCCAGAGAAGAGGCAGATGCTCAGAGGGTCCATGCCCAGGCCCCCCAGGTGGGCGACTTTCAGCAGCACAAGAAGGGGGCAGGTCTGCACTCAAGACAGCGATCTGGGGAGACCCTCGTGGAAACCGAGGAGCTGGGAGACCCATTCTACCCCACACGCCCCCCCCCACCCCCCGCACTGCCCCCTGCGGCACACGGGCCCACATGCCTTTAGACACACAGATGTCATCTCCTCTGCATCTTGACGAGCACACACTTCCCCTTGTGAGTCAGGGGGCCTCTGGCCTTGGTCGGCTGCTACGTCCAAGCCTGGTGTGTCCTGAAGCACATACCAAGGGCGGGGTGGGTCTTCCGCACAATCACCTTGGGGCTCTAGAGCCTGGAGATGGAGCTGCAGGTGCCGAGGCAGGTCCCAAGGGGCCTTGGCTGCTCTGAGACCCTCCCAGGCCCCTAGACCTCACGTGGCCCGGGAAGCTCAACGCTGGGTTCTAAAAATTTACACGATTAGTCATAAATTTCCACCACTGATTTTTTTTCCTTAAATAAGCACTCAAATTTATGGGTGATCATGAAAATCTCCCATCAGATATGAGTCAGAGCCACAAAAACAATGAAGCAGGAATTCTAATGTTTAATGAACTAGCTGACCCAGGCTGAGTAATAAAAATCAGGCACCGTCCTATCTATGCGTCTCACGATGAGTCCACCCCTCTGATTCTCACGAGCGGCCTCAATTCTGTGACGGCTACGGACAGCCCCGAGCCCCGAGCCCCGAGCCCCGAGCCCCGAGCCCTGAGCCCTGAGCCCTGAGCCAAGCCACTGAGGCTCCTCGAGGTGTAGAAAAGTGGCCTGAGGGTCCATCCATCGTGTCCTACCAGACAGAGGGACCTGACCTTTCCTCAGGACCTTGACCCACCTGGAGTATATCAGCTCTTCAGTGTCCTTTAGCTGAGTGTATTAGTCAGGGGCCTCCAGAGAAACAGACCTGTAAGATATAGATGTATGAATGGGTCTATTATAGGAGCTGGCTGAGACGTCCCAAGTTGTGCCATCTGCAAGCTGGGCGCCAAGGGAGCCAGGGGCTTAGGTCCAGTCCAAGCCGGAGGTTGAGAACCAGGAGCCCCGGTGGGCAAGTCTGAGTGGAAGGCAGGAGAAAATGGATGTCCCAGCTCAGGAGAGAGTCAGCTCTCCCTTCCTCCCCCTTTTTGGTCTATGCAGCCCTTGATGGATCGGATGAGGCTCCCACACTGGGGAGGACCATCTGCACTGCAGACAAACACACCCAGAACAATGAGATGCCTGGACACTCCGTGGCCGATCAGCTGACACGTAAAATGAACCATCACGCCGAGCAACGGGCCCACCCCGGGAAGTCCAAGAAGGCACAGAACGTGGGCACTGGTTCCCTGGAGGTGCCTCCAGCCTGGGCCCCTCTGCCACTCAGCTCAGCCCAGCCTTGGGGACAGCGAGGTCCTCGTGGCCAGAGATCTCTGCCCCAGGCTCCTGCCGCACCGGATCCACGCCAGACAGAGTGTGCCACACACACGACCCGAGGCAGTGTGATGGAAGAACCCTCTCTGCCCCGAGAGTTCATGGACCCCCGGAAGCCCCGATTTCTTCACCTGAAACACAAAGACGCCCACAACGGTACAGGACGGCTGCTGGTGAGTGTCTCGGGGCCAGTGGGAGTCGGTCAGCATCCTCCTGTCACACTAACCCACACGCGTGTGAACACAGGCTGTGTGTGTGCATTTGCTGGCTTTGCTTCCAGATGCTATTAGGGATGTTCTTTCTAAATAATCCAGCAGCAACGCCACTCTCTGCATGTGGCTGAGCAAGTCAGCGAGTTCAAGCACCTCCCAGCATGAGGAGGAATCCAGACACCTGCCGGGCACTCGGGAAGCATATGCTGCCACGTGATGAAGAGAAATGGGTAAATCCATAGATTTATTGACAGATCTCGGAGCTGACTTGGGTCTGCATCACAGCCCGTTTCACAACTGTTAAAAGCTGACCTCCAGGGAGATCTGGTCACTTGTCTGAGATGGCCAGGGGCTGAGGGGCAGAGCCAGGGCTGGCCCAGCCAAGGCCACTCCAGACCCACGTGCAAAGCTCCCCAGAGATGGCCTGAATTCTAGAGGTTGGAGTGCACTTTTAAGGGTCATCAAGTGAAGGGCGATGCAGCACCAGCAACCGGCATCGTTTGTAAATCTAGACACCAAGATCAGCAGCCAGCCCTCCGTGGCCGGGAATCCTCTTCCCTTTCCAGCTCCTCTGCGAACACATTATGCTGGACCACACCTCCCTCCCAGGCTGCTTTGTCCTCCAGCCCGGGCCACCACCCATCCTTCACAGGTTGTGTTGCCCTCCCCCTGCCTGGTCCAGGGAGACCCAGATGTACATAAGCAGCCTTTTGTCCACATTCTAGCTGTGAGGACAGACGGCCACAGAGGCAGCAGCTGGGCGGTCAACTCTGTCCCTGCTCTGCCACGCACAGGCTGTGTCCTTCAGTCCAGCCTCCAGCTTGCTGACCTTAGGGGTTCTCTGTGGATGGAACCAATGGCTCTGACCTCAGGGCCAGGGGCGGGAGTAGGGCGGAGAGGCCAGAGACATGGCAAAGGCATAGCCCAGCAGCGTCCTGGCACTGGGAGCGGTGTTGTGTCCCACACCCCACGTGCAGAACCAGGAGCCACGGCACAGACCACAAGCCTGGCCAAGGGTGTGGGGAGGGAGAAGGGGGGGTGTGACCTCTTGGCAAGTGCAGAGTCCGAGGAGCCGTCAGGGGACGGAGGGACGGCTGGGATGTGGGTGGGACGTGGGTGCGTCTACGGCTCAGAGGCATGACTGTGCTCAGTGACTTGAGGGTCCTGAGCAGAGGGGAGCCGCAGGACAGAGGAGGAGGAGCCTTTGCCCTACTCAGTCTGGCCACGTGGGCTGTGGACCAAGCCCAGGACCAGAGCTGCCCCTCGGACACTGCAGAATCTGCCTGGAAACTTTCCTGCAGCACAAGCGGGGAGGCGGTTGTAGCCGCCGTGAGAACCCAGGGAGGAGCAGCAACTCAGAGGCCTGCTTCCAGGATGCTCTACAGATCGTCAGCGCTGACCCCCCAGGAAAGTCACCGGTGGTCCCGCAGCCTGGGAAACAGCGTGGCGTCAAGTTCAGGGCACCTTCCTGCCCACTGCCACCCTCCTCTGGCCGAAGGCCACCCACTCTCAAGTGAGTAGAGTTACCTGCAAATGCGTGTCAGGGCCTAGAAACGAAGAAACAGAGGAGGTGGGCGGGGCCAGCACCTCCCCAACGCTGGACAGGCCGGGCCTGGCGGACCTTCCCCGACGCGGCCTGAGGCTGCGGGACTGGCCAGCTTCCCCGCCCGCTGCCACCTCCATGACAGTTTGCCCAATACTGGGTGATGAAATACCATCATCTCCACACTTATTTTTGTCTTCTCCATCTATTTTGGGAAGCGGATTCTTAGATCAGCAATTAGAAATGTCACTTGTACTTTGGGAAGGGGGGAATTTGCAAAGTCTATAATTGAGAATAGTAATCAAATTCGTTGACAACTTCAATGGTATGAAAATGGTGATTAATCGTAAATTTTTGATGGAATGGATAATATTTATCTATTTTTGAACTTCCTCCTGATCAGCAACAAGCTCTGGTGTCTTACTTCCTTTTTTATCTGATTTCTATAGCTGGCATCTTCATTATTTTTTCATTAAAATTTCCAAGGGGAAAGAGGAAGCTACTTAAGAGTAAATGTCAGGGCCAAGGAAACCTTCAGCATCTAATCAGGAGGCCGAGAAATGGGCACACATTGCTCTCTGGGGCCCGGGGCTTTGTTGGAGCAGGCGTGGGGTGAGGACAAAGAGGCCTGAGATGGGAGAGCAGAACTGGGATCCAACCAGACCCGGCGGCCAGGGTGGCCCAAGAGAGACAGACGGTGACACATCCAGGGTTAGCACCTGCCTTCAACCTGCTCTGGCTTTTACATGCCTGTCAGTCGCTACAGGTCGGTCCCTATGCAGGGGACAAAACCATGTCTGAGGGGGTGTCAGGCAGTGCAGTGGCTGCGACAAAGCCACAGACTGGGGGGCTACAAAGGAAATTAATTGTCTCCCAGTCCTGGAGGCTGGAATCTGAGATCCAGGCGGGGTAGGGCTGGTTCCTCCTGAGACCTCTCCTTGGTGTGTAGACAGCCATCTTCCCCCTGTGTCCACACACGGTCATCCCTATGTGTGTGTCTGTGTCCTGATCTCCTCCTCTTATAATGACTCCAGTCCTGTTGGATCAGGGCCCACCCCTGGGACCTCATTTTACTTTAATCACCTTTTAAAGACCCCAGCTCCGGGTTAGAAGGTCAACACGTGAATCTGGAAGGACACTGCTGAGCCCATAACGGATGGCCGGGGACCAGCAAACTAAGAGATGCTCACACCTCCCGGGGAGCTGGTGGGACTCTGGCAGAGGCGCCTCGGGTCCTGTTGCAGGACGCCCGCCTCCAGGGGCCCTGAAGGATGGACCCAGAGCCCTAGCTCGGTGGCAGCTCTGAGCTCCATCTCTTGGTTTTCATGAGTTTTCTTCATCATGGTCACAATGTTCTAAAGGGGATTGGAGGAAAGAAGGAGAAAGCCTTGCCCAGCTCTTGCCAGGTTGGGAGGCAGAGGAGCTGAGACCAGCCTGCGTATTTCCTGCTGCAGGTCACACTCGGTGGTCCTGGGGGCCCTGCTGTTATTCCCCCACCCCACAGACAACGGACCAAGGATGCCTGTTGTCAGGTGGTGGAGGTGACGGTGGAATCTAACCCCCAGGGTTGACCATCCCATCCAGGGCTGAAGGGCGATGGGGGTGCTGGGGAGACAGAGTATCCCGCATGCACTGGGCGGTCCTGCCTTCGGGGCAGAATGTCCGCCTCTCACTTCGGGGCTGCTCACAGGTCTCTGCACCCACACCACCAGCCGGCCTCAGCTGTCCAGGGTCTTGTTTTCCTTTTCCAGGGCCCTTGCTTCCGCCACCAGCCAGGGCACTGACCTCAGCACGGGTGGGGTTGCTGGAGCTGCAGTCTTGGCCCCTTGAGAGATTGTTCCATCGGGGTTGGAAGAGAGGGCTGCAAAGCCTGCTGGCGGAGATGCTCCAGGCCAGGGGTACCCTGAGGGGCTAGACCCCGGGTTCCCGTGTGCAGCGCCCAGGTCTCTCTGTTGGTGATGTCAGCCCTCAGTCCCAGGGCACACCTTCGCCAACAACCTAGTGCTCCCCTCCACCCCCCGATCACCCCCTGAACTCCAACCCCCTCTTCAAGGAGCTCTGCCCAGGGCTGCCAGGTGGTCTTAAAAGAGGGACGAGCAGGCAGCACAAACCAGCCATCCAAGAGCAGAAAAAATGCATGTCAGTGCACATACACACTCGTGCCCTTGGAAGGCGGTGAGCTTACTGGCCACCGTCTATACTGAATCTCATATTTTGCATTATAAATTAAGAATGTTTTTCAATCATAATTTTCATTATGTCTTTAAGTCTCTTTTGCTCCCAGCGAGTCAGCAGCACACATTTGAAATTTTCTCCAGCCCAGCACTCAATCTGCTGCTTCATCAGCCCTCAGCTGTCAAACTCCTTCCACAAAGGCATTTGACAGAGGAATTGAAACAGAACAGTGGATGAGGCTGAAGAAATTTAGAATAGCAGATTTGCAGCTGAAAACGAAATCTATTTGCACTCACCCAGATAGGCTGTTCCCGCAAGTAATGAGAACAAGCGCTCAGCGCTCAAGAGGCACCTTACGGACTTTGGAGGATGTTCTCTGTTCTGGGGAAGATTCTGACAATTAGCCAAATCCCAGGCACTCCCGAGATCGATCTGGAGAAGGAGCAGAGGCAACTGCTCTGTAGAGATATGGGCCCGTGTGACTGTGCATCCTCTCACTGGACGTACCCTGGCCCGCTGTGGTCCAACCCTGGTCCGGTTGCTGGCAGCATCCGTGGGCACAGAAGCCCTGCCTTCGGGGGGCGGATCCTCACCCCCAGGGCATGAGCTGATTAGCATGAGTGAAGCAAGGCTGGAGAGGTAGCCTCCAGATCCCAGCTGCCCCTGAATCCTGTGATGCAAGGGACCCCTGAGGGTTCACTGCAACCTGAACTTCTGGTGCCCAAGGAGCTCTGTGTTGAGGCCAGAGGGCTAAGTGCAAGGAGGAGAGAGCAGAGGGCCCCTCACTGCGTCTTTGAGGCAGACAGTCGAGTCCAGCATATATACTGAGATGCCAGGGACATGGCTCTGCCCTGAAACTCCAAGGTCACCAATTCTGACAGGGGACAGAATCGGAACCCCCAGCACGGCCATTGGCATTTAGAGCAGACACAGAGAGCTGTGCAGTGAAGTAGTGTCTGACCCTCCCAGGCACGGGGACTCCCAGTAACAGCTCCATAAGTTGTAGGAGAACAAAGGTCCTGGATGAGCAGGTGGGGCAAGATCCGGGGACATTTGGGTTCTTCCCCATCAAGGCACCTGATCTCATATCTATGGCTGGAGAAAGTGAGAAGGTGTGTCTGCAGAAGTGGAGGCAAGCTTTGCTTCTTCTGGGGTCTAGTGAGCGTCTTGTTGGCCCTTGGAGAGGACTTCACCTTGGCCTCCCACTTGGGCTGTTGCCCTTTACGATGCAAATTGATGCACCACCAACATTAGCTGCTACAGACCCAATGCAAGATGGCACCTGGCAGAGAAGGGCCTTGATCAGGCCAGGAAATCGGGATCTGATCCTGCAGCTAAAATGAGCTCCTGCTGAGACACTGGGTCCCTGAGTCTCCCTGGCAGAAGGTGGGGTCCGCTCAGACCTGAGCAGCCTGGGCAGCCCGACAGCCATTCATCCATCCACCAGCCATGGCGCTAATCACCCCGGACAGGCCCCCGCTCCCGCTGCAGCACAAGCACACTCTAAATCCAATTGATAAGATGTAAAACATCGCCTCCCCCACCTTCTGTGCACGGTCGGGTCAAAAATAGGTGACGTTCATTGCATTACTTGGCATAAACATGATTTTAATAATTACCATGGGCCAGAACCCATGCCTACTCTTGAATAATGAGCATTGAATCCTATTATCATTGAGTATTAAATATCTTCCAGTGCAGTTCCTCTCGCCGGCTGGCAAGGAGATGTCCATGGCACAAAGCATCCCTCCGTAAGGCATGCGGCCAGAGATGAAAAATCTCTGCTGTTATTCTGAGGCCCTAATAGCATATCATGTTGCAGCCATAGAAAACCACATCTGAATTATATTCCCTCTTTTGTAATCAAGGGAATTTGCTTGAATTTGTTATAATTTCAGGTAGTTTTCTTGTTCACTGAAGATTATAATTATTCTCTACCTGAAGCTACATATTAGTCTTACGACAACATCTTCACGTTGGAAACAGTTTATTTATGGCTCTTACTTGTGCCATCAACACCAAGAATCCATGCACCTTGGGGAACTGAACCCCCGCATCAGAGTGCAGAAGCCAGGCAGGAGCTCAGAAACTATCATGCAGCCCATCTCCTGCAGCCCCTTCATCTTCCAGATAAAGACAGTGGAGCCCAGAGAGGTTAATTGACTCATCCAAGGTTACCTGAATAATTTAAGACCCTTTGGTAACACGAATTAAGTCTGCATTTCAAACAGCTAACTCCCAAGTGTACTTAACCAGTCAGTTCGCCTCACCAGCCTGCATCTCAAAGAAGTGGAAAAAGCTGATGGGCAGGTCAGGAGCCCCTGAAAGATGCTCGCTGGTAGAAAAGTCCAGAGAATCGTCTCCACGGTGTGGTTTTAGAAAGCACAGAGTTTTCTCCTGAGAAATTATGAGGAGGAATTATTCATTGAGAAGTTCATAAAGTGAAGGTTGCTCACACATGGGTATATGCACACTTATGCACACACATGTGCACACGCAGAGACAAAGTGACATGACTCCTATCTGATGCTCCTTCATGATGTTGGCACTCCAGCCATGGAAACTTATTTTGCAGATTACACAGTGGTTTCCATAGACTATTCCATTCAATTCCTTTAAAAAAAAAAACATATGGGTAAAGAGGCAGGTGTTACGATGACCATTTTCAAGGAAAAACAAATTGAGATCCATGAAGTTTAAAGAACTAACTCCAAAACACTAGGGCAGGAGGGACCCTCATGGGGCCCACGGGCATGTGGTCCTGTTTCATCTCCAGCGTTCCTGCCAGAGTAGCCACCCCACCCTGCATGAATTTCTGGAGTTATCCTTGACCTGAATGTCTGCCTCTCTGGGTGCCTGATACCCACCATCCAGAAAGGACACATCTCCCACAATTTAGCCAGATGTTATGATATTCTACACGTCAGGGCTACACCTTCTGGATTAAATGTATTCTTAGAAATTTTATGGTTATTTTGTTATTATGGATGGGATTTTCTGTCTACTTCCACTTGTAATTGGATGTTTCTGCAAAACAATGTTTTTTGTTCACTTACCTTGTACTCCAGCTGTGTTACCACATCCATCGTGTATAATTTTGATGGTGTTTTCAGTGCAGTTTCTTTGGTTTTCTATCAATGCAATTGTATGGTTGGCAAATGAGTATGAGTCCTTTCTATGTTAACTGTGCATTTAATAGCATCCCAACCAGATCCTTAGTGTGGTATTTTGGGGAACAGGACAAAGTGATTGAAAATTGCACTTGGAAGATAGACTCTCCAAGGATTGCTATTTTTAACATGAAGTATAAATAACTCCTTCAATCAAAACAGGATGACATTGTCACAGATAGACAAACAGATCAATGCAACATGATAAAATGTTTAGAATTAGTCACTGTGAAGGTGAGTTTTCTGTGTCAGCTTGGCTGGGCTCCAGTCCCCAGTTATTTTATCAAACATGAATTCAGGCGCCACTGTACAGGTATTTTGTGGATGCGGTTGACATCTACAATCGGTTGACTCTGAGTAGGAAGATGACTGTTGGTTGTGTGGGTGGACCTCATCTAATCAGTTGAAGGCTTTTAGAGCAAAACCTGAGATTTCCTGCAAAAGAAGAAATTCTGCCTCAAGAGTTCATCATCAACTCCTGCACCTGAGTTCCTCATCAGCTGGCCTCCCTATGGATTTCAGACATGCCAGCCCCTCAGTCATGTGACCCCATTCCTATAAATGCTCATGTGAGTCCTATTTGTTGTGTTTCTTGGGAGAACCCTGACTGACACAGACTTAGATGTGAAGAGTGGTCCTAGAGGAATGAAATCTTAAGGATACGTTTTCTGAATTGCTTCCAGGCTTTCTGGAATTGGTTCTTGAATCTGATTCAATTTAAAGGCACTACTGGCTCTATTTCTGTGGTGTGACATAGCAGCAGAGACCCAAAAAAATATCAGGACTGGATACTCCTGATCAAACACTTACAAGGGGCAAGGCTCTGGGTGACCATTGATTTGATGCCTCAGAACATTTTGTCAAACTAACAAGTATGGTAAGATTGGCTGTTTGTTCCTAATTGTGTTCAGCAGAGTGGGGAAAGAGAGGCCTCCCAGCTCACACACCACACGCAACCAGAAGACCCCACATCTGCCCTAAAAAAGGGGCCCTTTGCTCCTGCTGCCACAGGGCTGAGACTTCCAAAACCAAACTCAGAGGCTCACCCTGCCAGGGGCGGCATTACAACAAAAGTTGAATTCTCGACGTCGCGGAGGGTCTGCTGTTGTTTGGGAAGGTCTGCCTTGCAAGACGCTGATGATTCTCAGGACCCATCCACTGCCTCTCATGGCCTCCAGACCGAGGACTAGACTCAAGGCCCAGCAGACCCCAAAAGGTGAGGTTCAGAGAGCAAACCAAGAGGAGGCGGGCTCACTGTACCCCAAAAGAACTGTGCTTCCCAACTTCTACAGACAGAAACTGGAGAGTACGTATGGGATGGAAGTTAAGGGTGTGGAAAATGGTGGAAGGAACGTAAAGTTGGACCAGGCTGAGTTTCCTGATATGGGCCCGCTCAGCAGAGAACCTGGAGCCAGGGCTGTAGCCCCCGGGGTTTGCTTGGTTGGGTGGCTGAGACGTGGACCAAAAGGGGGCCAACACTCAGAGAGCTTGAAACGCCAGGACCACCTTGGGATACGGCAAACGAAGGGGTTCAAAGGCGCAGTGAGATCTCAAAGTGGATCTGTCACTTGAGGCTGCTCACCCATTTGAGAGGGTCCAGAAGACACACCTTTCACCCTGATGTCAGAAGTGAATTCGTGTTGGAGCCCCCAGACTTATGAAGCCCTCTGTTGTCACCCTTCTCTGTAAGGGAGAAATTACAACAAGAACTAAAGGGGGTTCTCAAATGCAATGGGGGTAATTGGATCTTAGGGGGAGGGGCCCAAGTGACATGAGATGTGCTGAAGGGAAGCAGCCTCGTGCCTGGCCTCTGTCCCCTTGGACTGGAGCAAAGAGTCTAGAAGCTTTTTGGGTCTGAAAAAGGGATAGGCCTTGAGAGCCAGGAGCAGCAGAGGACACAGTGATGCTGGCTAACATTGAGGTGTGGGATCTAGGCCCCATGCCATCCTTGGTCTGAGGGCGCATGTGTATATCCATTCCCCTAAGAATGCTCCAAGGTGGGGGCTATCAGGCACCTCCTTTGACCAATGAGGAAGACCAGCCTCCAAGAGATTAAGGACTTACTGCCCACACCCCCACCCCAGTCTTGTAGGTGGGAAGAGGAAATGCCAGAATTGAATGTCAGATGGTCTGGCATTAACCATGACTAAATACTGCTGTCTGGTCAAGCAAGGAGAAAGGCAGCTACAGAGGGAGCAGAGAGTTTCTCCACCAACAGGGGACACAGGGCCATGCTTCCCTGGCTCCTGGCTGAGAGCCAGACTTGAGCCCTTGTGAAGAAGCCCTGCCCCAGGAGAATGTGATACAGAATTGGGGCGGGTGAAGGGCTATGGGTGGCCAGCAGAGGAGGGCTGTCACCCACTGCAGAAGCTGGACTCGAGGTCCCATAAGAATATGCCTAAGGAGCACCTTGTCTGAAAGCAAGTTAACAGAGAGAGGGCCGACAACCCATCACAGCCCCTGCATCCCCGGAGCCTGGGCCCTTGCCCTCTGACCCATTAATTCTGGGTAGACCTAGAAGGGTCTTGAAGAGCAGTTATGAGATGGGGACAGAAAATCGAGCCTGGAGGAGAGAAGACAAGGGCACCTCTCCCCACCATAAGCCACCTGACAGCCCCACCAGAGATGCCACTGGGGTGAAGATTTACTTTGGATGAGGGTTTGAAGTGAAGCATTTGGACTACACGGGCGTTGAAGATCTGAAAGTAACCAGAAGAGAGACCAGATCTGCCAACATCTCATCCAGGAAGCGAGGACGAGCAGCTGAGCTGTTCATAGGAGCAGCCATGAGGGTGAATGGCATCCACCGAGGCCAGCTTCTCGGTTCCCGGAACAAACTCTGCTCATCCATGACTGGTCATCCTTTTAAATACACTAACCAGCCTGATTTCATGTCTACATTTTATTGAAGAGTTTTGCATCTAGATATAGAAATGAAATTAACATATAATTATATAATTTGTTTCTTCCTTGACTATTATTATCCAGTATATTATCCACATTAAGTTTTCCATCTTTTTGTGTGATCTGCAATAGTTTAAATATCACAGGAAGTAAAGAAGAGCGAGAATACAGTTCAGAGATCACGAGGAGTCATTTATATTAGGCAATACTTAAAACATTCCCTAGCTCCAAAAGTTTATGTTAATATGACCAGAACCTTCCAGAGGAAAAGGCAGAATTCTGGATATGAAATTACTGTCAGATGTTGCTTTACAGAGGGACTGGGAGAGACGGTTAGGTAGATACAAAGATATGAAATTTTCACTGCTTATTTTCCATATGTATTTATTTTATTAAAATTATCTCAAATGTGGGCCAAGAATGTAGAGGAAAATAATAAAAATCCTCGGACTGTCAACAAAGCTTTAGCAAATCAAAATATGACATTAAAAATAA
This sequence comes from Balaenoptera ricei, assembly GCF_028023285.1. Taxonomy (NCBI): domain Eukaryota; kingdom Metazoa; phylum Chordata; class Mammalia; order Artiodactyla; family Balaenopteridae; genus Balaenoptera; species Balaenoptera ricei. The sequence continues at coordinate 105,005,568 of NC_082648.1, forward strand.
AACCTCTTCTAACAAGGTCTTGCTGCATAATCGTAAAGGTATCAAAGGGTACCTGATTTGCTGAATTTTCACAGACAGAATCCACCCATGGAACCAAAACTCAGATCAAGAAGCAGGACACGGTGACCCCCCAGGAACCCCTGGTGCTCCCTTCAGGTCACCACCCCATCCTCCTAAGGCGGTACCCCCTTCCTGCCTTTTACAGAAAGGACTGCTCTCATCTGGCTTATACTTTAGGTAAATGGGGTCCAACATACACAGTGTCTTTTGCATTCAGCTTCCTTTGCTCAAGGTAGTATTTGTGAGATTCCTCTACGTTGTTGCATGAAGTTGCGTCTCATCCACTCCACTGCGGTAAAGGATTCCATCGTGTGAATATATCAACATGTCTGCGCCCATTCTATTCATGGGCAAGTAGGAAGCCACCAACTGGGGGCCACCAGAAGCCCTTTTCTGAATATTCCTGTATGTGGTTCTTGGTGAACTCACGCCCACGTGTCTATCAGCACCTCACCTGGGAATGAAATAGCTCCATCACAGAGTGTGTTTAGTTGGGGCTTCAGCAGATACTGCCAAGTGGTTTCCCAAAGGGATTGGAGGGCACACATCCAGTTGCAGCAATTAAGAGATGGCATTGCCCCATTTCCTCCCCATCTTTGTGTGCTCTGGGTTTTTCCCCATTCTGGAGCGCAGATCGTGAGAAATCACCAAAGTTGCAGAGGCCACTTGGAAGTCCATTTCTTGTGAAGTGCTTAGTCAAACATTTTGTCCCTTTTTCTATTGAGTTGTCTTTTCTTGCCTATTAATTTGAAGTTCTTTACATATTGTGGATATGAGTCCCGTGTTGGACACACGTGTTGCAAATATCTCCTGCCACTCTGCTAGGTGCCTTCTCACTCCCCTAACAGTATCTTCTGATAAACAGAGATTCCTAATTTCACTATAATCCAATTCTTCCACTTTCCCAGTTTAGGTCTTGGTTAAGAAATCTGCCTACACTAAGACTGTAAAGATAGGCTCCTGTGCTTTCTTCTAAAAGCTTCCTTGTTCTCACATTTAGACCTGTAATCCATCTGAAATGGATTTTTATGTAAGGTAAAGTGTGGGGATCCATACAGATATCCAAATGATCTCACACCATTTATTGGAGAGTCTATCCTTTCTTCTCTACTGCAGTGTGGGCTATGTTTCAAATCATTTTTTGAATGAAACTCCAGCTTATTCACCAGTTTTTCCATTAATGTCCTCTTTCTGTTCTAGGATCTAATCCAGGATCCTGCATGATGTTTAGTGGTCATATCTCAGTCTCATCTGTCTGCCGCAGTTTCTATATCTTTCCTTATTGTTTATGACCTTGAAGGTCTTGAAGAGTACAGGCCATGTACCCTGTAGAATATCCTTGAACCTGGGTTTTTCTGTTGTTTCACTCATAATTAGACTAGGGTTATGGATTTCTGGAAATAATAGTGCAGAGGGGAAGTGCCCTTCTCATCACGTCATATCAGGGGGCACATGATATCACATGACTTATCATTGGTGATGTTGACCTCTATCACTTGCTTACAGTGGTATTTGCCAGGTTCTCCACTGTACAGTTACTGTTTTTCCTTTCCTATCCTATTCTTTGGAAACCAATCCCTGAGACTAACCCACCCTTCGGGATGAATCTCTACGTCCCAGAGGGAGAATTATCTACATATAGTGTTTGGGATTATTCTACAATGAAGGTTTGTCTCTTCTCTCTCATTTGTTTATTTATTCAGTCATTCATTTATATCCATATGGACTCAGGTGTATTTATTTTCTATATTGTCACATCTTTGAAAAAAGTTCAGAGTTGATGTTCATTTATGACAGAGATGGAGTAAAGGGGGGTCAGATTTAACCTCTTGCCTGAAACAACAACAAAGCCAGACACAATATATGAAAAATTAAAAACAATTATGGTTTTCAAGATACTGGACATCAGGCAATGAAAGACAGGGATCCCTGAGAGATGGAAAACCAGTGAGGTGCTCTCCCCAACTGCTCCAGCTGACTGCCTAAAGAGTTTCCCATCACTGAGAGTACAGAGAAAGAAAACCCACAGGGAGCCTGGCAGATGCTTGAGTTGAGTAGACCAAGCCTAGAATCCAAGCTGACTAAAGCAGCTGGAATTTGTAGGACAGAGTATTTAAGAGAGTGACACAGAAAGAGGGGGCAGAATATTGATTAGTACATAAAAGTAAGGAAACTACTTAAGTTCAGGAAGAACAAAAAGAACAGTGAGAAAAATACCCAAAACTCACATAGGGCCAGGAATATTACCTGTTCCTAGAAGTCAGCTAAAAACCTTCTAATTTACGGGACACTAGATAGATTACTCAGAAAGGTCATGCTCCAGTAATAGGGGAAAATTGCCCTAACTCAGTGTTGCTCTAGTCCTGCCTAATAAATGTGGAATAATTACTGAAAGAATAAAACTGTTTCCAAGTAACATAACTATATATCAGAACAAAGCTCAAGAACATTTTAAGAATATAAAAATATTCAACATTCAACAAGGTAAAGTTAATAAAGTCTGGTATCTAATCAAAAATTACCAGGCCAAAAAAAAAAAAAATTACCAGGCATACAAAAAAGCAGAAATTTCAGCCCCAAATGAAGGGAGAAATCAATCAATGGAAACCAACCCATAACTAACACCGATATTAGGATTAGTGCAAAAGGACTTGAAAGTAGTTATTGTAACTGCATATCACAGTTCAAAGTACTAAAGATTGAACATGTTAAGTAGATACACGGAAGATATTAAAAAGACCCAAATCGAACATGTAGAGATGAAAGCTACAGTGTAGGAGATGAAAAGTGTACTAAATGGGATTAATGGTAGATTAGACTTTGTAGAAGAAAATATTAGAGAATGTGAAAATATAGCAATAGAAACCATCTAAATTGAAATGTACAGAGAAAAAAAAGACATAAAAAATTAACAGAGCATCAATGGGCTATAAGAAAACTTTCAGCAGCCTAATATATGTGTACTTGGGATCCCCAGAGAGGGGACACAAGGAAGCATACTTTAAAAGATAATGGTTGAACATTTTGCAAATTTCATGGAAACTAAAAACTCACAGATCCGAGAAGTTCAATGAACCCCAAGTTAAAGAAATAAGAAGAAAACTACAAGAGGCATCCTCATAAAATTGCTCACAACTATTGATAAAGAGAAAATCTGAAAAGCAGCCAGATAAAAGTCATATGACACACAGAAGAGCAAAGATGAAGATGACATCAGATTTATCATCAGAGCAGGCATCCGAGCAGGAAGTCAGTAGGACAACATCTTTAAAGTAATAAAAGAAAAAAAGTGTAATTCTTGATTTCTATATCAAGTGAAGATAGCTTTCACAAATGAAGACAAAATCAAATTTTTTCTGACATTCAAAAGCTGAAATAATTCATCACCATGAAATGAATTTGTAGAAAGCTCCTTCACTAATAGGTGAGTTTAGCAAGGTTGCAAAATGCAAGATGCATACACAAAATGAATTACATTGCTATATACTAGCAATGACCATTGGAAGTTGAAATTTAAAAACACCATTTACAAAAGCTTCAAAAGTATATGACACATAGGAATAACAAAACAAAACAGATGAGATACTATTCTTTGAAAACTATAACATTCTGATTAAATACATCAAAGAAACCTAAAGAAATGGAAAGACACACACTGGTAATGGATTGAAAGACTAACGTAATAAAGATGTTATTCTCCTCAAAATGATCAATAGGTTTATATGCAATTACTATCAAAATGCCAGCAGGAATTTTTGTGGCCAATTCTAAAATTTATATAAGTAAGCAAAAGGACCAGAATAGCTAAAAGTGTTTTCAAAAGGGAAGAATATAATTAGAGGAATTGCACTACCTGATTTTAATACTTAAAGACTGACTCTGGAGCTATAGTAATGAAGATGGTGTTTTATTGTTATAAAGATATTCGAGTAGATCCATGGAACAGAATAGAGTCCAGTATCAGATGCTTACATGGATGACCTACGGATTTTTTTGACAAAGGTACAAAGAAGGTGCAGTGGAGAAAGGAGAGCCTTCTTTATTTTAACTATACAGAAAGGCAAATTTTTTTCAAGATTAAAAATGTCAGAAACAATGACAGAACACAGATAACAGAGAGGGAAATGTTTTTCAATACGTATGGCCAACACATGGTTGCGTCTTAATTTACAATGTGTGTATAAGCCCAAAGTAAAACATGAACTACCCAAAAGAAAACCAGGCAAAGAACCAAAAGAGATAGCTTTCAGGTAAAAGAAATACAAGTGTCCATTGAACACATGAAAAGATGCTCAGCATTATTCATACTTAACAGAATTCAAATAAAAATAAGGAAAAACCCCACCACTTTTCACCCATCTGATTGCAAGTCACAGGAACTTTCATACCCTCGGGGTGGAAATGTGAATTGAATTGGTGCTGCCTTGGGGAGGGTATTGGTCAGTGCAGGCAACCCACATGTCCAAGAAACACTAGTCCTGAAAAAGGACCCCTCACTTAAAGAAAATCTAAATACAACCTGGAATATCACAGCAGATTATTTTAAAGTTGAATTTGGGTTTAAGAATATGTATAAATTATGAATACAATTTTATCTTATATTTTACACAATAAAGTTTATAAGGCAACTATGTCCTCATTTTCCAAAGGAACAATGAACAATTCAAACGTTGACTGTGGGTTTTCAAGAATAATTCTTCTAAACAAATGTTATAAGGGTACAGTGAGAAACCTTTTCCTTTTTTTCAGAGCAGGAACATAGTTGAAATTTGACATGCTATTCAAAGGCTTCATCACTTTTCCCCAGGGCTCTCGACCTGCGATCTCCTGCTCATTCTGTCTCTGAGTGTGTGAATGTGTTCCCTCCTCCACAACTGAGAAGCAAGTTCTCATCTGTCAGTGGGATCCAAGTTCCCCAATGTCACTTCACATTTGATTTGCACTCTCCTTTCTTTTGATGCCACATCTCCTTTTCAAGCTCTCTGATATATCATCTATGCATTTGGCTTTTCATTTTAGTTACTACATTTTTCATTTCTAGGGATTAACTAGTTTTTATTTGTTTGCTTGTTTGATTACTAAGCTCCCATTTTTAATAGTGTTTTGTTCCCTGCCCATGTTTTATGTTCCGTCTTACACTGAAACACATGACACATATGTATTTATAATCTACACCTGCCAATCCACCAAATCTGACATCTCTGTGGGGTGGTGTTGCTGCTGTGTGTGTTTCCCTACCTGGCGGTATCCTGTGTCTTTGTGTGTTTATGGTGTTTTCAATGGACCATTCGCTGGGCAGGCCCTGAGGTTGGGTTTGTGGGTGTATAATTACAGAGAATATTGCGTTTTATTCATCCAGGACCTTTGAGCCCTCTGAACCTGGGACCATGTTTAAAAGCAAAGTATCAGCTACAATGTTGTAGGACTCTACAGAAAATGTATATTCAAGCCATAAACCTTCCACAGAGTTTTGAGATATGGATTTTCAAAGGAATCTACATTTTTCCTCTACCCAGAACCAGAGTTGATATGACAAGTGTCTGTTTCTTCTCTTCTTCAGGGAAAATTCATCTCCAGACTCCTCCCTTACTGAGCATGTCCCAACCACAGACAAGGACACATACTTGGCTCCTCATTTTGGGTCCTATCTGTGCCACCGTCAGACACGCAAACTCCATGTTACTATAGCTGGAAGATGCCTATATGGGCAACCGATCTTTTTAGAGCCTGGTTTTGTACTTTCCTGTTATTTTGTTATTCCTGAAGATTTTTATTACTACCTCTGAGTAGAGACAAGCATTTAAATGCATGTATTTTACACTTTATTCCCCATTCTGAGGGCTATTATAACAGGATATTTCATCCATTATGTTGCTTATCAAAAGAGATCTAAAGTATTTTAAAGTTTGCTTTTTAATATTTAATATTCAGTCCACCTGGATATAATTTTTGAGTATGATATGAAATAATGATACTTTTTCCATATTGATAAGCAATTGCCCATGTATTGACAAAAAAATCTATCTTTTTCTCATTGAGGCTATCTCAGCCCTGCCATATATTGATTACGTGTATTTTGGGTCTATCCTGGGTTATTGTCTTCCATTGGTTTATTTGTCTGTCACAGGACTCTCAATATATTGTCTTAATTCTATAGCCATCCAATATGTGCTAAAGCATGGTAGGATAAGCCCTTCATCTTTTTTTTTCACAATTAACTCCATTATTGTCTGTCCTTCTCCAATATATAATAACAAACTTGTCATGCTCCGTGAAAAATACTACTGGAATTTTGACTGGAATTACATTAAATTTAAAGACTAGTTGAAGGAGAATTGACTTGTTTACACCACTAAGACTTCCAGCTCATAAACATATCTAGCCATTTATTCAGATCTATATTTTTGTCCTTTTAAGTTTATAATCTATGTAGAGGCCTGGTAACTCTTTGTCACCTTATAGTGTTTTGGGGGGAGATAAATGGGAACTTTTTCTTTTATGTTTTCTATTATTGTTTTGGAAAGCAATTGACATTGTGTAAAATCACATATCCTGACACCTTCTTGGTAGTTTTGTTTATTTGATTGTTTTGTTTCTTTGATGTATAAAATCATATCTTCTGCAAACAGATATAATTGTACAATTTTTATCATTTCTGAATTCAATTTTTTTCTTGTCTAATTGCATTGGTTTGAATTCAGTGAAAATTTGAAGAGAAGCAGTGAGAGCTGGCTCCTCGTCTTGTTCCCGAATTCAAAAGGAATGCTTTTAAAATGTTGTCACTAAGTATGATTCTTGTTTATATTTCTGATACATGCCCTTCAGGCTAAGAAGTTACTTTCAATTCTAAGTTGACAAGTCATTTTTCATCCAGAATGGATATTGGCTTTTTCAGTACCTTTTTCTGAGTCTCTTGTGATGAATTTTTTAAACTTTAATCTCTTAGTAAAGTGGGCAGTAGTCACTGTGGGGAATTTTGAGATACTGATAGGTCTCTTCAAAAATTCTCAAAAGCCCTCCTGAGCCTCCACTTCCCTGACCTTCTGCAACCTTGAGGTCGGTGATACTTTTAAGAATTATTCCATTAGTTGTCAACCATTAACTTTGAGATTTCTGTGTGGTGGTCTCACTTTGAAATGAAGAATTTGCTGTCATGCATCTAATCTAAAGCTGAAACAGGCTCATTTCAGCACATGTCTGGATTTTGTATTTTGGATGACTTCCTTTGTGCTACCTTCCAATTCAGTACTTCTCATTTTGACTGCATTCAAGCAGGCTAGAGTTCAACATATGTCTTGCTTTTTTATAAAGTTTATTTTCTCATTTACTTTTTTTTAATTTATTTTTTATTGAAGTATAGTTGAATTGCAATGTTGTGTTAATTACTGCTGTACAGCAAAGTGACTTAGTTATGCATATATATACACATTCTTTTCCATATTCTTTTCCATTATGGTTTATCAGAGGATATTGAACATAGTTCCCTGTGCTATACAGTAGGACCTTGTTGTTTATCTATTCTATATATACCAGTTTGCATCTGCTAATTCCCAAATCCCCCTACTACCCTCTCCCACCCCCCTCCTCCTTGGCAACCACAAGTCTATTCTCTATGTCCCTGATTTTGTTTTTGTTTCATAAATGTGTTCATTTGTGTCATATTTTAGATTCTACATATAAGTGATATCATATGGTATTTGTCTTTCTCTTTCTGACTTACTTCACTTAGTGTGATAATCTCTAGTTGCATCCATGTTGCTGCAAATGACATTATTTCATTCTTTTTTATGGCTGAGTAGTATTCTGTTGTATGTACCACATCTTCTTTGAATATACAATGGGAAAAGACAGTCTCTTCAGCAAATGGTGTTGGGAAAGCTGAACAGCCATATGTAAAGCAATGAAGTTAGAATACGCCCTCTCACCATACACAAAAATAAACTCAAAATGGCTTAAAGACTTAAACATAAGACATGACACCATAAAAATCCTAGAAGAGAACATAGGCAAAACATTCTTTGACATAAATCGTACCAATGTTTTATTAGGTCAGTCTCCCAAGGCAATAGAAACAAAAACAAAAATAAACAAATGGGACCTAATCAAACTTATAAGATTTTGCACAGCAAAGGAAACCATAAACAAAATGAAAAGACAACCTACAGAGTATAAAGTTTATTTTAATGACTCCCTTTTAATCAATATTTAAGGTCTCCAGCTAGTTATTTTTCACAAAAACCAGTTCTGCTAGCATTTTCTCTGTTTTCTCCTTGTTTTTTATTCTTTTGTGATTTAAACTGTGCCTTCAATTATCTCTGTAAACACCTTCAACATACTTGTTTTGACGCTTCTGTTCGTCTCTCTGTGAAGGTCTGAATGATTTTCACCTAGAGCCCATTTCTGTGGCAGGAGTTTATTTTCTTGGTTCTATTTCTCAGGATTATACTTTTGTAGGCCTTTCTCAGTTTGGGTTTCCAAGTCAAATCTGATGGGTGGAGTTTGGGGCTGTTTTCCCTTTGTTTCTGTGTCTCTCCTGCCTCCTTCTCCCTGCTCTCACCTCCCCCACCTGAGGACCGTGCCTCCACTCCACCTGAGGTACATCCAGATCCAGGTCTTACACAGGATCGTGTGCGGGCTGGCAGGGATGCTGGAGACAAGGCAGGCCCATCCGTGATGCCAGCGGGTACCAGGCTCAGATCCCAGCCGCACGGTTATGTCTGTTTCCTCTCATCTCCCCAGGCCTGCAGCTCCCTTCAAATTAGGGTCCTTGGATCTTAAAGCAAGCTGTTTGCAGTCTTATTTCATGGGGCTCCTTCCACCCCTTGGCTATAGCCCGACTCTCATCTCCAGTCTGATATTCTGGTCTCCATTATACAGCAGGTGTCAACCCTTGTCCTCCTTGTGTGGACCCAGAGACCAGTGGCCCTCGTTCACCCCACTCAATAGTCACACTCTCCCCTCCCCACCCTGCCCCCCCACCTCTTGGAATGAAACTCATAGAGGCGTGTCTCCTTGTTTCAGAGCCTGACACTGTCTGCATTTTCTCTGTTCACACGTGGTTCATCATTTCTATGAGTGCAGAGCAAAGGGAGTTGTTGCAATACAAACTCGCTGCCCTGTCCTGGCAGGAAATCCTTGTGATTGCTTTTAAGTGATAGGATTTTAAATTATTTATATTTTTGTCTTTTATTTAGAATTTTTCAAGCAAAAACACATTGTAAAGACTATAAAGCAGGGCTTCCCTGGTGGCGCAGTGGTTGAGAATCTGCCTGCCAATGCAGGGGACACGGGTTCGAGCCCTGGTCTGGGAAGATCCCATGTGCCACGGAGCAACTGGGCCCGTGAGCCACAACTACTGAGCCTGTGCGTCTGGAGCCTGTGCTCCGCAACAGGAGAGGCCACGATAGTGAGAGGCCCGCGCACCGCGATGAAGAGTGGCCCCCACTTGCCGCAACTAGAGAAAGCCCTTGCACAGAAGCGAAGACCCAACACAGCCAAAAATAAATATAAAAATAAATAAATAAAAAAGGAAGTATTTTAAAAAAAAAGACCATAAAGCAAAAGTAATGGTTATTTTATAGAATGAAGTAGGAAAAAATACAGAATTAGTACAAAATGAATGTATAATAACAAGAATTATACATGCATATCGACAGAGCCTGAGAGAGAACTTAGAAAGTAAAGAAGACCCTTAATTTGTAGGTGTTATAGGATTCTGGATAAATTTCTCTGATTTTTATTGTGGCTAATATTGCAGTAATCAAGAGCGTGTAATAATAGTTGGGTAGATTAAAGAGATAGAAGAGTGAAGTAATAATTGTATTTAATGACTAGGTGATTTTTTTTTTAACTGCAAGAAATAGGTCAAAGTCTACAGGCCAACGGGATCCCAATTAAAAGAATCCTAGTATATATAATGAAAATAAAAAGGGTAAATAAAACATTAGCCTTTGAAAGAGGGGGAAAGCTTTCTGAACAAAGCAGGAGGTGACACCACAGAGTTCTAAAGAAGCTTCACTGTTGGGCACTTCCAGCACTCAGTGTGTGCAGAGGCCATGGAGGGGGCAGTGAGGTCCCATGCCCAAGAGAGAGACAGCAGCACCGCGTCCCACTGGGGACCACCAGCCCGGGAACAGGGAGCCCAGGGTGAGATGGACGCACAGGAGGGGGTAGGAGGCCATCCTGGAGGAGGTGAGACCCACGGGGTTGTAAAGGGCAGCCGAAAAGCAGGAAGAGGTCTCCAGGCATTGATCCGATGAGAGGATAAGAAACTCTATCTTTCATAATCACAACGATGATAAAAGCCTTCTGTTTCTGCCTGTGGGCAAAATTAGGATTCCATTTTGTACATTTCAGACAACTATCCCAGGAGGCAACTTGGTCTCAAGCCTCACCCCCTCTGCCCTCCCTGGGACCCACAGGACCAGGGCTGATGTCAGGCCTGCTGGTCAACCCCTGCGGCATTTCCCACAGGCTGCAGGGTGGGCGCTGGGGGACCTGAGGGATGAAACACACCCTTCCAGGCGCACCAGAACCCCTGCCCCTTCCCTCTGTGTCACAGTGCCCCCCCGGGAGTGGAGGACGGAGGCCGCACCTGATGTCCATCAGTGCGGGCTCCCGCCCCAGGTGCACACCCAGGTGTCTGCAGGTGCAGGGCTCACGTACCCTGGGGCTGGGGGCTGGCCGCTGATGTCCACGCAGTCCTGTGCGGGAGACCCTATGGCTCCTTGTTCACGGGGTCCCACTCTGCTTCTGTGGTTTTGTCGGTTGGCTACTTTAAGTCACAATGTCAACCATAGGACATCCCCAATCCAAGGACCAGCAGACAGGTTTCAAGTGTGGGTGCTTCTAACGTGATGTGTTAGTAAGCTGGCCTGTGTGCCAATATTCTGTTCATCTATCTCTGTTCTTTGCGGACTTACGTATTGAACACAACTAGTTTTACTTTCTTAAGGTAGAATCTTATTTTAGGTATCAAATGTTAATATATGTCAAGGATTTTTTTTTGTTTCTTTTGACCCAACAATAACGTGATCATGGCTAATAGAAATTCAGCGGATGGGAACAGCTTTACCTTAGAGTGAGGTCGATGCACGTGGGGCAGCTCCAGGGCTCCGAGACGCCGTGTAAGGTCCACTGTTTTATTCCAGCTTTGATGTGTGCCCTGCACCAGCCAAATGGCCCAGCCGGAAGCTCTGACAGCTGCCGCCCCCCCAGTGCACACGCCTTACCTCGGTTATTCACCCTTCTTGCACACGTTGATGGAGCCCGGGGCTGTGCACGTGCCTTGCGATGCATTTCATCTAACCTTCTAAAGTCCTACGAGGATGTCCTAGTGACCAACTGCTTAGAGACGAAAGCTGAACTCAGAGAGGTGAGGTGAAGACCTTGAGTTTCCACAGCTAATGGTGAAACCCATTTTGTCTGACAACAAACCCTGAGTCACAGGAGAGCATGGTGGTGGGCACAGGGGAGGGGTGGGCAGGAGGGAGGGCTGAGGTGGCGGGAGGCTGGCGGCACCTGCAGCAAATGGGGGCCCTTCAGGACGGCACTGCTAGGCTGTCAGGGGTGGGCCATAAACACCACAGTCTGGAAAAGCAGATGGAGAAAATCTATTAGAGACAAGAGCGGCTGAGTGGGTTGAATGGAGGCCCCTACGTCCTAATCCCAGGCCTGTGCAGGTGACCCTATTTGGAAAAAGCATCTTTGCAGATGTACCTAAGGATCTCAAGATGGGATCATCCTGGATTACTCAGGGGGCCCTAAATCCAATGACAAGTGTCCTTATAAAAGACTAAGATGCAGAAGAAGAGAAGATGCAGACTCCGAGGAGGGGCCACGTGACAACGAGGGCAGGGATGGGTGATGCGGCCACAAGCCAAGGAGCCCCCCAGCCTCCCGAAGCTGGAGGACCCTCCCCTGGAGCCTTGGGAGGGAGCATGGCCCTGCAGACAACTTGATTTATGACTTCTGGTTCCAGAACCACAAGAAAACACACTTTGTGGGGGGGCGGGGGGTTGGGGGCGAGAGCACACAGAGCAGCCCCGGGGAAGTTTCGTCCAGCTCTGCCTTTGCTGGTCACTGCACTTTTGATGGGCAAATACAGCCGTCCAGATGCTTGTTCCTGATCATGCACTCCCTCCCCGATGGTGGGGCTTGGGCTGGAAGCAGCCGGGGGAAAGGACTTGAGAAGGAACATAGCTGCTTTGAATCTAAGGAGAAGTGGCAGCCACTTCAGGATGGAGGGGTGGAGAAGGGAGCCTGGTGCAGGGCCCAGGCCTGCCTGTGGCCCATGGGTCACCTTCACAGGCCGCTCGGCCTCAGGCCTGTCCCTGGAATGAGCGGGATGTGGGCCCTGGGTCCCTGGGCGAGGAGGGACCTGCACTTGCAGGGTCCGCCGGGTCCTGGGCGGGCAGGGCCACCAGGGCGTTTTGCTTCCAGCCCCGGAGCTGCGACCATAGGCTGACCTCGCTCCAACTCCGCAAACTCACGAAATGTTTTTCTGAATGAGGCTGGCGAAGTATCTTTTTTTAAGACTTTGATTAAGAAGCTGTTCTCTTAGGGCACTGTCCAACAGCCCAGCAAGGAATGAAGGTGTTTATCCTCACTCACAAAGGAAATGGGCTGTGAGGAGAAGAATTCCCTACAATTTATTCACACCACCAAAAATTAATGAGCATTAGTAAACTCCTTTTTAGTGTAAGGAAAAAAAGATGCAAACAGTGATTTAATGAAGGATTCTGCTCTCAATGCTGCTTTCCACCATAACAAAGAGGACGGTCCTTGTTATTCAGAAAGCAGTTGGGCTCAGAAGGAGAAGGTTTTATAAACAGCCATTAGCATCTTAATTACACGACCATTCAAAAGGCAGCGCCCCTGAAAAAAAAAAAAACTTCAGCCCATAAATCTCTTGGTCTCAAAGTCCAAGAAGTGAAACAGCCTCCTGAGAATATGTTCCAGGCCGGGCGGGAGTGGGGGGGGTCTTCAGGGAGCGGGGTCTCCGGACGCGTCCTCCCCGTGGATGGCGGGCAGGCGGGATGCAGGCAGGTTTCTCCAGGCTTGGCTCTCGGGGGGCTTGCCTCTCCTGGCAGGAATCTTTCACTGGAAGTGGGCGACCTCACTCAAACCCACTCCTTCCTAAAGGAGTGTGTGTATTTGCACGGCTGAAATAAAGAGAAAGGAAGGACGGTGATCCTTCTGAGCTGAGTCTGGCTTTGGAGACCAAGGGGTGAGCAACGTCCCCTGTGGTCCCTCCATGTCCCCACCTTGGGCTCTGGGTGACACGGTCCTGGGGACAGGGCCTCCCCACGCAGTGCCTCTCAACAGCCCCAGGCGTTTGTCCCACGTGCGGAGGCCGCTGTGAACAATTTCTTTCCCAGTCATTTCTGCAAAAGCCCTAGAACTGGCTGGTACAGGAACTGATCACTGGTTTGGGGGGAATCCTGCCAACTTGGGGTGAGGGGATGGACCAGCCCATCCCAAACACACAGGCAAAGACATGGGGGCAGTTCCCTGCGGGAGAATGCAATTGGGGTGATGCCATCAGAAGTAGGGGCCAGGGCTGGGCAGCAAGGGGACGGACAGCCACTGCAGGATGACTGAGGCCTCCGAGAGACACTCAGAGCTGTGGCTTTGGAGTTTTCTTCAAGTGGCATCTCAGGGCAACTCAAGGCTCAAAGCAAACAGAAGCTGCCCCTGTTGACGTGATAGTGGGAACCCCGACCGGTCAAATCCATCCCATCTTCCCCTTCCGTGGGGTCCGAGGCCCTACCCTGAACCCACAGGGCTCTGAGGAACAGGGTGAAACTGGCAACATATCCTTCCATCATAATACGAATAAACTGTGACAGAGTGGGGAGGGCACCCCAGTCAGTGTCCAGAGAAAATCACCTGGAACTTGGGTCCCAGAGACCTTCACCCGAAGGTGACCCCCAGAGCGGTCAGCTGGGACCGTCCTCAAGCCCTGCTCTGAGGTCTGCAGCTGGGGGTCTGGAAGCTGGTGATGGGGCTGGGGTCTCTTTTTACCATGTCAAAAGAGGAAAAAGCACCAATCGATTCTCTCTTTCTATGAGTTTGGTTTTTTCAGATTCCGCATGTGAGTGAGATCGTACAGTATTTGTCTTCCTCTGACTTACTTCACTGAGCATAACACCGTTAAGGTCCATCCATGTTGTTGCAAATGGCAGGATGTGTCATTCTTTCTCACAGATGAATAATATTCCATCGTATTTATATACCACGTCTTCTTTACCCATCCATCCACCGGTGGACACTTAGGGTGTCTCTGTGTCTTGACTACTGTGAATAATGTTACAATGAACATGAAGGTGCAGATGTGTCTTCAAGATCCTGATTCCAGCTCCTTTCAATATACACTCAGAAGTGGGATTGCTGGATCATAAGGTAGTTCTATTTTTAATTTTTTGAGGAACCTCTATATTAACCAATCTTATCGTGATCATCATTCTGCCATATATACATACATACAATCACAGCGTTATACACCTTACACTTACACAGTGTTATATGTCAATTCTATCCCATAGAGCTGGAAAAAGCCCAGCAGGAAATATAATTCCATCTACAATAAACCAGCTGTGATTTTCCTGGGGCTGCCCTGACACAGGGTCCCCTCCCAGGTTGTCTTCCACTTATCACAGATGCTTTGTTGTACAGACCGGTGGACAGATGGATAAAAACATAACTTGAAAATACTGAATAAGCTGCTAAAGACATAACACCCGCAGTGATGAGGGTATGCCAAAGGGATATGGGAGCTGCTGAGAGAGCGCCCAATGGCCAGAGCAACAAAATAAATCAGGTAGCTTTAAATCATAACTTGTGTAAATAAATAGCCCCGAGTCCATGCTAATATAAATACATAATTGAGGAAATAAAGAGGACAAGAGACACATCTCTCAGGCAGAAACATTCCACATAATTTGTAGACGCTTCATGCTCAAGGAACCAGGGCAGAACGCCCACCCCTTAAGTGTGGGCCTTGCATAGTGACAGCCTTCCAAGGAGGAGTAAAACTAGGAGAAGCCCGACAAGCACACCTGAGCCAAGTGACAGAGGCCAGCACCACATCGATCAGCCAGGTTGACCGCGTGGGCCCAGATGTGACGTGATGAGGACACTTCACCTCTGTGGTCCTCCTCCCAAAACCCAGGACCCCAGTCTAACCCTGAGAAAAACATCAGACAAATCCCAATAGATGGGGCACCTGCACAAGGCCTCCTCAGCACTCCTCAAGGAGCTGCCAAGGTCTTCAACAGCAAAGAAGATTTGAGAAACTGTCACAACCCAGTGAGCCTAAGGAGACATAATGACCAAATGTCATGTGGGACCTCAGTGGGGTCCTGGGACCAAACAATAAGAAAAGCAAAAGGCATCGGGTGAAAATGAAGCAGATCTGAAGAAAATATGGATTTTAGTGTAAAATAAGGTATCAGCACGGTAACAAACGCACTGCACTAACCTAAGATGTTGACAGCTGGGGAAATGAGTGCTGGGTATATGGGAACTCTGTATTATCATCACCATTTTTCTATAAATCTAAAACTGTTTTAAAATTTAAAGTTGATGTTTAAAAGTACTTAATACAAGCAGTTTGGGGGAGAAAATCCTTGCAAGTCTATCCACCCATGAGCAGCAGGGCCTGCCTGCTCAGCAGCTTTCTAGCACCATCTTCACACCGCAGCACCTGGATGGTGCCCAGGGCCCCCAGCAGACACGTCCTCAGCTTTGTGGAGACTGTGGACACAAGCGGGTCCACCTGCTTCAGCGCCACGGCCATTTCTGGAAAGTGCAGGAAGGCCCTTTACACAGACTAGATGAACCAAAGTGGGCAGGAGCCCCGTGATGGGAAGGGGCTCACTGAACAGTCCACATCTGCATGCATTTGGAAATGTTCAAAATGAAAATCCAAGAAGAC
This sequence comes from Balaenoptera ricei, assembly GCF_028023285.1. Classification (NCBI taxonomy): domain Eukaryota; kingdom Metazoa; phylum Chordata; class Mammalia; order Artiodactyla; family Balaenopteridae; genus Balaenoptera; species Balaenoptera ricei. Next base: position 105,021,565 of record NC_082648.1, read on the forward strand.
CAGAAGGGTGGTCGAGAAGCGCTGACCGCCCACATGAGGCTGGGAGATGACCCACCGCGAAGGCCGTGTGGGTCGAGCCCAGGGGTGTGATCCAGTGCCCGCAGGGGGGTGGTTGGGTGGATCCGGGGTGGAGGCCTCCCAAGTGTAAAGGTGATGCTGTAAGGTCTTGGCCACAGAGAGGAGGACCGTGGGCAGTGGGTAGACTCTCAGGGTCCCTTGTCCTCGGGCCCAGGGCTGGACACGGACCTTCTGAGCTGCCGGGTCTGTTTAACAGGCCTGTTCTCCCTGGGCCTGAGACACTGCACCACTTACCCAGTGCAGCGCGATGACCCCACGATCTCAGTGGTGGATGGCGGTATACCAGCAGGGCAGCTGGGGATGGCTCCTCAGGCCGGGCTGGGCTGGATTCAGCTTTAACGCCCATCGACCTATCTACTCCCCTTCACCTGTTTGTTTATTTATGCATTTATTCATTCTTTATTTTTTTCCCTGTAGCATTTTCTATTAAATCTCACGTATCCTGTTAATTTACCCCTGATCGATTCAGTATGTGCTTCAAAATAATGACATATTTATTATAAAACCAGAAGCCATATCACACCTAACAAAATAATAGCCACATATTATTAAATATCTAGTCATGACGACGTTGGCTGAGAACTGGCTTCTGACACCTAGCTTAGGGGGACCTTCGGGGTGAGGGCTGCTCCTGAAATATCTCACCCCTGACTCTTGGGCCTTCCTTCGGGCCTCAAGCCACCAAACACACCCTTTGACACCCCCATCTGACTGTGGGTTGGGACACCTGCCAAAGGCCACTGGGGCCTCTAGGACTAACTCCTAGTTAACGATGAACGAACTGATGCTTTCATTTCAAATCCTGCTGCCTCTTCCCACACACACTAAGCTCCAATCTTGCCAAATGATTTACCTTTGCCTGGACATCCCTCTGTCCCTGGACGTCTGCACAGCTGCTTCTTCTGCCTTCAGTGTCCTCACTCAGCAGACACCTTCTCATCCATTCTGGAAGCAGCCAGTGTCTCCTGCTCAGAACCCTGCCCCGAGCTGGCATGGCAATGCCTGCCCCCCATGCTTACCTGCTGGCTGTTGAAGCACCTGTCACATCTGCTGTGACTGTTCCCCAGGGGCCAGGGCTTGTGCTGGTGATCTTCCCTCTCCAGGGCTCAGCACAGCATTAAGCACTGAGTAACTGAAAGGATGACTATTTTATCACATCTTTTGCAGGGTAAAGGACTTTTAATTATAAAAAGTACAAACAGGAAGAGTTTTGCTTTCAAAAATGATGGAGTAACAGTGATAGAATATACCGTCCCACCTGAATCAATCGAAAAGTGGACAAAGTATATGAAACTATGGTCTGCAAGATACTGGTCATCAGGCAACAAAGGACAGTGACCCCTGGAAGATGCAAAACAAACAAAGGGAGCCTGGGGTTGTCCCAACTTACTGCCTAGAAAGAGTTGCCAGGCTGCACCTCAGGGAGCAAGACCCAGGTGGAGCTGGGCAGGTTCTCGGAGTTGAGGACGTAGAGCCAGAGTACAGAGGGACCAGGATGGCTAGAGGTCACCCACAGAATACCTAGGAGGAGAGATCTGCCCAGAGAGAGAACCCAGGATCGACAGAGCGTCCCCCCTCTCAGCTGAGAATTAGCCAGTTCATGTGGGTGGAAACTGCCCCAGGCCAGAGAAAGAACCACAAGAGGATCAGAGGTAATGGTCCCCATTGTTCACACAGGGCCCAATATTAGTGCTTGTTCCTATTACTTTGTCCCAGAGGACAGAACCTCAAGGTTCATGCGGCAATGGTTAGAGTGCTCAAGATCTGGGACTTGCCTTAACAGTGGAAAATAATTCATTCTTGACTACGTACGGCTCTTGTCCCCCCCCAGATAATCTTCAAAAGCAAGACCCAAAAGGATCAAACTGCTTGCAAGTAAATTAGCTGCAACCTAGAACAAAGCTCAAGGATATTCACAGAAACACAAAAATATCCAGCATCCGACAAGGAAAACTCAGAATGTCTGTTGTCTGGTTAAAAGTCACCAGGACTGCTATATAGAGGACATTTCAACATGTAAGGAGGAGATATATCAATCAATTGAAACCATGCCAGAACTGGCACTGGTGTTAGAATTAGCAGACAAAGCATTTTAAAAGTTGTTAAAACAGTAGTCCGTATGGTCACAAAGCTAAGCGGGGACGTGGAAGATATTTTTAAAAGACCCAAAAGGAAATTCCAGAAATAAAACTATAATGTCTGAGATGAAAACTACACCAGTGGGATTAATGGTAGATTAGAAATTAAGAAAAAAAGATTAATGAATGTGAAGACATAGCAGTAGAAACTATTCAAAAGGAAACAGAGGGAAAATAGTTTTAAAATTAGAGCATTATCAAGCTGTGGGCTAACTTTAGGTGGTGTGTAATGGTAATCCTCAAGGAATATGAATAGAAGAGATATTTAAAGAAGTAACGGCTAAACCATTGGCGAATTTGAGGAAAACTGTGAATGCATAGATCCAGGAAGCTCAGAGAACTCCAAGTGCAAGGAAACTACACCAAGGCACATAATAATCAGTTTGCTAAAACCACTGTTAAAGAGCAAATCCCCAAAGCAGCCAGAAACAAATGATACGTTACATACAGAGGAACACATGTAAGAAAGACAACAGATTTCTTGTTGAAAACAATGTGGGAGGGAAGATAGTGACAAAACATCTTTAAAGTGCTAAAAGAAAACACATCAGTAAGCAAATATCAGTAAACCTAGAACTCTGTACTTAAAAAATATTATTCAAGACTGGAGGTGAAATAAATGTTTTTTAAGACATTCAAGAGATGAAAGAATCTATTACTAACAGATCTGCTCTGTAAGAAATGGTAAAAGGAGTACTTTGAGCAGAATGAAGTAATACTAAATGGAATAATTGATCTACTCAAATAAGGACATCAGAAATAGCAGGCATGTGTGTTACTTATACTGTAAATGAAGTGGTGTAATAATATACCTTCAGTGTGGTATAATAAAGCTACACTCTGAGAAGCAGACACTAATATAATAAAACAAAGAGTTGGAGCTGAAAAAAAACATAAAATTGAATCATGAAAATATTCAACTAATCCATAGGAAGGCAGAAAAAGAGAGTAATGGGAAAAAAAAGAACAGCTGAGAAAAATAGAAAACATTTGCCAGTGTGCTAGTTTTAAATCTAACTCATAAATATTCACATTAAATGTAAATTGTCTAAATGCCCACTGAAAAGCAGATATTGTCAGGTTGGATAGAAAAGTGAGGTCCAACGGTATACTGTTTTGAAGTAATTCACCCAAAAAATAAAGACACAAATAAGTAAAAAGTAATGATATGCTATATTAATAGAGTGGATATGTTAATTTCAGGCAGAATAGATTTCATAGCAAACTATTATTGGGAATAAGTATGACCATTTTATAATGATAGAATGATCAATTTATCAAGAGGACACAACAATCCTAAGTGGTCATGTACTTAATTACAGAATTTCACAATATGACACTTGAGGTAAAAACTGATAGAACTGCAAGGATAAATAGAAATCCACAATTATAGGCAAAGACTGCAATGACTCTCAGTAACTGATAGAACAAGTAGACAGATCAGTAAAGATACAGATGATGTGAATAACGCTGAAAACTTACTCAATGTGATAGAAATTTGTTCAACATCCCACTCAACAAGAGCAGTGTTCCATTTTTATCAAGGACAAATGAAACATTTACCATGATAGACCATATTCTAGGCATAAAACATGTCTCAGTTATTTTAAAGGACTCAAGTCAGGCAAACTATGTTCTTTGTCAACAAAATAAATTAGAAATCAATAAAAGAAAACCTCTCGAAAATCTTCTGAATGTTTAGAGATTAATGACCCCCTTCCAAATAACTTATGGTTCAAAGAAGAAATTAAAAGGGAAATGAGAGAGTATTTTGGACTGAATGGAAATGAAAACACAACTAAAATAGTAATTGAAGGAAGTGATGATGTGATTGTCTCAGTAAACACAGAAACAATATTTAGAAAATGTAATATCCATTTCTGACAAAACCCTCCAAAATCTGGGCATGGAAGGGAACTTCCTCAACCTGAAAGAGCACCTGTGCAAAAACTTCAGCTAACAACAGGCATAATGGAAAAGACTGAAAGGTTTACTTCTAAGATCAGAAATAAGACAATGATGTCTGTTCCAACTACTTACATTCAGCATTGTGTTGGCATTTCTGGCCAATGCAACAAAGTAAGAAAAAGAAATAAAAGCCATCCAGATTAGAAAGGAAGAAGTAAAACTGTCTTTATTCACAGAAGTTAGGATTCTGAAGGAACTTGATAGAATCAACAAAAAGATAATAGATCTGATATCTGAGTTTATCAAGTTTGCAGGATATAAGATCAATATAAAAAGTCAAATGAAACTCTGTAAAGTAGGAACAATCAAAAATTGAAATAAAAATTATTTTGAAAATTAATAAAATATCATTTTGTACCAAAAATATGATAAATATGGCAAAAGGTGGGAAGACCTGTATACTGAAAACTACAAAATATTGCTGAGAGAAATTAAAGATCTGAGTGGAAAGATACACAGTGTCCATGGGTCAGTAGACTCAGAACTGTTAAGTTGACAATTACACCCTAAACTGATTCTAAAATTCATATGGAAATGCAAATAATCTACAAAAGTTAAAAGAAAAAAATGGAGAACTAACACTATTTCATTTCAAGACTTTCTGTAAAGCTACAGTAATCAAATCAGTGCATAAAGACAGATAAATAGATTAGTGGTGCAGAGTAGAGAGTTTAGAAATAGAGCCACGCAAATGCTGTCAGCCAATTTTTCACAAAGCTGCAGAGAAAATTCAGTGGAGAAAGGATAGTCTTTCGAACAAATGGTGCCAGAACAATTGAAATATTCATATTCAAAAACATAAGTTTGTATGTGTAACTCACACCATGTACAAAATTATATCAAAATGAATCATAGATCTAAATAAAAAACCTAAAACTATAAAACTTCTAGAAGAAGACATACCTGAAACATTTTTGGTCTGGGGCTAGGCAAAAATTTCTTAAATAGGACACCAAAATATGTACTTTACAGAGCAAACTGATGTACAGGACTTCATCAAAATTTAAAACTTCTGTACTTCAGTGACACTGTTAGGAGAATGAAAAGGCAAATCATAGACTGGGAGAAAATGTTTGCAAATTACATGTCTGATAAAAGATTGTGTCTGGAATATATAAAGAACTATCAAAAATCAAGAAAACCAACAACTCAGTAAAAAATTGTGGGTACTTTCCATAGAAATGTTTATTTGCACATATGCAAATAAGCCCATTCTTAACATTATTAGGCATTAGGGAAATGCAAAATAAAACCACATGAGATACTGCTTTATACCCAATAGGATGATGACAAAAAAGATACCAAGATGTGAGAATATGCAGCACATATAACTCTCATACACTGCTGGTGCAGATGTAAAGTGGGACAATCATGTTGGAAAAGAGTTCACCATTTCATACAAAGTTAAGTTTGTAGCTGTGATATGATCCAGCCATTCTACTCCTTAATATTTACCCAAAGGAAATTAAAACATGTGTTTATACAAAAACTACACAGGAATGTTCACAGCAGCTTGATTTGTGATAGCCCAAACTGTAGGCAACCCAAATGTTCATCAACAGGTGAATTCATGAAAAACAGTTGTATCCATGCAACAGAACATTACTTGGCAGTAAAAAGGAATGAACTATTTATTGATCTCTTCAGTAACGTGGATGAATCTCAAAATAATTTTACTGAGTGAAACAAGCCAGAAAAAAAGGAGGATATACTGTATAAGTCCATTTTTATAGGTATCTAGGAAATGCAAACTAACGTATCATGACAGAAACCATGGTTGGATTGGGCAGGGAGGTGTGGGACGGAGGAATTGCAAAGGGCCAGTGGAAATAGTTTCAGGAGACGGATGTGAATACGTTCTTTCTCTTGATTGTGGTGATGTTTTCACAGGCACACACATGCCAAAATTTATTAAAAATGTCCACTTCAAATGTGTGCTATTTATTGTATGACAATTACTTCTCCTGTGATGGTTAATTTCATGTCCACTTGGCTGGACTATGGTGCCCAGTTGTTTGGTCAAACACCTGTCTAAATATTGCTGTGAAGTTATTTTTAAGGTATGATTAACATTGAAAACAGCAGACTTTGAGAAAATAGATGACCTTCCATTACATGGGTGGGCCTCATCCAATCAATTGAAGGCCTTAAGAGAAAACACTCTGATGTCCCTCAAGAAGAGGGAATTCTGCCTCTGGATGGACCTTGGACTCCAGCTGTGACATCATCTCTTCCCTGGGTCTCCAGCCTGCCTTGTCCTGCAAATTCTGGACTTGCCAGCCTCCACACTTGCATGATCCATTCCTTAAATCAATCTCTCTCTCTCTCTCTCTCTCTCTGCCTCTCTCTCTCATTGGTTCTGTTTCTCTGGAGAACCCTGACTAATACACCTCTGTAAAGCTGTTATAAATATCAAAAGATACAAAAGATGAAAACCCATATTCCCGTTGGCAGTATATTTAAAACTACAAATGGAAAAATCGGCCCATGATCCATTCAACAGCTGAAAAAAAAAAGATTTATAATATATGTGAAAGACTGGTAATACCTGTTCTTGTCTTATTTATACCTTTCTGTATTTTTTACATTTCAAAAAATTGAAAGAAATTAATTGCAAAGTTAAAAGAGTTCTTACTCATCAATAATAAAAAGACAAAACACCAGGAGAAAACTTGGCAAAGGACATAAACAGTTGATTCACAAAAGATGTTAAAATGACATATACATGTTAACCTTCATTAGAGCAAATAAATGCAAATGGAAAAAATAATAAGAACTTTTTATCAAGTAAGTAATTGTCCAAGTTACTTGAGTCAATAATAATAACCAGGCTGACATGGGTTGACTGAAATGGTTACTGTCAGGTACTGTCTGGAGGAATGTAAATTAATATAACATTATTTGGAAATTCATTTAGTAATATATAGCAAGACCTTAAACCAGTGTCCTTATTTTGACCTAACAATTCTAGTTCTACAATATTTTTCTACAAATAACCATAACTACAGGAAATGATTTAAGTACAAGTGTGTTCATTGCTGAAATTCTTAAATAGTCTAAGTGCTTTCTAAATGCTTAGAAACAGTCAAAATGTCCAAAAAAATGATTGATTAAAAAAAAGGTGGTATTTATGCATTACAGAATTTCAGACTGCATGGAAACAATGTTCTGGAAGAGTATGTGGTGCCATGAAATAACGTCCACTACATATAAAGAGCCTGTTTACTAAAGAGTTATGGACCCAGCAATTTCACTCCTAGGTATGTCTCTGAGACTAATGAAAACGTATGTCTACACAAAAACTTGTTCATAATGTGACTAACAGCATTATTCATAATAGCCAAATGGCAGAAGGAACCCAATATCTATGAATTAATGAATGAATAAACAAAAGGGGTCAAGCCATACAATGGAATATCACTCAGCCATTAAAAGGAGAGTAGTATTGATGCCAGCCTACAACATGGATGAACCTTGAAAACATTATGCTAAAAGAAAGAAGCCAGTCACAAAAGACCACATATTACATGATTTCATTTATATGAAATGTCCAGATTAGGCAAATCTGTAAAGAAATCTATAAATCAGAAAGTAGATTAGTGGTTATCTAGGGCTTGCCAGGGTGGTATGGAGGGCCCTGGGGTAACAGAGGGTCTGGGGTTTTTTTGGGGGGGTGATAAAAATGTTCTAAAATTGATTGTGATGATTGCACAGGTGTTTAAAATTATTGTATTATACACGATTTAAATGGGTGAATCATACGGTTTGTAAATTATATTTCAATTAAGCTGATACAAAAATAAGGAAAAATAAAGATCTATGGAGCGAATGTGCCAAAAGTGTACAAGTTACTAACAAAATGCCAAGTGTGGTTAACTGAGTGGTGGAAGGAAGGAACATTTGATTTTCTTTTTGCTTATCTGTCCGTTTTACAAATTTTTCTATAAGTGAACTTAACTGAGTAACGAGAGGCAGGGGAGCAACAGTGCTGAAAGGCACCTTGTCTGGAGTCAGACTGCCTGGGTCCGGCCTCTACTAGCCCTTACCAGCTACAAATACTGCAGCAATCCCCTTACCTCCTTCCTGCCCCAGCTGTCCCACTTGTAAATTCAGGACTGGAGTGCTTCAGGGGATGGTCCTGAAGGCTGAGTCAACCATCTCTACCTGCCCAGAACATGGAATAGAGCCTGGCACACAGCACAGAAAAAGCACCACTTATCATTATTAAGACTGAATCGATAAAATGGATAATTGTTCATAAAAATGACACACAGATTCCCTCTACCAAGTCCCTGGAAAGCACTGTTCCAGGGACTGAGAGTTCCACCATGTTGCTCTCCATCTCCTTGGAGATTACAGCCTGCACCTGCCTAAACTTCCCACTCCTGCTTCTGTATCTTCTGCCCTTTGATGCTTCCTTCTGGGCTGAAGCTTCCCCATCAGCCTGAAAGCTCACAGAGGAAGCGGCTGACCTCACTTATTTGCCGTCTGCAAGGAGACACCGCTGCCCTCTTCCCAGTTTTCTAGCCAGAATCTTGGAGTCACTCGGGACACGTCCATCCTGGTCCCCCACTTCCCATTTCCCATGGCCGGTCAATCCCATCTCCTGAACAGCTCCTGAGTGCACCTGTGTCCCCTCAGCCTCTCTCTCCCAGAGAAGCAGCCAGCCCGCCTCTCACATGGACTTGTACACCTGCTGCCGACTCACTGCTGTCCTGCCTCCCCTGCGCTCACCTTGGAGGTGATGTCTTTCCAAACGCACACGGGAGACAAGGGTGCCAGCGCTCAGAGGGAAACCGGCCGTGTTTCCAGAGCAGCCAGGCCCACCACGGTCCAGCCCTTGAGCTGCCGGCTACCTAGACTCACGTGTATTCTTCACAAGAGAGGACCTGCTTTTTCATAACAAAGTCCCTCCCCGTTGTCCCGGTGGAGACATCCCATCTCACCCGGTTAAAACATCCTGCTCAGTTCAGGAGCTCTGGGAGCCACCGAGGAGCCTGGCAGCCCACGACTGAGTGACAAATACGACATTCAGTATGGAGGAGAAAAAGCGAATGGGAAAGCCACAACCAATATTCAAGTTTTCAAAAGCAGAGCAGGGAAAATGAGGCACACTTATCCCTCAGAGGAGCCGAGATTTCCTGCCCAGACTTGGAAGGAATGCCTTGGTGACCCACCCTCACGAGCCACGCCTCCTCTACGGGGTCTGTCCATTCCTGCCTCCGTGGCCACCTGAGCCATCCACGGTGCAGGGCACCCCTCCCCGGGCCAGGTCTCAGCAGCCCTGTGACTATCCACTTGATGAGGGGTGAGACCCAAGGATTTCCTCGGGGTTGAACGCCTACATCCCTTGTTTCCTAGGCTTGAAGTGAAGGTGGTGGTGTGATTCTCTAATAAACTCACCCGAGTTTCAAAATTTAATGTTCTATCAGTTCTGGCTAGTAATCAAAACCAGCCAGTCAACAACAACAAACTGTCACTGGGTAGTATGCTTGGATCCAGAACTGAGCTTTCTGTTGCCTAGCAACAGAATTCAGGGCTCTGCTCATCCCCATCCTCAGTTTCCATCTCGGTCTCTCACGGGGCCTCCAGGAACCACCAGTGTCTGCCCCTACCTCTGGGCTGCACCCTAGCTGTGCCACTGTGATCAGATCAGGATCATTGGCCTCTGGTCAGGAGGCCCCAATCTTGTCTCTTTTCCCACCTCCTTACCCCTTCCGGCCTCACTGTGTTTCCGACTCTCCATGTCCCTGGATTCCGAGTCATAAGCACCAAGGACTCCATTATTCTTCCTCTCTCTGGTAGAAGTTTTCAGTACACGGCATGAACTAGTCGATCCACTCCGACTTCCTAAAGTTTTCCACCTGACAAAGATTCTTTGCTAGAGCAATCTTTAGTCAGGCTCCAGAACCTTCTCTAGGCCCTACTTCCTGGTAGGATCCACTCTTAGCAAGAACGCTGCTAAGTCTGTTTATTCAGAACCACCGCCCGCATACCTGACCAAGCTCCTTATCCTCCCCCCGCTCCCCCAGGTGACCTCTGACCACCTGGCCTGCCTGCAGCAAGAATCCTGTTGGGTCGGCTTCGCCAGAAGCACCCCCCCACCCCCACCCCTGATGTTTCCTCTTAGTCATTTTGCATCCACTGACTCTCACCTGCTCCTTGGCCATAAATGTCCACTCACCCATGCGGCAGGCAGGGTAGAGCCCTGTCTGTTTCCCCCACTGCAAAATCCTATCCCAGTGGTCCCTGTACACATCATGATGGTCCTGAATAAAGTCTGCCTTACCGTCTTCAACAAGTGTCACTGAATTTTCTTTTTTTTTAATACATGTCAAACTCCTGACATTGCGGCCACAAAAGTCTCCTGGCCTGAGTTTCAGGATGAAGGAGACTCTTTCATTCAGCGTGTCCCCTCCCTCTGCTCAGAGCACCCTCCCCAACCATCCACCATCCACCATCTCCTGCATCCTTCACAGGACAGCCCCGATTTATCCTCCCAAGCTCAACACAGACCACATGTCTCTACAGAACAGTGTTTGTCAAGCAAAGAAAATTACAGTAAACAAAATTATTGGGTGGGCAACCAGCACTCTAAGAAATGAATTAGGATAGAATCGAACATATCAGAGAGTATTGAGGGTATAAGTATTGTTCTGTGAAATTTTCAAGTGTTTGTGTGCCTCTGTGTGTGTGTGTGTGTGTGTGTCTTAAGGATGGCACCAAAAATGTTTGAAAACCACTGGAAGCTTCCCTGGGACGCCCTTATGGAATCCCACAACCTGATTTGGGCCAACTCTCCTCTCCTCTGCCCCAGCGGGCTCTCTAACGGCCCTCCCCCCTTCACAGCACCGGCCACACTGCCCTGTAGTGGCTGGTTTCCTAAATAAGCCACACATCTCCAGGGGACAGAAAGTGCATGCCTGGTCCACTTTCCCTCTTCCAGCACCTGGCATCTCGTAGGTGCTCAGTAAATTGACGTTGAGTAAATGAATGTCCAGATCAGGAGTTCAGAATGCACAGGATGAAATGCAAGGTGTAACATTTTTACAAGGTACATCCTTTTAACAGGATGAAAGGCTGAAATCAAATGAATGAATTGTGAAGGTGATGCAGGCATCCATGGTGGCTCCATGTACTCCGGTTGAGGGGCCCCTCCCTGAGCCAGAGGCAGAGGAGACAAGGGGTCCTGCCCTCGCGCCCGCCCACCCCCGCCCCGGTTTTCAGGGGTCCAGGTTCTGCAGCACCTCCCCGCCAGCCAAGGTAGACGGGCAGCTGCAGTTGGGAAGACACTGAGACGGGAAGTCAGAGGATTGTAATGAAACAGGACCAGAAAATTTATGAAGAAAATCAGCCTGGATACAACCATATTACAACACCAGCCCTGCCCAAGCCCCTGGCCAAGGCGCCCACGGAGCCGACCCCTGGGTCCAGACGGACCACCTGGCCAGAGTCTTCTGCTCTCTGCGCGCTCTGTTCCCGCACTGTGTGTGTGCGTGCGTATATGCACGTATGTTGTGTGTGTGGTGTAAATGTGTGTATATGCTGTGTGCACATGTGTGTGATGTGCACGTGTGTGTGGTGTAAATGTGTGTATATGCTGTGTGCACATGTGTGTGATGTGCACGTGTGTGTGGTGTAAATGTGTGTATATGCTGTGTGCACATGTGTGTGATGTGCACGTGTGCGTGCTCCTGGGAGAGCCGTCCCCTCACGGCAGGCTCCCGGGTTCCTCAGGGGCCTCCCCAGCCAGGACTCAGGCGAAAGGAGGGACGTGAGTGACCTTCTTCCATCTCTGCTTCTCCCAGCTATTCAATCAGCGCCCAGGCCCTCTAGTGGCTCCTGAGAAAGGGTCCCCAGCTCCAACAGGACTTCATGGGTCCCCAGCTCCCCTTCCTCATGCAGAACCCGGAAGACCCCCTGAATTGGGAAGGATGCGTTTCTATGGCGTGCCCACGAATCGGCAGGGAGGCAGTGCTCAGGTGGACAGGTGTGTCTGGGCACCGCAGGGTCAGAGCCTCCCCGGCCCCCGGGTAGCTGGACCATCAGGTCAGCACCTGGACTTGGGAGCTTGTCTTGCTGAGGGGACAGGAGAGGGAGGAGTGGGGATGGGGAAAGTGACTTCAGAGGATGCACTCTCTCCATCCTGGGCATTAACACAGGAGACCAGTCCCGGGTGGGGAATTTAGAGACACAAGACTGGACCCTTGTGAATGGTGCGCACGGAGAGGCTCACCAAAGCCAGGACGGTAGGCAGAGGTGGAGGCGCTGCAGAAGGGCCGAGGACAGGGCTCCTGGGACGTGTGTTCTGGCCTGGCAGTGCCCGGCCTGGGGAAAGGAGCAGCCTTTCCTGGGTGCTCAGCTGACTCTGCGCGGGTCCAACGCTGTGCCCTCCAGGGGTTTGAGGACGCCAACAAAAAACCCAGAACAGGGATGACAAGGCCCATCCGGGGAAAGGGTCCAAAGCCCCCTATACGTGGAATAAACTCCGGTACCCCCAGCCCAGGCAAGGTCTGGGACCCAGCATTGCAGGCAGGGTCGGGGAAAGGATGTGGGCGCCGAGGGCCTGCGGGCCACACGGCCCCAGTCCACAAACTTCACGCTGGCCGGCCCGTCCTCCCCGAGAGGTGCCCAGGCCGCGGTCGCGCCGGGCCGTCTCTGTCGCCATCCAGAGGCGCGGTTCCGGCGCTTCGTCCCCTCCGCCGCCGCCGGCCTCCCCAGCCAGCACCGGGGCCCCCGCAGGGCCCCCGCGGCGCCGGGCACGCGCATCGGGCGCGCCCCTCGCATTGGTGGCCGGCGCGCCGAGCCCGGGCGCGCAGCGACGCCCAGAGCGGCAGGGCCGGCGTCCCCGGGCTCGGCGGGCGCGGGCGCGGGCGCGGGCGCGGCGCGGGGCGGGCCGGCGCAGGGCGCAGTGGGCCGGAGCCCGGGCGCGGCGGCGGCGGCGGCGGCGGCGGCGGCGGCGGAGGATGGCGCGCGCGGGGCCCGCACGTGGAGGCCGGCGCGGGGGCGCGGGCAGGGCCGGCTGCTGAGACGCGCTGCTGCCCCCCGCGCGGGCGCCGCGGCTTCAATGGCGCCATCGCCCAGGACCAGCAGCCGGCAAGATGCGACCGCCCTGCCCAGCATGTCCTCAACTTTTTGGGCGTTCATGATCCTGGCCAGCCTGCTCATCGCCTACTGCAGTGAGTACCGCGCGGCCCGGGTCCTCGGCCGGCCCTCCAGTCCCGGCCCCGGCCCCCGTTGCCCGTTTCCGGGCCGCGGCTCCGGCGGGGCGCCCCGCGGGCCGCCCGGAGTCCGTGCGGAGTTGCGAGCTCCGGGCGCGCCGTCCCCCGGGTCCCCGCCGGTCCTGCGCTGGGCCGGGAGGGCGAGGGGCCGGCACTTCGGAGGCCGGCGCCACCGCTGAGCCTCCCTCCTCCGACTCCGGGGCAGGGCCCGGGCGCCAGGCCCCGGGTGGCGCGGCGCGTCCCTGCGCGGCGATGCCCGCGGCTGCCCGGCGTGCCGCCGCCACTCCCGGCCCAGGCCCGCGATCCGAGCCGAGCCGGCGGCTTCCCGGCGGAGCCGAGCCGCGCGCTCCGGAGGCGGCGGCAGGTCCGGGGCGGGCGGGCAGCGCTGCCTGGGCTGTCGGTGGAGCGCCTTGCCCTGAGCTTTCCGCTGGCGACACTCCGGCGGGGGACGTGCGGGGGGACGCGGCGGCCGAGTCCGGAGCGGGGCGCCTGGGGCAGGAGCGGGGCTCGGGCTAGGACGCGCGGCTGGAGCTTCTGCCTTCCCGGGAAGCAGGCTCGCCGGCGTTTTCCTAAAAAAGAGAAGTGAGGGCTGGGGTGTCCGGAGAGGGCTCGCCGCTTCCGCCGGCATTTCGTGAGTAGGGTCCGGGGACCCGAGCCGGTGAACCAGTGGGTCTGGCGCGGGGCCACGGGCTCGGGGCTGGGGTGGCGCGGGCTGGTGGGCGCCCGGGGCACAGGCTGGGGGCTGGGGGAATGGAGGCTGGTGGGACGCTGGGCACAGCCTAGGGATTGCGGTGGGGGTGGATGGTCAATGCTCCGGACACGGGTTCGCGGCTGGTTGTGTGGGTGGGGAGTGGTCAGCGTCCCGGGCACAGGCTCCGGGCCGGGATGGCGCGGGCTGGTGGGCTCCCCCGCCGACCGCCTGGCACAGGGTCCGGGTCCCTTCCCATCCCAGCGGGAGGAAAGGACGGGCGCTGAGGAACACCTGTCATGGAGAATTGCCATGGGCGATGGAAAAATATGGATTCTTTACAAAAAAAAAAAAAAAGAGAGAGAGAGAGGGAGAGAGAGGCTGGCGCGGAGCCTCTCTCCTCGCAGCCCTCGGCCTCCTAGCTCCCAGCCCGAGAGCCTTCGCTCTCTCCAAAATGGGACCGCGGCGGGCCGTGGAGACGCGGGGCGCGCGCGGTCGCGGAGTCCTGGGACAGCCCAGCCCCCCCTCCCCCATCCTCCCAGAATGGCGGGGGAAACCCGGTGCTCAGAGCAGGAGTCGGGCTGCTGGTCTCAGCCGGGTTGTGCATTTCGCTGCAGTTGCTGGCGACGCGTGGGGACGCGTGGGGAGGGGTCTCCGAGCGGGAAGATTCCCCGTGGGGCCGCAAGCCCGACTGCCCAGACTGGCACCGCCATCCCGGCTGCACCCTGCCTGCCCCTCTGAACGCGTTCCTGTGCTGGCTGCTTGGAGGGGGGCGGTTCTGGGGGTTTGAGCCAGGTCTGTGCCCTCTCCCCAGCGCCTCGCGGCCATCTCGGGGCCCTGGGGCAGCATCCCCAGGGTTCCAGAGCAGAACCTCAGCCGGCTTCCTTGGCCATGGGGAACAGGTGAAAGGCAGGTAAACTCGGGGCTCACCCAGGAGGTGTCATTTAAATGCACTTCCTGGTGGCAGCACGGGAGGGGGGCTCATCCAGCAGTGTTTGGGAAGGGGATTGTTGTGCCCCAAGCCCCCAGGCTGCTGTCCCTCCCCGGCTCTGGGGACAACATCCTTGGTGCCAAGGCGAGAACCCGGCAACAACAGGCTGGCTAGGGAGGCAGCCCTCCGGGTACGGAGAGGAGTAACTGCTAATTGTTGTTAAGTACATGACACCTCCGCCCTGCCCTGTGGCTTCAACACTTCCCACCCCAGGTGCGCCAGCCAGGGCCTTCCTCTCTCACCTTCTGTGTGCAGTCTCTGCTCACTCCACCCCCCCCCCCCCCCAGCACCTCCTGAACCTGAAGGGGGACCCGCTGTGTCTGTCCTGACACTCACACCTTTGCCAGACTGCTGCCTGCTCTCGCTGGCGGTCCAGGCCTGACCACTGCTCAGACACTTGGTGGAACCTGAGATCCCATTGGACACTCAGGCTGCTTTGCGGAGGCCTCCCTGGCATTCTGGAAACAGCTCTCCCACCAGGACGAGGACATTTGGTAAAAAAAAAAAACGTCTTATCCAGAATGGCAGAAATCATTAATAGCAGAAGCTTGGGTTGACCACATTTTTATGGTTGTTTCCATCTCCATGGAATGGAATAACTGACAATAAGATAACGTTTCTGGACACACCCCGTTACACCAGAAAGGCACTTGGAGAAATTAAAACATTTCACTAAAATACAAAATAGACATATGCACTTGGAGGAATTAAAACACTGCACTAAAATACGAAATAGACATAATAATAATTGATAGCTTGGAACATCAGTCCTAGAGAAAAAAGAACTTCTTATTTTTAGAATTGATAAAGCGAATAAAATGCAAATGGAACAGTTCCTGTGATTTCATTCTCTTTTCCAATATATCTGGGATGAAGAAGAATAGTTAGCCTCCGTGTCTGTAAATTGTTTTTGTTATCAGTAAGAATTTTTATTACCCAAAATGTTTTTGTGTTTTGGAGCAGATCTATTCGTATCATTAGTTAGGGAGACTGATAAGCGTCATACAGGATTCAGTTATCCTGCCTATTAAATCTGTGCATTTCTCTGCAGCACAAAAGGTGTTCACTTACTGGCGCTGCTAGAAGAAGACTGGAATCTTTCTTGGCCTCGTTTTCGGTTAGGGGTGTTCTACTGTTCTTGGCCCCCTGAAAGCCCTCCCTTCTTTGCCGCCTGCTGAGATTCATATTTAAGGAGATGGGCTCCACCCTCTGGCTGGAGAAAGACCTGCAGTCCACCAATTAAGTTAGTTGCTATAGTGACACAGCCTTGTCATTTTTCTCCTATTGGGGAACAATTGCCAGGAGAAACAGAAAGAGGAAGGGGGCCCTTGATGGCTTTCTTTAGAGATGCAGACTCCATCTCTGTGTACGTTCCCCTTACAGCAGGGATGGACGCTTGTTAAAGACTTATCCTGGGGAGGTGATGAGCTCCGATGAGAAAATTGAAACTCTCCTTCTTTCTGGTCTAGGGAAACCTCTGTCCTCATGGCTTGGAAAACGCTGATTTAGATCGTCTTCCCCTTAGCATATCTGGAGAGGAGAGTTCTGCCTCGACCTGTTTCTTGGATGGAGTGGGACAGCTCTGGCGAAACCAGAGTGATTTGCCTGTGTGCTGTGCTCAGCCCCGAGACCCCGAAGATGCAGTCTATTGTGCTGGCTTACAACATACTGGCTGTAATAACTGTGAGGGAGGTGGAGAGAATGATGAGCTAGTGGCTGCCTTAGGACACTAAGCCTTGACTTGACACTTGTGCGCGGTGTTTAATTCGAAGTCGGAGAAGGCTACGCTTTCACGTAGATTGCACGTCTCCTATTTGGACGGGCTTGGTGGTCAGCTGCTCCTGGCATGTAAACGGTGGGTGGGAGGAAAGTCTTATATTTTAAAGTACCAGGGAGCAGGGTGCGAGAGGCAATGTGACTCTGTTTTTGACTTTTTTTTTTTTTTCAAATAAATCTCATCAAAATTGAATGGTAGGGCTTCCCTGGTGGCGCTGTGGTTGAGAGTCTGCCTGCCAATGCAGGGGACACGGGTTCGAGCCTTGGTCTGGGAAGATCCCACATGCCGCGGAGCAACTAGGCCCGTGAGCCACAATTACTGAGCCTGCGCGTCTGGAGCCTGTGCTCTGCAACAAGAGAGGCCACAATAGTGAGAGGCCCGCGCACCGCGATGAAGAGTGGTCCCCACTTGCCGCAACTAGAGAAAGCCCTCGCACAGAAACGAAGACCCAACACAGCCATAAATAAATAAATTAAAAAAAAAAAAAACAAATATATTAAAAAAAAAAAAAAAAAAATTGAATGGTAGCTTTCAGTTAAATCTCATGTAATAGTCCTCATGCAACTACGAGAAGAAATTACAAACAACTTCTGAATTGTTTTTTAATCCATTAGAATACTAAAGAAGCGTAGGCTTTCTGATGCTGCATTTTCCTTATAAATACAATTTATTGCATATTTAAGAGAGATTAGAATATGCCACTTTCCTGCTGTTCAAATTTGATTTCTGGGGTTTTCCAGGAGGTGAAATTGGAAATACTGGAAACTTAATGAAGTGATGACATTCAGAAGTTTATTTCTCATCCTTTTTTTCTTTTTTCTCCTACTGTGTTTTTTATTTGATGAATTTCTGGCCGGAGAAGATGTGCTGTGTGTTTCTTTCAACTACATAAAGATAGGTTGCCTGTTTGTGGGATTTGTATTAGTGGAACTCCGCGCCCAGGGATCGGCGAGCTGGGGAAGGTTATGCCCCTGGAAGCCAGCCAGACTGATTGGTGCTCCCCCCAGCCCCCGACACCGCCAGGAGGGGCCACGCCCTCCAGGACTCCCCTGGCACCTCACTCTTTGCAGTGAGCCCAGAGGACAGCGCCCCCCAAACGGGGGCTGTGTGCCACAACTCAGCTGGCCGGGTCTTCGGCACCAGGCGTCTGGGCTGAATTCCGCCCTGGAATTTCTCGCTCAGGACCTGCCACTTGACATCCCCGGGAGGAAATATGGAGATCAGCTTTTGTGGCATGAAGTATTTTCAGGTGACTTTTATGGGCGTGATTACGGGAAAATGTTATGATAATGTGGCACGAGAAATGGGAAGAAAATCAAAACATTAAAATCCCCATTTCTTTATATAGCTTCGCAGCTGCGCTGATTTACAAGGGCTCATTTTTGCATTAAATGTGGTGCTCTGGAGTTAATGACCTCTACAGAACGCCACCTGTCACCCAGAGCCATGGGTGCCGGCCGAGTGCTGGGGAGGAGGTTGGTTGACGAGGAGGATGTGGGTCAGGATTCCTGCGTGAGCGGGATCGATCGGATGCTGGTCGCAGAGGGGGCTGGCCGCTGGATCTGCTGGATTTTATTTGTTTGGGGGATTGTCACTGGCTGTCCTCTCGGGCCGGGGCTGGCACATGGGGCTGAGAGTGCCTGGTGCTGTCCCCTTCTGCAGGCAGCCTTGCACGCCATCCGTGAACCCCAGAGCCGAGCTCGGGTTGCCCGGGCTGCCCCAGGGCTCCCACGGCTTCTGGGACGCGTCCAGCAATGGCCTGCTCCCCCTTCCATGTCCCCCTCCCCACGGTTTCCAGATCTGGGCCCTGGAGTGGCGCTAACTGAAGCTCCCAGCAGGCAGCACAAGCTGTCTGATGGCTGGGCTTTCCAGAAACGGCTCGGCAGCTGGCAGCAGATCTGGGCAAGCCGCCCCATCTCTCCTTCACCCCGCAGACGTGGTGGAGGGCTCCCGCAGGCTTTGTAACGTTTACTTATTTATTCCAATGGCTGGCAGGAGTCGAGTGTGGAATCACTTTTGTCTCCAACTAGGCCGGCGGGACTCCTCCGGCATCCCCTGGTCCTCGTGGCTCTCGGGAGGCCCAGCTCCAAGTTGGCGTGCCTGCGGCGTCCTCGGGAATGGTGGGTCTAGGCCTGGTGGGACAGTGGCCGCTTGGTGAGATGTCCCCTGGGGAAGACCCCACTCATCTCACGATGTTCCCGCCTCCCGGTCCTGGGCCCTGGTGTGTCACCTGCTGTGGAGTCGGCCTCCCCCGTGGAGGGGCTGACCTCTGTGGGGTCCCACCTGGGGACCTGGCCCTCCTTCTAAGTGTGCTGGAGGCAAGAACGGTGGAGAGCCGGCCCCTGGCGTCTGTGCCTCAGCTTGCTCGTGTGATGAGGAATTAGGAAGCCTGGGGACACAGAGATGGGCAAGACCGTGGCCTCCTGGGCTTGCGTCCCAGTGGGGGGCTGGACGGTCAGCACAAAGCAAAGGCAGTAGAGGACGGGGCACCCAGCTGGGCCTGGCACCCTGTTCTGCTGCGGCCTTTGCCTGCCTTCTCTCAGGTCTCCGCCTGCCCCAAACTCTCGGCCCAGGGTCTGGCCCTGAATCCTCTTCCACCCCGGAGCCTCCTCTTGCCCTGCCTGGCCTTCGCCAGGGCCTCTGCATTGCAGGGCAGCCTCCAGCTCTGTCCCTGTGCCCAGCCTCCTGTGATTCCTTCTCCAGAACACACCTAGCCATCCTCCAGGTCTGTCTTCCCCACCGTCACCCGAGTCCCTCCTGCATACGTCAGCATTGTCCTCGGTGGCCCCTCTGCCTCCAGGCTGGCCGACGGGAGATCCCCACTCACGGCTTCCCTTAGAATGGAGCCGGCACCAGTCCTCTCCTCCCCATCTCGCCACCTCCCCGCTCACGTCACTCAGGGCCTCACAAAGCCGATCTTTCCTGCCCCAGTGGCCCTCTCCATCCCTCTGTGCTGGCCTGGCAGAGTTCAGCCCGGGGCCGGCACCCCAGGGCTCCCTTCGTGGGAATGTGATGTGTGTGCCCATTCTCTTGTGCATGCCCTGGTCTTACTCACTTCGATAGCCCGCTGTCCGCGGGGTCCCTTGCACGGTAACTCGCCACAGTGCTGCTGAATGCAGCGAGGGAACCCTGAGCTGGACTGGTCTCCAGAACATGCCCTGACCCCAGTGTTGGAGAACTCCTCTTCCAGGAAGCCCCCCCTGAATACACTGCTTCCTCTCCCTCTCCAGCGCTCTGTGTGTTCACCTGGATGCCGGCTGTCACGGCTCTGGGCCTTCGGGCATCGACTGCCCCACTCTCTGGGAAAACACTCGTTGATCCTGGCGCCCTGGGCAGTGAGCTGTGACCGGGGCAGGGCTGAAGGTCTGGGGCCTAAGGACTTGGGGTGCCCCGAAGGTCTGGGGGCAAGGCCTAAGGGCTAGGGGTGGGGCTGAGGGTCTTGGTGTGGCCAAAGGACTGGGGGCGGGGCCGGAGAGATGTATTCTGAAAACTGAAGTTGTTGGATCCAGAACATCAAATCTGGTTCTAACATCGTCTGATTGAAAAGGAGAAACAAGAAAAATGTGTGGGATCTCAATGAAACGTTCACTGTTTTCAAAGTGTCCTTGGTAGGCTTTCACACTGCCAGAGTGGAGAGCTCTCCAGACCCTCCCGTCAGCCTCACCTCCTTTCCTTAGCTTCTACTTCATCCTTATTTTCCTTGAATACTTACTTTCTCATGACATCCCTGGGGCTTCTTCCCCGTAACACCGTGGACGTTTGGCCCAGGTTGCTCTCCAGGGTGGACTTTCCTCATGGTGGGGTGTTGGGCAACCTCCCTGGCCACCACCCACTCGGTGCCAGTAGTCTCCACCCCCCCGGGGTGATAACCAAGCCCTTGCTGTGTGTCCCCTGGGGGTAGAATCCCCCCATCCTTGGGACCTCTGATTTAGTTTGTGGGTCCGCAGTCCACAGGCTTGTTCTGGCGTTTCCTGGTTTTGTTGAATCGGGACTCTGGTCCTGGGGCTCAGTGCCAGCAGCGTGACAACCTCATGACCGCATCTGTAGCCGAACAGCCAGCACAGGGGTGTGAGGACATTCAGCCGGTCGCCTTCTCCGGCAGGTGCATCTCCCCAGTCGTGCCCAGACGGGCTGGGCTGTGGGAAAGGCTGTCTGCTGGGAGGGGACAGTGTCTCCCCACGCTTCTGTCTCCAGAGCTTGGAACCAGCCTTAGGGCTTGAGGTTGGGCTCAGACTCTTCTCCACATTCTGATTTCTCCATATCTCACATGTAACTTTATTGCTGATGGTGATAAAGCCATTGAGAGGCAATGAAACGTTCCTGATCTGCGGGGACAGGGGAGCCCTCTACCTGTCTGCCATCTACCCACTGGCTTGACGATGCTCGCCTTTTCAAGAGGCGTGATTTCGGAGATTTCTGTCTGGAGCCCATTGGAACAAATTCATAAACGCCATTCCCTCCAAAAGTTCTGCTGCGCTTGGCGGGACCTTGGCTGCCTGAAAGCTGCCTTTACTCCGTCCTTTTTGGGGGATGCCAGAACCTGCTGCCTGTATCCCTGATGGGGCTCCGCCAGGCTCTTTCTGTTCCAGCCTGTGCCCGCCAGCCTTGTCACTGGGCCCTGGCTGGGCCCTAGGAGCCCCTGCACGGGGATGGTGCCCGGGGTCAGCAGGCCCGTGCTGGCAGGGGGAGCATGCAGAGCCCCTATGCCTCAGGATGTGCCCCTGCCCACCCCCCTCCCCAACAGGCAGTGTGTTCTAGTCCCCGGGCAGCCGGTTGCCGCCTTCCTTCGGGAGCCCTACCCCATCGCCATCCTCATGCCATCTGTGACCGTGGGGCGGCAGGGAGCAGCCCCCCAGCGCACGGGCACGGCACGTGCTGCTGTGTATGTGGGTGCAGCGCGTGAAGATGCACATCCCACTGTATCAGGCAGCATTCCTGCACACGCACGCGCATGCACACGCACACCTGTGCGGGTCTCCCCGCAGCCCCCAGCCCCGGCCTGCATGTTGCTTTTTAGTCTCAGACTCGCGTGTCATGAGCCAAAGCCATTGACGGCCCCGCCGGAGTCCTAGGCCCGAGAGACCCCAGGTGGTGAGGCCAGGGCGGGGCGGGGATGGGGGTGGTTGGAGACTTGACTCTCCCTAGAGGTTTTCCTCGCCGGTTCCTTTTTAACCAGAGAACTGGGATGCACAGATGTGGCCTGGCGGCTTCCTTGGAGGATACAGGCGTGGGGACCACGCACTGAAGAGCAGGAGGGGACAGAGCTCAGGGCTCCCCTCCCCGTGCCGGCTGCTTCCGCTTCCCTGTCCCTTCGTGCCGTGTCCCTGTTTTTGTGCACGCACGTGTGTACACACGCCACAGACACGCATCCCTTCTGATTTGGGGCCTCAGTCTCTGCACCTGAGAGACTCCCTCAGCGTGGGCCTCTCCAGGGCAGGGCCCCCAGCACGGCACCCCTGGTTTACTGATGGCTCCGGAATGGTTTTCCAAAAGAACAGACAGAATTGAGTCCCTGCAGAGACGAGAGTGGGGTAACCAGGGCCCTGAACTTTTCAGGACACCCCCGTCCCCAAGTTGTCCCCACCTGCCTTGTCTTGGTGTCTTGAATGTCCAGCAAGAGGGGCTGATTAATGCAGCCGGGCAGGCTCTCCCGGTGTCCTTGCTGACGGCCTGTGATGGGCCGCTGTCTCCTCAGTTCTGTTCGGAGGGTTTCACCTGATGTTTAGGAAAGTCAATACCAGCATTACGAACGTCTCTGAGCTTACCTACTTGTTACTAAAATCCACCGTTGATGAGGTGACGGCGGAGTCTTCCTGGCCTGCTTGACCGGACCGTGAACAAGTCGGCTGGAGCCGGGCTCGGGCTAGGCCATGGTCTCCTGCTGTCAGGTATCCGGGTGACATCGGGGGGCAGGGCGTTGCTAGTTTTCCAAGACCTGACTCGCACCTGATTTTAACTGAGCGTTGAGGAAGGCAGTTTTAAAGCACACCCATTGCCTGAAGCCTTGTGGTTCGGGGAGGGGTATCTGGACGGTTCTCCGGAGGGCTTTCCTACCAGGACATCGCACGCTTAAAATGCTAATGCCTCCACGCCGCCCTGAATGCCGTTGGTTGCAGGGGGGAGGCCTCTCTCTGGCTCTGTTTCTAAATTCTTTTTCTCCATAGCAGTTCCATTACCTAATAGCACTTCCCCGGGTATAGCTGAATGCCATTAATGGGTTGATGGGACTCGTGTTAATCAATTGATGCTAATTTATGGTCTGCGCTGCAGTGGCTGAAGGAGGCCAGCCACGGAGCCACGATGGGTCTTCCGTGCCTTTCCCTGTGTCTCTTTTCTTCCCCGGCTCGTGTTGGGCCCTGTGGCCGTAGGAGTGAACCCTGCAGGGAGGCAGAGGCTGGCCCTCTGGGCTGTGTGTCAGAGGACCTGTCGCATCCATGTTTGCAAGCTGGAGAGGAGAGGCCTCTCTGCTCCCTCAGCATGGGAGAGCAGGGCCGTCTAGGGAGACGGTCACCTTGAGATGACCACGGGGGTGGCACGTGTTTCCAGAACTCACTGGGCTCTGGAAACACGCGACTGAGTCGGGCCAGCTGTGTCGGGAGCCACCGCATTGTGACCCCCGGAGACCTTGGCTCTGGCGTCCTGGTCGGCCCAAACAACATGCATTCCACACATGAAAAATTGTCAGGACCCAGACCTGGAAGCAGGTGTGTGTTAATGAACTTGGGGAGGTTTCTGAACCTCCCACCACAGTGAGACGTGAGCTCTCAAGCTAAGGAAACAGCAAAACTTCTCACCATCAGCATCTGGGACACTGGACGTGGGCTCCAAGGGGTTCTGAAACCTTCTGGCAGGCTTAGGCCTTGTGGGACACAGGCCACTGTGGCAACCCACGTGCTTCTTTACAAGGACTTTGATTTAGTCAAAATCAGTGTCCGTGGTCAACAGAAATGCGTTTGCTGGATGTGGTCAGAGTTCAGTCTGTTTTAGCTCCGGCTTCATCTTAAGGTTCCAGCATGAAGAAGGAACAGATTTTAAAGACAGGAGCAGCAGAAGCCCACGCGGTACAGCCGGGTGGCCGAGCGCCACCTCCAGCTCCGAAGCCCAGTGCGTGTGGGAAGGATGCAGACTTCACTGGACGCTGTCGTCATGGAGATCTTGCAGGATGCTCCCGTCACCCCCACTGTCTCAGGTGGTCAGGAGGTTTCTGTCTGTTAGGCCCTGGGAAGTGGGCAGGATACTCAGAGGCCTCTGGCCACTCAGCATGTCAGCCCCACCCCTGTGACCTGGAGGATGGTGGGCGGTGAGCCTGCGGGCGGGGCCGGGGCCCTCGGGGAAGAGGCTTCCTGCACACAGGCCGGGCCTGGGACCTTCCTCCCGGTGTCACGCCAGGCCTGGGTTTGCCGCCTGCGGGCGGGGCCGGGGCCCTCGGGGAAGAGGCTTCCTGCACACAGGCCGGGCCTGGGACCTTCCTCCCCGTGTCACGCCAGGCCTGGGTTTGCCGCCTCAAACCTGATACCCGGTTTGCTCAAGCTCTATTCTTGAGGCCAGCAGTGGGGTGGGACGCTTCTGAGAAACAGGGGAGCCGATTCCGTGCCATGGAGCAGACGTGACACATACTGGAGTGTCCCTAGTGGGAGTCTGCGGGGCCTGGAAGGTTCCCTGGGGCGGGCCAGGCCACCTGTGACTACGGACACTCCACACAGCCTTGTCCACGGCCGGAGCCAGGGGGGACGCCGCTCTGGCTTTGGGTTCCCAGAGCCTTCGCCGGTCAGGTTCCCATCAGGGCGGCCGAAGCCTTAGCACGTCCTCTCCTGGGACTCAGGTGGATGCTGTGTGGGAGGGTCAGGAGGCAGCCCAGGCCCTGCAGGGCTTCGTGGCCTTGGACTCAGGGCCCTCCAGGCCAGCGTTTGCTGAGCGTGGCCACATGTGGGAGGGCCCAGGCCTTGTTCCTGTGACCTGTGCACACCTGGAAGGTGGGGACGTCTCCATTCACAGGAGCTCCCCCAGAAGTGGGGGGCTGTGGGCCTGCCAGCTCCACGCCGTGTGGCCCCGCGTTCACCTTGGGATGGGAGCCCCTCTGGGGCAGGGCCTGGGCCTCCCGTTGTCAGCTTGGCCCCGTCGGCTGGGTCAGGGCCTGCGAGGAGCAGGTGCCGCGGATGAGTTAACCCAGGATTACTGTTGCTGTCAGCCATTTGCACATGTGTATGAAAAAGGCTCTGATGCTGATTTGGCTGACAGGGTGGGGTGGATACGGGGTGGCCTGCCCGTTCGACCCTGGCTTGGAAGACTACCTCTGGCAAGTGTTTTTACCTGGGTGGCGGAAGGGCCTTTAGCAACTTTCGAATCCACTAAGGTTCCAAAAGGAGACAGATCGTCCAGGCCACGGGGTCCTTGTGGCCAGCGCCTTGTTTTCCTGCCCAACTGTAACCCAGACGAAGGCCTTGTTTGCCCCAGGAGTCTCCCCTCTGGGGCGCCTCTCGCTCCTGTTCCACCACGAGTCCCCATGTCGTTCTGGAATCCTGCCTGCAGGGTCCCGATTGAAGCCCCCATATTCCCCAACCCTGGCAGACTGCCCCTCTCGGGGCTTCGGTGACCGCGGCTGGATCTGCTGCCCGGACAGGCATGTGCTGTCACCCCGGGGCCTGTCCACGCAGTGATGCTTCCCTGTCCTCGCGGACCATCCTTGGAGAGGCGGGCGCTGGCCCTGCTATGTCGCTCAGCTACAGTCCTGGTGGATGGACATCCTGCCAGGCGCCCAGCAAGCCGTGTCCACTTGCTTCCAGATCCTCACGGCAACCCTCCCAGCTCAATGTTTGTTTTCTCTTCATTGTAGAGGGAAGTGAGGCTCAGGGAAGGCCGGGGACGCGCCCAGGGTTCCTGGTGGGAGAGGTGGCAACAAAGCCGGGCCGTCTTCTGGGGCCCCAGCCTGGTCCTGAGGGGTTTGGGAGGCTTGGAGAGGAGACCCGTGATGGGACTTGCAGCCAGCCTTGGGGGCAGCTGGGGATGGTCCAGACACCACGCCAAGAGCGGCAGGTGGGTCTTGGACTTCAGGGTCTGGACAAGTTGGGGGAGCCTACGGATGACATATCTGCTGTTTCCAAGTTAAGTTCCAATCGCAGCTTTAAAAAGAGAGGGGAGAGAGAGGGGACGGGGGAGGGAAGGAGGAGAGGAGGAGGGGAGAGGGAAGGAGGTGGGGAAGGGAAGGAGGGGACGGGGGAGAGAAAGAGGTACCGTCACAGGGTGGGGCTCCCGAATGGAATCTCAGAGGCCACTGCAGGGGTCCCTTCAGCTGGCAGGGTGCGGCCAAGGGTCTGCACTGGGGAGACTTTGGGTGCTTGGGTGCCTTCCATACCCCACCCCACCCAAGCCTCCTTGTGAGCTCTCTGGGCAGGGCGATAGTGGACACTCTCCCCCACTGTGGACGTGTCTGCCTGCAGGTGGGGCTCACCTTATTTGCCTTTGGGATTGAACCAGCTGCATCCAGAATGCTCCAGTGCTCAGGAACCCACACAAAAGCCTGTAGCCCTCCCAGAGAGGACATTTCTTCTTTTTTTTTTTTTTTTTTAAGTTTTGTTTCAGTGACTTATTCTTTTTTATTAATCTTTTTTTTTTTTTTTTTGACTGCATTGGGTCTTCATTGCTGCACGCGGGCTTTCTCCAGTTGCAGCGAACGAGCAGGGGCTACTCTTCATTGTGGTGCACGGGCTTCTCATTGCGGTGGCTTCTCTTGCTGCGGAGCGCAGGCTCTAGGCCCGCGGGCTTCAGTAGTTTTGGCTTGTGGGCTCTAGAGCACAGGCTCAGTAGTTGTGGCTCATGGTCTTAGTTGCTCCGTGGCATGTGGGATCTTCCCAGACCAGGGCTCAAACCCATGTCCCCTGCATTGGCAGGTGGATTCTTAACCACTGTGCCACCAGGGAAGTCCCCGAGAGGACATTTCTTGAACCACTGCTGGGTGCCAGTCAGGTGGCAGGCACTTCTCGTACTTTGTGACATTGAGTCTTCTTAGCAGGAGATGAGATATGATTCCCTTTTTATAGAAGAAGAAACTGAGGGTCTCAGAGGCCCACAGTGTCTCCCTGTCTTCCCCCAAGTGTGATGAGCTGGGATTTGAACATGGCTGCTGGCCTCTTCAGCTCTGGATCTTGCCATTAACCTTGTGAAACACCTCCTGCCCCATGGGGGTGTGGAATTGGGTGGTCACCATCTGGCTGACCAGGGCTGTGCCATGCAGAGCACTGCCAGCAGGCTACAGTGATGTCTGTCTGGGGACTGAGGAAGAACGTTTACCCAGAGGCATCCGGACAGCCTTGGCAGTTGGCACTACGTCTACAGAAACGTCATCGTAAGCACACCCAGTGCATACCATTGCCACTGACCGTGGGTTAGGGTCTGTGAGACCACTGTCAGATTCAGAAAAGCTGTGACAGTCTCGGGGATGGTTTGTTAGACTGAAAGGAGATTAAATTGGCCAAAGGGAAAGGTTCACGGAGACACAGTCTCCAGGAGACACCAGGCATGAGCTGCAGACCCCAGGGGGTGGCACAGATGGCACTTAGTTCCCCAGTGAGGACGTGTGACAGCCTGTGGAGTGTCACGGAGCAGGGGCACGCCCCCGAGCCCTGGGGCCCAAGGCGGTTATTGGGGGTCACTTGGTGGGTAGGCTCCAGTCCCCTAGACCCAAACCAGGAAGAAATAGAAAATATGAATTGACCAATTGCCAGTAATGAAATTGAATCAGTAATTTTAAAACTTGCAACAAACAAAAGTCCAGGACCAGATGGCTCCACAGGTAAATTCTACCAAACATTTAGAGAAAAGTTAACACCTATCCTTCTGAAGCTATTCCAGTAATTTGCAGAGGAAGGAACACTTTCCGAACTCATTCTATGAGGCCAGCGTCACCCTGATACCAAAGCCAGACAAAGATATCACACAAAAAAGAGAAAATTACAGGCCAATATGATGAACATATTTGCAAAAATCCTCAACAAAATACCAGCAAACTGACTCCAACAATACAATAAAAGTATCATATACCACGGTCAAATGAGATTTATTCCAGGGATGCAAACATTTTTCAATATCTGCAAATCGATCAATGTGATACACCACATTAACAAATTGAATAAATAAAAACCATATGGTCATCTCAATAGATGCAGAAAAAGCTTTTGATAAAATTTAACATCTATTTATGATAAAAACTCTCCAGAAAGCAGGCTTAGAGGGAACTTACCTCAACATAATAAAGGCCATAAGTGACAAACCCACAGCCAAAATCATACTCAATGGTGAAAAGCTGAAAGCATTTCCTCTAAGATCAGAAATAAGACAAGGATGCCCACACTCACCACTTTTATTCAACATAGTTTTGGAGGTCCTAGCCACGGCAATCAGAGAAGAAAAAGAAAAGGAATCCAAACTGGAAAAGAAGTTAAACTGTCAGCTGTTTACAGATGGCACAATACTATACATAGAAAATCCTAAAGATGCTACCAGAAAATGACTAGAGCTCATCAGTGAATTTGGTAAAGTTGCAGGTTACAAAATTAATATACAGAAATCTGTTGCATTTCTATACACTAACAGTGAAGTACCAGAAAAAGAAATTAAGGAAGCAATCCCATTTACCATTGAACCAAAAAGAATAAAATACCTAGGAATAAACCTACCTAAGGAGGCAAAAGGCCTGTGCTTGGGAAACTATAAGATGCTGATGATAGAAATTGAAGATGACACAAACAGATGGAAAGATATACCGTGTTCTTGGATTAGAAGAATTAATATTGTTAAGATGACCATACTACTCAAGGCAGCCTGCAGATTCAATGCAACTCCTATCAAAATACCAATGGAAGTTTTCACAGAACTAGAACAAATAATTTTAAAATTTGTATGGAAACACAAAAGACCCCGAATAGCCAAAACAATCTTGAGAAAAAAGAACAGAGCTGGAGGAATCACCCTCCCTGACTTCAGACTATAGTACAAAGCTACAGTCATCAAAACAGCATGGTACTGGCACAAAAACAGACACATAGATCAGTGGAACAGGATAGAGAGCCCAGAAATAAACCCACATACTTATGGTCAATTTGCGACAAAGGAGGCAAGAATATACAATGGAGAAACGACAGTCTCTTCAATAAGTGGTGCTGAGAACACTGGGCAGCTACAGGTTAAAAAAATGAAACTAGAACATTCTCTACATCATATACAAATGTAAACTCAAAAAGGATCAAACACCTAAATGTAAGACTGGATACTGTAAAACTCCTAGAGGAAAACATAGGCAGAACACTGTGACATAAATCACAGCAAGATCTCTTTGGATCCGTCTCCTAAAGTAAAGGAAATAAAAGCAAAAATAAACAAATGGGACCTAATTAAACCTAAAAGCTTTTGTACAGCAAAGGAAACCATTGACAAAACGAAAAGGCAACCTACTGAATGGGAGAAAATATTTGCAAATGATATGATCAATAAGGGATTAATATCCAACATATATAAACAGCTCCTACAACTCAACATCAAAAAAAACAACTTGAGGGCTTCCCTGGTGGCGCAGTGGTTAAGAATCCGCCTGCCAATGCAGGGGACACGGGTTAAAGCCCTGGTGCGGGAAGATCCCACATGCCGCGGAGCAACTAAGCCCATGCGCCACAACTACTGAGACTGCGCTCTAGAGCCCACGAGCCACAACTACTGAGCCCGTGTGCCACAACTACTGAAGCTCGTGTGCCTAGAGCCCATGCTCCACAACGAGAGAAGCCACCGCAATGAGAAGCCCGCGCACCGCAACGAAGAGTAGCCCCCTCTCGCTGCAACTAGAGAAAGCCCGCGCGCAGCAACGGAGACCCAATACAGCCAAAAATAAATAAATAAAATAAATAAATTTATAAAAACTTGATTAAAAAATGGGAAGAAGAACTGAATAGACATTTTTCCAAAGAGGAAATGCAGATGGTCAACAGGCAAATGAAAAGATACTCAACATCGCTAATCATCAGGGAAACTCAAATCAAAACCAAAATGAGCTATCACCTCACACCTGTCAGAATGGCTAACATCAAAAAGAACACAAATAACAATTGTTGGCGAAGATGTGAAGAAAAGGGAACCCTGGTACACTGTTGGTGTGAATGTAAATTTGTGCAGCCACTGTGGAAAACGGTGTGGAGGTTTCTCAAAAAACTAAAAACAGAACTACCATATGACCCAGCAATCCCACTCCTGGGTATATATCGGAAAAAAAAAAAAAAACAACACACTAATTCAAAAAGATACATGTACCCTAATATTCATAGGAGCATTATTTACAATTGCCAAGGTATGGAAGCATCTTAAGTGTCTATCAATAGACCAAGGGATAAAGAAGATGTGGTATATTTATACATAATGAAATACTACTCAGCCATAAAAATGAATGAAATATTGTCATTTGCAGCAACATGGCTGGACTTGGAGGGTACTGTGTTAAGTGAAATAAGTCAGACAGAAAGACAAATACTGTATGATATCACTTTTATGTGGAGTCTAAAAAAAAAACCAACATATAGAGAATATAAAGAACAAACTAATGGTTGCCAGTGGGGAGAGGGAAGTGGGAGGGGGCACTACAGGGCTGGGGGGTGTGGGAGGTACAAACTATTGGGTATAAGATAAGCTCAAGGACGTATTGTACCACACGGGGAATAGAGCCAATGTTTTGTAATAACTGTAAATGGAATGTAACCCTTAAAATTGTATAAACAAAGAAGAAAATCCTCAGTCCGTAGGGACCATCCTCCCCTGACCTGGGTGGAGGCGGTGTTGCCATGTGCGTCCTGGCCAGCACGGGCACTGCTGTCATCTGTTGTGGGGTGACACGCAGCACTTTTAGGGGTAGCCAGGACCCTAAAATTCACAGGGCAGGGCTGATCTGGGAGCCAGAGGTGCAGAGTCTCGGGAACTGGGGGCAGCCGGGGCCACCCCGGAGGGGGCGAGCTGGTCAGCAGGTAGCCTCGGGGCTTGTGCTATGCTTGGTGCTCTACGGGGCCCCATCACCCCTCTGGGTGCTTTTGTTTTGCGCCTGTGGAGGGCCTGGCCTCTCGGGCCAACCTGGCCAGGGGTGGCTCAGGCTTCCAGGAGGTGGGATGGTTCTCCTCGCTGGTGCCTTCCAGGGTCCAGCCCTCCTGGGCTCCTTTAGCCCCCAAAGGCCTGCCCACCCTGGGAGGCAGTTGACAAAGCCCTGAGCACCTTCCTTTTGGAAAATGCCCTTCATTCAGCAGCACTTGGATCTGCAGAGAAGCCATTTCATTGTCAATTTTGATTTTACAAAACACACTTGCAGAGACCGAGTCAAACGCAGTGCTTGCCTCCCGGGACAGAGAGGGCTCTGCCCTTCCAGCCCCTTTGCTGGTCCAGCCGGACCCCTGAAGCTCCGAAGGGCCATTGCCTGAGGCTGGCTCGTGCAGGCCTGCGTGTGGGTGTCGCGGACTCCTCACGTGGCCGGTGGGGACGGCCCCTCCCCGTGCACACATCCAGGGGCTGGTCTGCTGGGTGGGGGGGAAGGGGAAGCCTGCTTCTGTGTGCCCTCTCCCCCAGGGCTCTGTGGGGTCTCCCCAAGGTGGGTGGGCTCCCCTCACTCCTTGAATGCTGCTCAGGGCAGCGAGAGGGGCATCTGCTGGGCGTCCCCAGGCTGCAGCTGGTGATGGATGTGACGGGTCCCCGGGACACAGCGTGGCGGGCAGGCAGCGAGGAGCCAGCCCAGGGATGCTGGCCACGGCGCAGGTGGGACGTGGGGAGGGTGGCTGGGGGCCCACGTTGCACACATGCCTGCATCTTTTGGCCAAGGAGGCAAGGTGACCAGAGCCACCTCCCCTCAACTCCCTCTCACTGTCACGGCCTCACTCCAGCCAGGAAATAACCCCCTTCTGCTCTGCTCCCGGAGACAGGTGGTAATTTTAAAGGAAGACTTTAACAAAAAACTAAAGGCAAATAACAAAGTCCGAAATGAGGACAATACCAACACCTAGACGGTTTGTAGAGTGTGTGCGTGTGTGTGTGCGTGCGTGGGTACACGCACAAATGTACGTTCGAACATAACTCCTCTCAGTGTGCTTTTCTTCCCTCGTGGTGGGTCATCAGGGCTCAGCATCCATTACGGGCACGAGGACCAGAGGCTTCCCGAGGCCGGACGTCAGCTTGCGGCCTCAGAGCAGAGCTCGGCCGAGAGAGGCCGAGGCCCTGACCGGGCCTGACTCTGGAGCCACGTCCACGCTGTCGCTGTGCCGGGGCACCTGGCTTTGGCTGGTCTCTGCAATCTCTGGCGCCGCCTCTGCCCGGGGGGCCACGTGTGTCCTATGCGTGGCGCCCTTTAGTCTTGTTGGGGACTCGCTGTGCAGACAGTTTCGTCTGTCTACTGGCTTCCTCCCCAGGGACGCTAGGGAGGTGTCAGGTGGGGATGCTTGGTCCAGGCGGCCTTGGTGTGGACACGGGCTCACGGCTGCCGGGTGGGACGGGACAGAGGGAAGACCCAGCCCTCCCTCCCTTCCCCTCCCTTTTGTGAGGCTCAGGTCTCCTGTGGGAACCTGCTGCATCTTGGACGCTCCTTGTTGGCCCGTGGTTACAGCCGGCCTCAGCGTCTTCCCTGCGTCCCAGGAGTGGAATCCAGTGCAGACCACCAAGTCGCTGCCTGTCTGTGCGCACAGGCTCCAGACGGAACGAACGCATGCCCTTCTGAAGTTCCAAATTGCAGAATTTTCATCTCAATTAATGTAACAGTAAGTTTGGAAAGGTGACAGTCGGCATTGGAAAATTAAATGACACCTTCTTGGCGTCTCACGTTGGTGAGAAGGCCAACTGATTATTTTTATATTACAATCCCCAGGCATTGTCAAATTGATTAATAAATACGCTAAAAACCCGTTACCTCTTAATACGTTTAATTTGGGTAGTTGGGGGTAACTTTCCTATGACTCTTGAGTGTGGGCTCTCTGGGCGTCAACGGTGTGCACGTGAGCTGGCGTGGCAGCCATCTGTTGTCTCGCAGAAATGCACTGGAGCCAAGGGGACAGTTCTGTCAGTTACCTTTCCATGGTCATGGCTCAGGGTCTCGAGGCTGCATGGGGAGGGCCCCTTGGATCTCCCCAGGTCGTTTCTGTGCTGGGCAGAGCTAGAGCCTGCAGGGCCAGTCCCCTCACCTGTCAGCCAGGTGACTCATTCCAGCTGAGAATTACTGGCCCAGACAGGGGAGCTCCTGAAATTGAGCACAGAGCTTAGCTCTGAGCTTCCTGGCAGACAAGGCAAAAAGGGAAAATCCACTGGGTGTAAGGCTCTCAGTGTCCATTAAGGGCACATCTCAGAAGGTTGAAATGACACCAACAGGACTACTGACTCTGGGCCGTCACTCTGGCTGTCCTGGCATCTCGACGAATCATCTTCAACCTCCAAAACCAGGCAAGGTAGGCACTGTCATTTCCATTTTTAGGGTGGAACCCAAGAGGCCCAGACCTCCCATGCGGCAGGGTGGACATGACCCTGAGAGAGGGGCCGGGCCCTCCCAGGGTGGGGAGCAGTGGTGCAGAGCTGCTCTGGGTCGGTGAGACCCCAGCACAGGGCCAGCAGTGGGAACTTCATGAGGCTGGACCTGCCAGACTGCAGCTTCGTGTCCTGCAAAATGGGGCTTTGGGGTGCTGGTCTTGCCTGAGCCCTGCCCGATGACCCCTTCCCCGGTCATCTCCACCTCTCCCTCCTCTGGCACCTTGGCCTCGGACCAGTGGACCTCAGCTCCCCCCACCCGTCCTCTCCTGCCTTCTCGTGCAGGCGTCACGCCCGCGTTCCCGTGGCTCTGTTCCCTCCTTTCCCAGGATCGCACTTGTCAAAGTCACCATCACAGTTGCCAACGGTGAGGTCTTTTGAGGCCTCGTGGCGCCGGGGGCCCTGCTCATGTAGCCCCTCCCCGTCTCCTCGCCCCCAGGCTGGTCCTGGCCTGTGTCCTGCCCGCCTCATTCCTCTGGGGATGGTCTCTCTGTCGTCTGTTCAGGGAGCGCTGCTCACCCCTTGCCAGGCCCTGGCTTCCGGCCTGACGGGAGAAGTGAATCCGGGGCCACCTGAGGCCTCCATCAGCCTGTGGGCAGGAGTCCATCCTCCAGGGGTCTGAACGCAGAGACCCCTCCCTGCCCAGGGCGACCCTGGCAGCCGTCCTGCCAGCGCCCAGCCTCACACGCCCAGTCCCCCTCCAGGCCCACTACCCGCACCCCCGGCCGCGTCCTCGGCCACCAGAGCCTTGACCCCCGCCATCGGGTCGAGGAGAGAGGACGAGGTGAGATGCGGCCCCAGCAGCTGCCGCAATCAGCCCGGCGTGTTCCGTCATTAACTCGGCGGCACGCTACCCGAGGACTAATTAAACCAGATGGCGGTAAAACCCGAGCGGAGGCACAGAGACGTTTTTACATTTAAGTTGATCAAAATTAGGTGGAACAGCATATGCTGGTGGAGATTAAGAATTTTTAAAGTACATATTAACGGCTCTTCTGAACGCCCTTCCTGGTGATCTCAGCACAGATCTCTCCTCTCGCGCCGCTTAATTCTGGCTGCTCCCATTCTCCTGGTGCTGAAACCTCGGGGCCCCTTGGTTTGGGTTTCATTTAAGCCAGCAGCGTATTTGGTGCAGACGTCACCGCTGTGGGTGGCATTCTGGCTGAGGGGACGGACACCGACCCCCAACCCTCGTCGGGAGCCGATGGGCATTTCCCGGCCGGGGCCCAGGGACCCCGCAGATGACCATCTCCATGGCGATGTGCTGACCACTTGGACCACGTGTCGGGCATCCCTGTGCACTTACATTGCCCTGTTTTGTGCCCTGGCTGGGGGGCTTTGGGCTCAGGCACTGCTGATGCCCAGCCAAGGATGGAGGGGAGGCCGCCCCCCGCCGGAGGCTAGTGCTGTCTGGGGGGGATGGTGGCTGCAGCCCCGGCCAGGCCCCTGCTGAGCCCCCGCCCAGTGCAGCCCCAGGGATTGTGCCCCGGTGCGCAGGGGGTGTGGTGGGCGGGGCCTTGGGGGCTCCGGGGAAATGCGCACTCCTTGTCCAGACCTGATCTCCGGGCCAGGGGGCCTCACTCCTGCTTTTTCAGGGAGAGCCTGTCTGCTCCGACAGCCCTTCTAAAAGTTTTCTTGTTTTATTTTTTTATTGAGGTGAAACTCACATAACAAAACTAACCATTTTTAAGTGTGCCTTTTGTCGGCATTTAGCAGGTTCACAGTGTCCTACAACCACTGTCACCATCACGTTCTCATTTTCATCACC
Organism: Balaenoptera ricei; assembly: GCF_028023285.1. Classification (NCBI taxonomy): domain Eukaryota; kingdom Metazoa; phylum Chordata; class Mammalia; order Artiodactyla; family Balaenopteridae; genus Balaenoptera; species Balaenoptera ricei. The sequence continues at coordinate 105,056,715 of NC_082648.1, forward strand.
CCAAGGGGAAAGCCCAGAAGCATTAAGCATCACTGCCTGTCACCCCCTCCGCCCACCCCAGAAACCCCCAGACTCACAACCTTTGTGAAGCAAAGGCCCAGAGACCCCTCAGTTCCTCTCAGGTGGAGGTTCACGGGAAGGAAAACAAAGATCCTGGCTTCGTCCCGGCCGTCGGGCTCCCCAGACGTGCCTGACCTTGGGAGAAACTCCTGGGCACGGTGGTGCTGGGGACATTCAACAGGCCGGTGTCACATCGGCGTGGCAGCTCTCCCGGGGGGGTGAGCACCGGCTGCCCGCGGGCGGCAGGCGCGCGGTAGAAACATCCCTCCACTGTACCCGCCCCTGGGCCCCGGAGCTGGCACGGAGGCTCTGCCTGGCTGGCGAGCCCAGCACACTGACATCCGGGCCTTCTGCCCGAGGGCTTGGCTCTGGGCCACCTGGGGGCCCTGAATTGTGTCCTGGTGGAAAGCAGCCCCTCGCCAGGGAGCAGCAGACCCTGGGCTCCTGCTGCCTGGACACCTGGATCCCTTCACCTGGTGGCAGCAGTGTGACCAGAGACGTGATTCCCGGGACCAGGGTCCTCTGCCGCAGCCAGCCTGGGGGGGCCAGGCCAGCCTCCCTCCCCGGCCTCTCCTCCCTGCCCATCTTCTCTGGGCAGGCACGGTGGGGGTGAAGTCCTGGCAAAGCCCACTCTGTTTTCCAACCCAGTGGTGCCCACATGTGACAGCCCAGGGGACAGTGCCCATGAAAAGCCCCTTTGTCTGGTCGGGCTAATTAAGAAATAGCAGCAGGCCTCAAAAGGGGCCCAGGCCCAGGTCCTCTCTGGACATCAGCCAGGGTCCCGAGGGGCTGGACAAGCACATCCAGGAGTTGAGTGGGATTCAAGGAAGACCTTCCAGGCCCAACCGAGCGTCCTACCACCCCCGGGGGGCCTCTAGGCTGCAGTCAACATGCTGCCCCTCTGAGTCTGGGAAGCTGACGTGGTCCTGGGAACAGGCCCAGGATCCGAGGCTGCTGCTTCGTCTGTGCTGGGAGCCCAGGCAGGGCACAGCGTCTGAGGCTCCACTCTCTTCTCTGTGAAACAGGGCAGACTCGCTGCTGAGTCCACAGGGCAGAGGCTGCAAGAAGCCGAGGCTGCTTCCAGGCCCTCGCTGAGCACACCAAGGCCCGGGTCCCCAAACGGGGCCGCCATCTCCGCACCGGCTGCAGGGTCGTCTGAAGTGGCACCTGGCGTGCCGTCCCCCTGCCCACCTGGGCGTCCTTCACGCTCCCGTCTGCACAGCCAGTGTGCCCCCAGGGACAGGGACCGGAGACTCCATGCAAGGCTCACACGGGATCCGTGACGGTTGCTGGGCTCCCACCTCCTGCCGTGTCGTTTGGGAGCAGCAGGGCGGTGCCCAGCACGGAGGGCCGGCCCAGGGAGCCCCACTGTGCTCGCCCCGCTCCAATCATGGCCAAAGCTGAGGATGAGCTGACAGGTTCAGATTTGCTTCAAGACGAAAGACTTCCAGCCTCAGAGAATCCGAGGGATGCCGCACGGGCTCTGGCGTTTGGGCCCCATGACCCACAGACTCACGGAAGCTGGTCCAGGTCTCGGCTTGGACATGCAGTGATGGGACCAGGCGAGCTGCTCGGCCTCTGGGGCCTCGGTTTACTGGTCTGTGTAATGGGAGCAGGAACCCCGGAACACCCACCCCCGAGGCTCGTTGCCTGGCCTCAGCGGGTTGACGTAGGTGAGTGAGGGCCTCACAACGCCCCCTCCCACCTGAATGGCAGCTCAGCCGTATCCCCATCCACTCCATCACCACCAGTAACGGTACCAGACACGGGTTCCCGGTGAGGATGCCTGGCTGTGGACGGGATGGCCCTGGGACCCCTCCTGCCCGACAGGCATCCTGCATGTCCCCACGAGGTCCCGCCTGGGAACTCCTACACCTTCGAGGGTCCTCCGGAGGCCGGCTGAGCTGGGCGATGGTGGCCAGTGTGTAGATGAATGAGAAGACCGAGGCTCCCAGTAGAAAATGATTGCCCCGGGGCACCATAATGCTGAGGGGTGTCCTGCCCAGTGTCCCCCAAGCGCTGTGTGGACGGTCACTCTGAGTCGGGCAGGGGCCCTCACCTCCTTCCCTGGAGCAGTTTTCCCCCGCACAGAAGCCGAACCTGCTCCCACGTCTGCAAGGCAGGCCAGGAGGGTGCCCGTGACGGCCCGGACCTCGTGCAAGCAACAGGCTCTTAGGGGCTGACCCCAAGCACAGAGCTTTAGGGTAGTTTAAATTTGAAAATTAACATGAAATCAAAAGAGACAGAGTAATTTTTCATTCTGCTTGAAAGGTTATTTGCTTTCTCAACCGATGCTTAGTGCACCGATACATGATGTCAAAAGGTAAATGATTTTAAACCAGATTCAATTTAAATTTCATTACATATTTGTAGGAGATAGAGGCTCCAAACATCCCTCGCCTTCTCTTGGAGGATCTTTCACTTTTAATAACTCTGGTGCCTAATGCCCTAATCTGTTTATTATGCAATCATGTAGCAGGGGTGAGTCTTCTCATGCTCCCCAGAGACCCCCTCGAGTGTCTGTGAAACAGGCCTGCGTCTCGAAGGGCAGCTGTGCAGGGGACTGAGCACAGCCTGGCAGTCCCAGGGGAGGCAGGCTGGAGACCCCTGTCCCAGGAGCCGCTCGACCCAAACATGGTGTGACCACAGGCAAGCAGCACCCTTCTAAGCTCTGTCTCCCCATCTGCAATGTGGACCGTTGAGTGGCTGAACTCCCGTGACAGTAAGGACAAGGGCCAGGCTCCAAGTGTCCTGCCAGGGTCTGGTCTTGGCTCGACCACGTAGCAGCTGTGCAACCTTGGACCAGTTGCTCAGCCTGTCTGGGCATGCTCTCCTCCCTGACGCAGAGATTACCACTCTTATAGGCGGAGTAGCATGCCCTCAAAAATTCATATCTACCCGGGACCTCAAAGCGTGACCGTATTTGGAAATAGGGTGTTTGCAGATGCAGTTGTTAAGATGCAGTCATACTGGAGAAGGGTGGCCCTAAACCCAGTGACTGGGGTCCTTGGAAAAAGAGGAGTGGACACAGAGACACAGGGAGAAGCCACGTGACAGCTGAGGCAGAGAGGAGAGTGATGCCTTTACAAGCCATGGGACGCCAAGGATGCTGGCAAACACCACAAGCCAGGGGAGAGGCCGCAGGAGGAACGAGCTTTGCCGACCCCCTGATCTCACGTGAGAGGGTGAACGTCCGCTGTGTCGTCTGGGGCACCCGTGGCAGCTGCCCCAGGGGCAGATGCACACGCCTGGGGCCGGTGAGAGGGTGCCCTGAGCACGTGCTACTGTGCGTGTGGCCGGGAGACCAGGCCTGGCCCCAGGCAGCATCGTGGACGCTTTGGCTGCATCCGTGCTCCGTCTTCCCGACTCACCATCTCCATCCCCTCCTGCGCACGGCCACGGCCGGTCACAGCTCTGCTCTGAGCGCCTGCCCCACATCTGAATGCCGGGCAGCAGGACACGGGGCAGGGCGTGCCAGCAAGCAGTTCGTGTTCTGGTCGGTGGAGCGACCGCCCGCACCGCGTCCTGGAGGGTGAGACGGCACATCATGAGGACGCGTCCGGGATGGGACGCCAGCACCGCTGGGAAGAGGGAACCAGAGCCAGAGCGTCTACCTCTGGGAGTGCTGCTTATCCCTGGAGATGAAACCGTGATTTGAGGCTGATCCCGCGGGCGGACCTGAAGCGACACAGGGCTTCACTGCCGGATGTGGGTGGCTGGACAGGCTCGGGAGGGCGCCTGGGCCGGAGCACGGAGATGGGGAGCCTGGTGGGTTGGGGTGTGCTAACGTGTCCGGGCCCCACTGATCACCCTGGCCTCAGCCAGCCAGGGGCCCCGCCCTGAGCTTCGTCTGGGGAGTGAGCTGCGGGAATGGTCTCTTCAGATGGCCCAGGGCTGCTGAGTGACCGCAGGGGGAGGCCCAGCTTCAGGGCTGCACAGAGCTTTCTGGGCGGCAAGGGAGGGGTGGGCAGGACGCAGCTCAAAGGAGCATACAGACGCCCTGGTCTGGACGTTTCCCTCAGCACCGGCCTGCCTTTGCTGCATCGGATCCCAAAGGCCAGGGCAGACCCCAGGGCGGGGCTGGGCTAGGCCTGCAGAGCGGTGTGGGAGGAGCGGTCCACACTCTCAGCATGCAGCCCCGCCCCCAGTGCTGGAAGAACCCGGCGGGGTTGGGGGTTGGGGACCCTACACTCACATCTGTTTGTGGGGGAACGTGAGTGTGGATGGAATTTTCTTTGGAAATTAATTGCCTGCTGAACTCTCCCCGCCTCGGCTGCAACAGTGCAGAATCCAGGGCGTGGAAACAAGGGCTGTAGATGAGTTTTCTTTGGCCCATTCCACCGATTTCTGCCTTCTCGCCATCCTCTGGCTTTATTTACCTGAGCACTTTTAGAAAGTAATGTTAGTGCGTCTCAGGAACTCTTTTCCCCGATTTGGGCTTGTTTTATTTTGCAACATCAAACAGTGAGGAATGGAAGGTTCCAGATCAAGGCCTGCAGGGCCCCCCAGGGTTAAGCGTGCAGACTCTCCTGAGCTTGTCTCCGCGCGACGCCAGATTCCATTCCCTCTGCCTCTGTCTCCCGTTTTCTCTCCTGTTCTGCAGTGCTAATGGTATCGTTTGTTCCCGGTGCCACGTAAAAACAGCACAAGATAATCACCCAGGCATTAGTCATCATTAAGTTGAAGATAAAAACAAAGCTATTCTGAAGCTCTGTTTCCAGGATGGGTGTTGTGTCTTCGATGAACGGAGTTTGTTTGTTACACACATGGGGTTTCGGGGATCCAGGGCGGCCCCACGGGGTCGAGGGGGAGCCAGTGTGGCTGCGTGGCTCTGGACCGTCAGGCCTGAAGGTAGACGGGTGAGGAGGTAAAATTGCCGCTTGGAACTGCCCCGGCGGTATTGGGTTTGTCATTAAGCGGCGCATTCATTGCTGGGTGGCCTTGGCCTGCATCTGTGAACTCGGGATGGCGTTGGAGGCCCCTCCTCGACAGCTGCTGGGAGGAGGGTCCATGTTTGCTCCACCCCCTGTCCTGCTCCGAGCAAAGCGGGGCCATGAGCTTGGCCTCAGAGGGGACTGGGACCCATCTGGAGGGAAACTCGGTTCCAGAAACGGGGCCCAGGCTGCGCAGGGGCAGGGGCCGCTCTGAGTCTTCCTTGGCTCCTGTCACTGGCTGCCGCCTTCCTTAGGAAGGAGCAGGCATCTGACCAGCATTGGTGTCAACGCCAGAGTTTAGGCTTTCGCATGAAGAAGCGGGGGTGAGCAGCCCAGAGCCGACGCGGGGCTGACGGGGTTAAGAAGACAAGACCCGACCGTCCCTCACGTCTGTCTCAGGGTCGGTCGGTGCAGGCAGCACCCCCTACCCCCCAGGCTGGAGCCGCTCCGTCCTTGAGCCGTCTGGGTTTCCAGTTCCCTGTCTTGGTGGTCAGCTTCTAACAGCACGGGCTCTGGCCGATGACACTCCACAGTCCCTTCTCCATTTGCTGAAATGATGCTTCTGGGGCTTGTGGGGGACCTGGGGGGCGGGTAGGGCCCAGCCACGCCAGGCGGGTGAGCCCACATCTGCCTGGGCGCGTCACCCCTCCAAGTCCCAGGGAAGGTGAGATGCTCGGGGACACTCAGAGATGCACAGAGGGCAGGAGGGCGCCCTGGAAACCAAGTCCGTCCTGCTGGGGTGTCCTGCCTTGGGCTCCGTGTCCACTCATTGTGGGTGACCTGGTGGAGTTCAGGGGGCATCTTCTAGTCACCCCAGGTGATTTCGTGGTAGTGAGACCAGAGCAAGCAGGGGGACCGGTGAGGCAGGAAGTGCCCTTCAGTGACCCCTGGGACCCGCCTGGTGTCCAGCCTGTCCTAGGGGATGGACAGCAGGGCTGTCTCGGGCCACCAGGAGCAGCCTGAGGTGGCTCAGGTGCCAGAGACCCCCGGGGGGGGCTGGAGGACACGGGTCACTTCCTTCCAGAAGGAGACCTAGAGCTGGCAGGTCCTCACAGAGGATGGCTGGGGCTGGACGTGACAGCCTAGGGGCAGCGCTTCAGCCCCTGAACCGCAGGTCTCCCCAGAGCTGAGATCCCCAGCTCGAGGCTCTCCGTCTAGTTCTCTGAAGCTCATGCTCCGGAACTCCTCTGGGCCTGGTTGACCCAACACAGGCCCGGGGTCCAGTTGTCCTGGGACAACAGTGGCCGTGGCCAGGGGTCTCCTATGAGCCGCAGGCCAGCACAGCCGGGAAAGTGACTGTGGCCTAGGGCAATGGGTGGGCTCATTCAGGGTAGGGCTTAGAGCCTGCAGGTTTCAGGTAGGAGGGGTCTGAGCACCTCCGCAGGGAGCACCGGTGGCTTTAGGCCCGTTTCCGGCCCTGTGCTCAGGCAGTGGTGTCTGGAAGGCAGTCACTGAAGACTCACCAGCTGACAACCCATTAGCGCTGTGGTGGGGACGAAGGAACGTGTCACTTAGTGAGTTAAAACGGCTCGTGTTGAAGGCGGGGCTGGCGAGGGGTCCGGATGGAGAGGGTGATGGAGCACCTGGGCCCAGGCCGGGCTTGCATGGTGGACCCCGGTTGGGGACTCACTCACCCCGGCCGGGCCGTGATGCCCACGTGTGGTCTCGTGGCCCAGCCCTCAGCCGTCCCCCGGGGGAGTCTCAGGGGTGCAGCCCCTGCCCCCTTCCCCAGCCCACCTGTGGGAGACACAGGGCATCAGCCTTTGCACCGAACATCTTTCCGTAGATGAAAAGATGGCCTCTCTCCCTGTCTCTCTCCCCCTCTCTGTCTCTCTGTCCCTCTGTCTCTCTCATCATCATCACCATTGTCACCCACAGCACCCAGAGTCTTCCCGTCCAGGGATCTTGGCCCGTAGACTTTAGGAGAACCCGACAAATTCAGTCCCTCCCTCCCCCTCCCAGGAGTCCCTCCTCTGCAGGCTCTGGGACCCGCTCAGCCCAGCATTTCTCAAACTGTGGCTCGTGACCCTCTCTTGATGCTGAATCAAACTGGTGGGCTGGGATCATCTTTAATAATGTAAAATATTTACCCAGAATCAGACTCCCTTTTGTGGCCTGCAGCTCTGTGAGGTCTGGCCCACGCATAGGTCTTTGTGGAGACCACGAACGGGACACAGAGGGCGCCCCCCACCCCAGAGCATTCCCTGGGGAGGCCTCTGCACAGGCGCACTGACCACTGATCTGTCCTTGGTTCCCACGGCTTGCCTTTTCCGGGACCCACGTCGTGCCATCTGCGCGGCCGCTGCCCCACTGAGCATAACTGTGGGAGGTCAGTGCACCTGCGCAGAGGGCACGCCTCTCTCTGGCCAAGGAGGTTCCGCGTGGGTGCCTGGACTGTTCGCCCACCGCAGGGCATCTAGCTGCCTCCACTCGGGGCGATTGGAATGAGCTGCTGTGAACCTTCGTGTGCAGGGTTTTGCAGGCACACACACTGCCGTTTCTCCAGGGGTCCGGCTCTCTGCTGTGCACTGGCCTCGGGCGGGGCGGGGCACAGGGCTGCAAGTACAGGGCCCAGAAGGGCCGGGGGCGCCAGCTCTCAGGGTTTCCCTGGACACCCAGAATATGGCCGCTTCCCGTGTTTGAGCCGCCGTGTTCCTTCAAACCTGGTTTCCTTTGAGACGTGGATGCTGTAGGGTCTGCCTGGGAGGGAGGACAGAGCTTGTGCGCTTGAGTCGTGAGCGGGCAGCTGGGGGGGGGGGGGCGAGTGGGATCACAGCTCCCTAATAAGATACGAGCGGGAACTCAAGGGGGGCCGAGTCCCGTGTGACCTGAGGCTCTCCTGGGACTGGGCCACGTTGTCCATGGAGATGCTCGTTCCACAGATGATTCTGGAGCTCTGTCCGCGTGCCCGCCCGGGGGTCCAGGGGTAATCACAGATTAGAGGTGGGCAGCTCATGGGTGTCCTGGGCCGGGCATCGCCGTGACCTGCCTCTGCCCTTCCCCTCTGAACCCCTCTCCTTCTTCCTGCTTCTCTGTACCCAGCACCCTCCAGCCTGGGGCCCCCTCTGCCCTCCGCCGTGGACCGCCCCCTTATGCCCTCCTTCCAGCACTCGAATCCCCCCACCCTGCCCACCAGGACTCCCAGCTGCTTCCTGCCACCCTGCCCTCACCATGCTTCTCCTCCCCAGAACTGCTCACATGCTCACATCTGGAATCGGGCACCGCACGCGCTTTCTCTGAAGATCAGAAATACGTGAAAGCTTTGAGGGCCCCGCAGTGTCTGGCACAGCTTCTCCGCTCGGCCGCATAGCTGAGGGGTCGCCCAGCAGATGAGCCTCGCTGCTGTTAGGCACGGAGTCGTGGCCCCAGAGCTCAGGGTGGGACCTTATTTGGCAGGAGGGCCCTGGCAGGTGTGACTGGTCAAGATGAGGCCACGGTGGAGCCAGCGGGGCCCTCATCCAGGGCGACTGGTGTCCTTACGAGAACTCCGTGTGGCAGGGCTGTCACTCCCACGGGCAGGTGTCAGGGGACGTGAAAGTAGAGGCTGGTCGGGAACAGCCAGATGGCCAGCGAGCCCCGGAGCTGGGAGAGGGGTCTGGAAAAGATGCTCCCTCACGGCCTCGGAAGGAGCCAGCTGGCCAACACCTTGATCTCGGGTTTCCAGAACTGGGACGGGGCACATGCCTGTTGATTAAGCTGCACGGTCTGCGGGGCGGGATTAGGGCGACCGCAGGAAACGAGTACCTCCTGCATTTGAGACCAGCTGCCGCGGGATCGCCTCTGATTGGAGAGCAGAGCGCCCAGTCGCTCGAGCGTGGCCCTGGACAAGATGCCTTCCGCCGGCCTCCGTCCACCCGTCCATCCAGCCCCACAGACCGGGAAACCGCAGCCCCCACACCTGGGCCCCGCCGGGCGCCCTCACACCTCCACGGGTTGTTTCCGGTGGGTGACTCTGCCCCGTCTGCCCTGCTGTGGGAAGGGCTGACCCTGACCCTCCACCCGGAGCCCCCCGGGCAGTGGGCCAGGTGCCAGCCTGCAGGGGTGAGTGGAGAAGGGCTCGGGGCACAGGGTGCGATCCGAGTCAGCACCCCGAGAGCCACGAGGCAGGGCCTGGGGACCAGAGACAGGGCTGGAGGTCAGCAAAGGCTGAGGGGCGGGGGGGACGTAGAGCAGAGGGGTCACGGGCGGAAGGCAGGAGGCGACCAGAGCCACTCCCTGACCGGCCAGAAATCAGCAAGACAGGAGGGACATTCACGCCTGCAACGCACGACACGGTGCACACCCGTGCGGGCACAGACACGACGCACGTGCACGCGCCATGCATGTACCCATCCTGACCTTTACCCTCCACACACACACACACACGCACACACGCACGCACGCGCGCACACGCACACACGCACACACACGCACACGTACGCACACGCACACACACACGCACACGCACGCACACGCACACACACGCGCACACACACGCGCGCACACACACGCACACACACGCACACACACACACACACACACACACGGGAGGTGAAGCTGGCGGTGGAGACCTGGCATCCAGCCACCTCGGCCAGAGGCACAGCCGCCAGCTGCCACCTGTTTTGTTTGTCCATTTGACCTGCAAGCCCCCAGCAGCCTGGTGGGCTCAAGTGCAAAGTCGAGGGCTTAGCCCTTGGTGGATGGAGAGCTGCCTTTCAGCTTTTGGAGGTTCCCACACACCTTTCCTCGGGTGGGGGGGACTGTCTTTTGGGGGCTCCTTGCCCCCTGAGGTCTCAGCGGGTGACCCGGCCTCAGAAGCAGAAACCTTCCCGCTCGGGGTGGATGCAGACATTTTAAAACCACAACTCGTTTTCCTTTATTGTGCTTGTGGCGCGCCGCGTCCTTGGGTTAATGACACGGCATTCCGTAAGTTTTCCTGCCTCCTGAGCCCATGCCGGCCGTCAGCTAGGTGCTCCTGAGGGTGCGTGTTCTGGCTGAGTTCAGATCACAGTCGGACGGACGAGGGCACCAGGCCACCCCAGTGGAGCCCTGGGGCAGGCACGCCTGGCTGCCGGCCTTGGAGGTTTTCGGGGACCCCTGCACCAGCCTTCGTGTGGCTTCCCAGGTGACCGGGACACCGGCTGTGTGTGCACCAGTGGGGAGGTCCCTGCACCGTTGCCAGGATCCTAGGGCAGCTCCCGCCGCAGGGCCCTTATACGTAGGGACGACTGACTCCAAAGTCCTCCGCGGGCAGAGTGGAAGGAGGTGCAACGGCCAAGCCTTCTGAGAGCCGCCGCTTGCAGCCCCACCTGGGGGTGGCTGTGCAGAGCCCGTGAGCCCCCGGACCCCGATCCCTGAGCTTTTGTCCCAAGGAAAGGAACGGGCCTCTGAGCGCCACTCGCTCCCATTAACTCTGTGCGCGCCAGCTTTGCACAGCGGACTGTGTGGGGCGCCCGCTGCGCGGGAGCTCCCGGGGAGTATCTCCCATTGTTCCTCCTTCCTGGTCCCCGCGGGAGGAGACGATGTCCCGTGAATGCATTTGCATGTTGATCGTGCTGCCATTATGTATCTCAGAGTTTTTATCGTGAGAAGAATGAGATAAATCATGTTGGTATATACTGAATAGACTTTAAAAGATTGCAAGATGGCACTTTCATTGGAAGAGGGGAATTCGTTTAAAAATATGCTGTCAAAATATGTTGTTCTAAATGCTGAGTTGATGGTTCTTTTGTGTTGCTTTGTCTCTTGAATGTGTCATTAGAAAAAACTAACAATGACATCAACTGGGAGATGGGCTGCGCGCCACTGAAAGGGGGACGTTGAGTTGTCCTTGTAATTTTTTTAAAACGGTTTCTTTGCCTTTAAATATTATATCTCACGCGATGAAGGCCCATCATAACTTTGGTATTCATTTTGTGAAAGTCAGGTGAGTGTGTTTGGAGAACTCAGAGGTGAGATGCTGCGAAGGGGCAGGTGGGCCCCAGGGCCCCTCCCAGGCTCCGCGCCAGCCTCCCTCCTGCTCCGCAGCGTGGGCCCGGGTCCAGCCCTGGGGGAACCTGGGCCCCGGGCTGGGCTGTGCTGCCACCTTGCCCTGCTGACTCTCATCCGAGAGCCCTGTGTTTCGGGGCCCAGCCAAGTCCTACCTCTGAGGACACAAGCGTGGACGAGCGGATGCGTGTGTGTTACGTGGAGACGGATGTGTGTCTGCATCAGTCGGTGAACCAGCGAATGGATGAATGGATGAATGAATCGGTGAAGGCGGGGCCGCCGGGGGAGCTGGGGCCTCCGGCCTGGGGTCCCCGGGAGCCGTCGTGTGCAGACATATTCTTTCCGAGGAAGCTCCAGGGAGGACCCGCTCCTCCAGTGTCGGGCTCCGCAGCAGAGGACAGAGCTCCCTGCTCCATCCCATCGTGGCTGCTTTCACCCAGAATCTTCTCCCGGGAAGATCCCAGGATCCCAGAGGCCGAGGGGGTCCCAGAGCAGGGAGGGCGGCGCGCCGACCCGGGCCGGGGCTCCAAGCAGAGGTGGGATGGCCGCTCCCAGCAGCCCACAGGCCATCCCTTCTGCCTGGAGGATTGGCCACCCTGGCCTTGGACCCCAGAACCTTCCAGAAGGCAGACCAGGGCATGGCTCAGGGAAGAGGGGCAGGCAGAGATGGTGTCCAGGCAGGAGGTGAGGGCCTTCCACCAGGCTGGACCATGTGAGTTGGGATTTTCAATCCCAGCGCAGCCACGGGTTGGGTGAGGGGTGCGGGGCGGAGCCGTGGGTGAGGCCAGGGTGACGGCCCACCTCACAGTGAGGCTGCACGGGGCGCGTGGGGGAGGACCCTGGAAGGAAGCGCGGCCAGGGTGAGCGGGCATCTAGGACGAACTGGGCCGGCTTCCACACGTGGCCGGCCACCAGGCAGGGGAGCCACAGCCCCCTGTGGTGTCGGTGGCCCTGCCGCCACCTCGGTCGCCATGGAGACCTGAGGGGGAGGCGGGGCTGCGCCCGCACTCCTGCAGCGGCGGCAGTGCCGCGAGGCTCCTCTGCCCGTGCCGTCCACGTGCACGCGGCCCGCCTGAGCAGCACGCGGTGGAGAGCCGTGTGCACGCCCCGCGCTGTGCCCTCCTGAGGAGACGTGGGCCCGGGCGTCACCTGGTCCAACCTGCTGCCGTGTTACAGAGAGAAGCTGAGGACCAGGGCAGGCTCCGGGGCGGCAGGGGCCTCCCGTCTCCTCCCCCTGCTCACAGGTGGGGCGGGAAACCCACAGGGCCCTCGGCTGGCGCCTCTTCTCCAGGCGGCGTGCTGCTCCTGGGACGGGGTGACCTTGGAGGTCCTGAGCAGGTGCACTCACGGGGCAGTTGCTCGGGTCCATCACTGCGTCAGGTGCCCTGGACCTGCGGCTTCTCCCCCGTCCCCAGGGGTCAGAGCGGGACTTCCCGCCGGCCGCTGTGCAGGGGCAAGGGGACGAGCCTGCCGAGGGCCCGGACGCTAAGCCCTTGACTTTGCACTTGAGCGCACCAGGCTGCCAGGAACACTTGGGCACAGAAAGGGGTGAGCACCCCCGGGCTGTCCAGGCCTGCCCGAGGACTCATGTCCCCTGGGGAGACCCGGGGGCGACGGAGCCTGCAGAAGAGGAGACCAGGGGCCCCCAGTCCCGGGAAGGAGCCCGTCCGTCCGCCGGGCAGGCAGAGCAAGGCCGCGCAGCGGCGGGCCAGCCGGTGGGCTGTGGCGGGCGGCCCTCTGGTCCTGCGAGCCTGCAGGCCAGGCTCCACAGCTGTCGCTGTCCCCCAGGCGGAGTGGATGCCCGTCGCCTGGAGGCCGGCCCAGGCCTGCCTGTCCCCCTCCTGCCTGCGCCCTGAGGCCCCTCCGTCATGCCCTCTGCTCCCTATGAAGAGGAGGGTCCCCTCCCCAAGGCTTCCCCTCCTGCCTGCGCCCTGAGGCCCCTCCCGTCATGCCCTCTGCTCCCTGTGAAGAGGAGGGTCCCCTCCCCAAGGCTTCCCCTCCTGCCTGTGCCCTGAGGCCCCTCCCGTCATGCCCTCTGCTCCCTATGAAGAGGAGGGTCCCCTCCCCAAGGCTTCCCCTCCTGCCTGCGCCCTGAGGCCCCTCCCGTCATGCCCTCTGCTCCCTGTGAAGAGGAGGGTCCCCTCCCCAAGGCTTCCCCTCCTGCCTGTGCCCTGAGGCCCCTCCCGTCATGCCCTCTGCTCCCTATGAAGAGGAGGGTCCCCTCCCCAAGGCTGTAAGCTCGGCCCCGCGGGCCTCCTTCATGCTGCTGCCAGCGCCCCAGCCTGGGCACCGGGGCCAGAGCTCCAGGAGGCTCGCAGGATAGAAACCGAATCCTCACGTACTTACATCCTTTTGCCTCGTGGCCCCTTTCGGGCCGTGGGCTGTCCCGGCGGCTCCTGTGGGGGGCTCGTCTCTGGGTAGGGCTTCCCCTGGGAAACAGGTGCTGCGTTTTCTCAGGAGACCATGTCCCTCTCTCCAGCCCCACGCTGGGCACATGCTCACAGGCACTGCTTGTGTTTCCAGGACAGTCTCTTTGGGGTTTCAGTTTCAGGGGTTAAAGGGATGACTTTGGGGCCAAGGCGACAATTATGCATTAAGTGCCACTGGCTGGTGCAGGGAAGGGGGGCCGGAGACTGCGCTCTGCCCTGAAGGAGCGTGAGTGGCAGACAATAAAATCTACATCCTCATTCACAGGCTGGCAGTCACAGGGGCCCCCCGCTCAGTGGCTCAGCCTGATGCCAGCGGGTTTCAGCTCCCTTCCCAGCCCAGAGAGGGTCACAGGACCCATGGCCAAGGCAGCCCCAGGGACCCTCTCATGCCGTCTGGTGAGGCTGTGAGGCCGCCATCCAACGTGGTCCCTGCAGAAGGGGGCGGAGCCAAGGAGGACGCGTGGGCGAGGAGGGGCAGCGGGCAGAGCCACATGCCCTCTACTCACACTCCTTCCCCCAGAATGACTCCCAGGTCCAGCTCCACGCAAGGCTGGCTGGGAAACGTGGTTGTCCCGTGCGTCCAGAGGAAGCTGTCTGACCTTGGAGAAGGCGGTGCTGTTTCTCCACCTGCCAGGGAGGAGGGGGAGGCAGGCGTGAAGATGCTGCCCCCGCCCTTCGGTCTGTGAGTCTCCCCTCCCCCATCCCAGGCAGCCCCTCCCCCGCCCCTGGGCTGCTGGGTGTGGGGCTCCCACCCCCTGAGAGTGTGTCCCGGGCAGAGACACCGCTGGCCAGTCTCCAGGGCCTGGTGGAGCTGATGGGGGGTGTGGGTAAGGGCAGAAGAACCTTTCTCATGGAATGTTCTGGTTCTGATTGTGCGTGTGTGTGTATGTGCATGACTCCTGAGAAGATGGGACGTTTCTATAGGATCGTGTGACAATGACAGGCCTACTCTACCTGCATATGACTCAGAAAAGTGTCTTCTACACACACATACATATTCCGTATGGGGGTGGGTGGGTGTAGAAGATACACATTTATGGGTCCTGTGCACGTATAATAAGAGCAAAGCGCATGGGGCCACCTTTGTGTGCAGATGAACTCTCTGACCTCAGTGCCACCTGGGTGTGTGTACATCACAGACGTGTATCAGAGACACACATGCAAAGGCTGCTCGATTGCATCGTGTGTGAGTGTGTGCTGACCCCCACGCACACACACAACAGGGGCCACACGTGTGCACACACATGCACACACCCTGCTGGGGAGGGAGGCCCCCTGCTCTCTGATCCACGCCACGAGGCTGACCCTGGACCGGCAGCGTTTTGCAGCATCCGGTGGTGTTTTCTCTGGACACTCGGCAGAGGCAGTGTCCATAGGTGGGTGCAGGCCTGTGTCTGTGTGTCCTCCACACCCCTGTGCACGCACACCCGCGCACGGACCTGGACCCCCCGGCTCAGGGCAGGCGGGCAGCCCAGGCTTTGTTGGGACGCACAGAGGAGCCTTGTCCGTCCCAGGGCTTTCCCTTCCTCGAGCCAGGAAACAAGCGGTTTCCTTTGTTCGCCTGCAAGTTGAGGTCCACCACAGGGAAGCCTGCCCAGCAGCTGTCCTCGCGGCGCTGACGGCGTGTCGGCCCAGGGAGCCCCCGGCGACGGCGCGCCTGCCCGCGAACAGACACAGAGCCCGCGTGCACCAGCGTGACACGCTGGCAGGGCTCCGTGGCCGGGCTTGCTGCGCCCAGCACTTTACTGGAGGAACAGGACTCCACCCTGGTTATCAACATGTGACATTTTGAAAACCTGCCGAGGAGTTGTTAACTTTGGGTTTCCATGGCAACAGCGTCCTGTCCTCAGTGATGGCCGCTGCCTGGGTGGGTGAACGAGGCCAGGGGAGCGGGGAGCAGAGCCGGGGGCTTGCTGGTTCTGAGAAGTTCCTCATGCCAGTGTCAAGGCTGGGGAGTCAGGACGGGGTGGCAGAGGCTTGGCGCCCCTCCATATCCCAAACGATAGATCATTCGGTGAGTCTTGGGCACGGTGGGCGAGGCCCACGAGGGCAGGCTTGCTGGGGGCAGGGAGCGGAGATGAGGACGGTCACAGCGGTGTCTTTGTGGACGCCCCGTGGTTTCCGGGCAGCACACAGATGTCATTGTCACCTACTGCGTGGCACTTCTGCCTGTGGCCAGCTTTTATATTTCCAGGGAGCTAAGAATGGATTTTACATTCTCTTTTTTTTAAATTTAGTTATTTATTTATTTATGGCTGAGTTGGGTCTTCTTTGCTGCACGCGGGCTTTCTCTAGTTGCGGCAAGCGGGGGCTACTCTTTGTTGTGGTGCGCGGGCTTCTCATTGCAGTGGCCTCTCTCGTTGTGGCTCACGGGCTCTAGAGCGCAGGCTCAGTAGTTGTGGCGCGTGGGCTTAGTTGCTCCGCAGCATGTGGGATCTTCCCAGACCTGGGCTCAAACTCGTGTCCCCTGCATTGGCAGGCGTATTCTTAACCACTGTGCCACCAGGGAAGTCCAGGTTTTACATTCTTAAAGGGTTATAACCACAACAAAAAAGAAAAATGTGTGAAGCAACAGGGACGGTGTGTGGCCTGCACAGCCTGACTCCTGGTTTTAGGGTGGCCTCTAGGTGCCATGGAGACTAGCCAGTGGGGTCCACAAAGAGAGTTCCTTCATGTTTATCTCCTCCTTTTTTATGTCTCTTTTTTTAGTGTATGTTTCGTGAAGTGTGCAGTAGACTCAAATGCTCAGGCATGTATAAATACACATTTTGGGGGACACACTCATTTTGGGAAACTGATCAGATGCCAGTGCCTGGAGGTTTGGAGAGTCCTGGGCTGAAGCAGCAGCTCCAATCAGGCCAGGCCGGATTCCACTGAGATAAGCACCCCGGGGCCTTCTGTAACCTGCCAAGTAATTGCTGTTTTCAGACGCTGCTTTCTTGGTGCATAATGACATTTCTCTGTCTCAGCGCGGATGCCGGCTCTATGGTAATGAAGGCAAGGCCTTGGAGAGGTGGCCAGAAAGACCCCAGTGGGCCCCCAAATTGGTTTATTTGCCAGGTAATCAGAGGCAACTAGGCGCCATAATAGGACACGGGCTCTTGTGTAGACTGCGCGTGGTCGGGCCCCCGCGGGACGGGCCTGGCGGGACGAGCAAGGGCGCGTGGCCTCCCTCCAAAGTGGCTGCTGCAGTTTCCCAGGCAAGAAAAGCTATTTGATTTCCCTTTGGGCACCTGGTCTGAAACAAAGAGAATTATTATGCTGACTTTTCCTAAAGACAGAGTTACGTTGAGATGGGTGTTGTTTGTCAATGCAGCTTTTCTTTCCCATCTTCTGCTTTCTCGTTTCGAGCCAGCACAGCGTTTATGAAGGATGCGAGCGCGTTAGGCAGCAGTAAGGAACGAAGGGTGACGAGCGTTCTGGGGAGGCGGCACAGGGCGTGGTTCCGTGCCGACTGCCAGGCTGTCTGGGCCTGGTCTCGCCATCCCTGTCGCCGTGACATTGGCAGAGGTTCCCTGTCAGTGCCAGTGCGCCTGTAAAGCCCGGGGCACCAGCACCCATGGCCTCACCAGCCGGCACTAGAGCCCCTGGTCCACGGAGGAGAAGCCAGAAGCAAATATATAAGTATGCGGCAGATACATCCGGCGGCTGCAGGGTCCCTTCAAAGAATTGCGACAGTGGAGCTTGACGGTGGCAGGGAAGCTGCAGAGGGTGGGTGGTCAGGGAGGGCCGCTCCCCGTAGGTGACAGTTTAGTGAGCACTGGATGACGAGAAGCCAGGAGTGGGCTTCCATGGGGACACGGCGAAGTCCTAAACACTCAGTGAGCCCGGGAGCAAGTTCATGGAGAGAGGCAGCTTCCGAGGTCCCAGATCCTGCATCTTCCGGCCAGAAAAACACACGGACATCAAGCAAAATTCTGGGTCCCTGCACACAGCCCCGTAGAGCACGGGGCATTGGATCTCTGGGTCCCTGTGCACACATTCCAGGAGGAGATGGGCAGGGAACCCCTGTCACTGTGTAGCCAGGGGTGCGGGCAGGCAGTCCTGGGGCCAAGGGGGCAAGAGAGGGCTTTGGTTTGGTTCCATGGGTGACGGAACCTCTGGAGGAACACAGTCTGATTCAGCCCACTAAAGGCTCCCGTGGCTGCTGGCGATCGTGGATTGGGGGGTGGGGAGTGGAACGTGGGCCACTGGGGAGGCGGAGAAAACAGGGCAGTTGGCGGTGCTTGGGTGGGGGAGAAGGGGGCCCTGCTGGGTCCGTGCCACCTCATCCCAGCCCTGCTCAGGGCAGTGCGATGCCCGTTGGAGCTGAGCCCCAGGAGGTTGTAGCATCTGAGATGTTACGGGTCACAGGTGACAACGAGCTTAACTCAAACAGGCTTAAACAGCAAAGGGGCCATTGGCTCCCGGCATGGGGGAGCGTCCAAGTCCAGAGGCAGGTGGACTGCTGGTACCCCTGCCCCTCTCAGGTGACTCTCTCGTGGCTCCAACGAGCTTGCCAGATGCAGCCAGGGCTGTGCCTTCCCTCCCAGCACTGGGCCCGGACCCGGGGAGGCCGGGGTGTGTCCTGGCTGGACCAGCGAGGGACACAAACCCAGTCCTGAACCTCGGACTGAGGGTGGGAAATGGAGGAGGCTGATGGGCTGAAGATGGTAGGGCCGCCCCCGGGGATGGACCAGCTGCCCTGGACCACGGCTGCCCGGGCAGGGGGATGGCCGCAGTGGGAAACCTGTAGCCACCAGGAGGGGCTGGGGAGGTAGACGCTGCCTGACAGAGTCCCTTTCCTGGGGTGCCCCATGTGGCCTCAAACATGCCCTTTTTTCTTTCCATGAATCCAAGCCTTGATGTGCTTGCTTTCAGCTCTCTCTCAAGTTACTGTGCTAAAATAATCTCATAATTCACCAATTATTCCTTCTTTACAAAATGCTGTTATTCAGAATTTAGTCACTAATGTCTGTGAACACGTGGCCTTGGTTCCAGCTTCCCTCCGACGTTTGGACGAAGATTTGTGGCACTCAGGGTATGGGTTTGCTCGGTGTTTGCTGTCGGACCATTTTTCATCACCAGTAATAAAAGCAGCCATTTATTAAAGGCCGGCCAGGTAGTGCCAGGCCGGACGGGTGATTTATCTGTGGATGTGAAGCTCTGGTCCTCAAAAGAACCCTGGAAAGCATCTCCCATGGGGAAAGAAGGACCCAGAGCTGAGGGATGTGCCCAAGGACCCTCAGCCAGGGAGACGCGGGGGAAGTGGTCAGGCCCCAGCGTATGCGGCCCACCTGCAGCCCTTCCCCCGCCGGCGCTTCCTGGGGTGGGTGCACAGGGACACGGACCCTGCCCGTGCTTCCTGGGGTGTGTGCAGGGACCCAGGGATCCCATTACCCTGTGCCTTATGGGTGTATATGCAGAGACCCAGAATTTTGCTTGAGGTCTGTGTGTTTTTCTGGCCTGAAGATGCAGGATCCGGGACCTTGGAGGCTGCATTTGTCCATGAAGACGCCCCACGTTTGATCCAGGCCTGTCCCGTCTCTGGCCCAGGTGTAAAGTCTGGCAGATTGTCTGGTCCACATGGTCACACTTACCTGTCGGCCACAGGGACTGTGGGTTGCTCCCCTCTGTGCTGTGAGGGTGGAGGGTCCCTGGAGGCGGCCTGTGCTGGGGGCTCAGCTCGCCCCTCGTCCTGGCCCCGGGCTCTGGACCCTTCACGGTGGGGCTCTGCTCCAAGCCTAGGGACAAGTGGCCGGCCGAGCCTGCAGCCCTGCCAGCTCTGGGCTTAGGGAGCTGCTCCCTGTGCCTTGGGCAGCCTGGTCGGGCCCACGGCCCCGGGTTCACAGGCTGCGAAGCGTCCCCCGGCTCAGCCCTGCTTGTTCAGGTTGCCTGAGCGTCCGTCCCGTCCCCACTGTCTCCAGCTGTTTCCGGTGGCCTTGGGCGCTCTGTGGGCTTCCCGGGGCCTCTGTAACAAAGCACCGCAAACGGGGTGGCTTCAGACAGCAGACATTTACTGCCCCACTGTCAGAGAAGAGGCCAGAAGCCTGAGAGGCAGGGCTGGTTTCCCCGAGGAGGAGTCGGTTCTCTCCCAGCTTCTGGGGGCTCCTTGGCCTGTGGCTGCATTGCTCCCATCTCTGCCGCCGTCCTCACAGGGGCAGCTCTGCCTCTGCATCTCTCAGTGGATCCGGGCCCCAGCCCGCTCTGCGGAGGCTTCATCTTCACTGATTATGTCTGCAACAGCCCGATATCCAAATAAGGACATTTGGGCTCTGGAGGTTTCTGAGGGTCCGGACTTGAACATTTTTTTAGGGGATACAGTTCAACCCATAAAGGTAGGCTGACGTCTCTGCACCCCAGTTTCCTCATCCAGCGCCGCCCTTTCTGGCTGTTGGGAGGTGACGTAGGTGCATTTTGGAAGGTGGCATCTGTTATTTTCAGACAAAGCTGACCCGCCTGATGGTTAGTATCAACCCAGTGTGACCGGGGGATGGTGTCTGGGCCCTGCTTCCCACCCCCCCAGGGTGTGGGGTGTCCCTATGCGTAGACCAGGGAAGCAGCTGCTTTCCCAGCAACCCCACTGCCAGGAACTCAGTGGGACCCTGGCCTCAGGGCATGGAGGTGAGGGTGGTCCTGGGGGGTCTGTGATGCTCTGGGCCAGGAGGGGAGGAGCGAGGTCAGGACGGCCTCGGGAGGGGAAAGGGCCTGGAGGGACACGGAGGGGGGAGGCTCGGCCTTGCTCCAGGGAGGGTGGACGTTCCCTTCCTTCCAGTCCCTTCCCCTCTAGGAGAGGACAGCCCCACCACATGGAGCTAGGCTCGCGTGCAAGGGCTAGATGGAGGGGCTGCGGGAACTACGGGCCGGGAGCAGGGAGGGGGCAGAGCCCCACCCTGACCTCTGACGTGGGGCTGCTGGGAGCGCTGTGTGGACGGCACGTCTCCGTCCTGCTCTGCGGGGCGTGCGGGAGTGACCCTGTGCCCGCCACCGTGCATGCCTGCCTGGGAGGCAAGCAGGAGGCGGCTCGTCCTGGCCCCTCCGCAGACCCAGCGCCCGCGAGCCTCGGGTGAGCGGCTCCACCTCTGAAGCCCAGGCCTGGCCCTGGCACCCACCCATGTCTACTCTTTCCAGGGAAGCGATCGGGGTCACGTCTACCTGTTTTTGATCCCTCCTTCGGCTCTACTGCACGTTAGGATTTTGAACGGTGTTAACTCTGATTACCAAATACCAAATACCAAATTCCATCGGTCAAGACACGCACCCTCCCCAGAGCAGGAGGTCGGGCCCGAGTCATTTTTTGCAATAACATTTGTGGAACGTAAAGACAAAATGTTCATAAAAGGATCATAAAATGTAATCCTGGCGGTGAAGCCGGCCTGAGTGGACGGGAGGTGACCTTTCCAGTTACTCTGGAGGAAATGTCACCCAGGAGAGCGGGCGGTGGGGTCTGATGTCCGAGGAGAGCCTTCCTGCCGGGCGAGCCCCGACCTGAGGCCACCCTGCCAGACGCTGCCTCTGTGACTGAGACATCTGGACGAGGACAGAATCTGTGCTACGAACAGGGAGTCTGGCACTCTGGGTGCAGCCCGCCCGCCTCTCTGCCCTTCCCCTCACTGGCCGGCTGTGTTCCTGCCTTCCTCGGGGGACGGTGGCCCCGTCTGGGCAGAGCCCCTGACTCCGAGGTCTGGGCCAGGCGGGGTTTACTCAGACCCTGCCCTCGGTTGGGGGCTAGACAGGCAGGATCTGGGCCAGGAGGGTGGCTTCCCTCCAGACGTGTCCTGGCTAATGAGACCACCCCCCCGCACCGCCAGGAGAGGTTGGAGTGGCCCCCGGGACTCCAGCCGACCTGGAGCTGCAGGGAAACGGGGCTGAATGTCACAGTGGGAGCCGCTCCCTCAGCAACTAGGCAGGGCTCACCTGAGATGCCAGGACCTGACACTTGAGAGGGCTGGGATCTGGCCAGCCGTGGCCTGTGGACACTGGGAGGCCCCGCCCAGGTGGCCCACACCAGGGGGCATCCGACGGTGGTGGCGTGGCCAGTAAGGGGGAGTCTCCTACAGGAAGGGCTCCCCGTGGGTCCCGAGACGTACCTAGCACCTCCGGGTCCCCGACTTTCCCCAGACCTCCGGCCCTGGCCCCGACAGCCGCTTCCATACTTCACCCTGGGGGACCCGTCAGGGCTGGGGGGGCACCCCCCGCACCCCCGCCCACTTTTCTGGAGGGTTTGCCGGGGACTCCATCGGCCCTCAGAGGAGGTGACATCTGAGCGGGCAGCGTTTCATTGAAATACGCAGACCTCTGCGCCGACTGCTGATGCGGGCTTTGCGCGAACGAGCGGCAGTGCCGGGGTGAGGGTGCACTCGGCGTTCATCGCGTTAGCAGCGCACCAGCTTCCTCCGGGGCTGCAGAGAGCGGGCCCAGCTGTGCTTCGCCGTGGCCGCATCTCTACCCACTTCCCTTAGAGCTCCGACTGGCACGAAGCCCCCTCGTGGAGGATTCGCCACGTCCCTGAGCGTCCCACACTGTGGGTTGTCGCGTGCCTTGTGCAGGTGAGAAGGCCCGTGGCCCCGTCACCCCTCCGGGCCTTGGGGGGACCTGCGCGTCCAAAGCCCTGAGTTCCCACTTTCATGGCCACTGGGGCGGCATCGAGCAGCCCAGACGGGGCGAGTCTGGGGTCTCAGGTTGAAATCCAGGTGAGAGAGGGCTCTGGGGGTGTCCAGGAGGAGGCCAGGCACAGAGGTGATAGCCCAAAGCTCCCCCCACCCTCCCCCCGGCCCTAAAGGGTTCATGAGCGGAGTGAACGGATGGAGGTTAGAGGCTCACTTTCGACTGGCACCAGCTGCCCCGAGCGTGACATCTCCTCTGAGTGGGTGCAGCCCACCCAGCCCCCAGCGGGTCAGACGGCAGAGAAAAGACTCCCAGAAGCGATGACTGGCCACCTCCAGACTTATTCCTGAACACTTGGGTTCCACAAGGGTTTTCAAGTCCTAAGGATCTGTTATGTTTTCCCGACGTGCCATCCTTTCTCTCTCCTCCCTCGTCCCCGCCTTTCCATCTGCGCGCTGACCCCCATCACCCTACACACAACCACAGCCGTGGCCACGGCCACCACTTTGCTTAAGGCCTGTGGGTTGCAGGGTTCTCAGGGATGGTACTCTTGATCTCCCCCTGCCCTCCCGTGCAAGCGTCCTGGCAGCCCTGCCTCGGCGCCTGCAGATTCCTCCCTGGCTCACTGCGGTTTATTCTCACTGGTGTCACTTACTCCGTGACTAGAGTGGGACACCCGAGAGGACAGCAGCCCTGAGTCCCTGAGGCCCAGTGGTCAGCCCAGTGGCCAGAGCACAGCGCACAGTAGGTGCTCGATGCGTGTTGGTGGCGCTGCAGGGCTCAGGCAGCCCCGGCCGTGCCTCTCGGGCTCTGCAGCCAGCTTGGGTATCATGGACGGCCCTGTGCTGACGCTGGCAGAGGGTCAGGGGCTCACAGTCTCCGCCGCTCCCCAGAGGTCTCCCGGAGACACAGGGCCGACACCCAGGACTGATCATCAGGCACCGGAACCGGGGGGCTGCTAGGGACGGCAGGGGGCCAGGCAGGTAGCTGTGCAGAGAGCTGCCACCGGGCGAGGAGATCTGGCCGGGCCTGCAGAGGAGCAGGGGGAGCTGCAGGGGCCAGAGCCCCACCCAGGCTGCTGTGCTGGCCCCCGAAAGAGCCCAGAGCACCATCCTTGCTGCCTGTCCCTGTTAGAGGTGCCTTGTCCCGGGATGCCAGCCCAAATCCGGCCGGGCCGAGGCCCGCAGTGTCTGCTGAACGGGTGGGTGAGTGGGTGCCCCGTGTCATGTGCTGGATTGGGGGTGGGTGGCTCCTGGTCTGTGGGCCAGGAGGTCCTACCCTAGGGAACCGTTCCCGAGGCTCCTGGAAGCCTGGCCAGTGTGAGGGTGGGGAGAGCAGGTGCCACCCTGGGGCACCAGGGCAGACCTGGGCCCTCCGTCAGTCCCCGGAGCAGCCCAGGTGGGCACCTGGAGGAGCCAGGGCTGCGGATGCAGCAGGCAGGGAGGAGGGCTGGCCCAGGCAGCCTGGGGAGGACTGTCCACCCCCCATGGGCCAGTGGGCCGGGCTCCCTCCTGCCTCTCCCCCTCTGGCCTCAGCGCTTCCTCTGCACCTGTGTATCCTCTGCTCAGGCCTCCGTCCTTGGTCCTCACTGACAGCCCCTCTGCTCAGCATCAGGGTGCTTTCTTTCCTCATTCTGTGCTCACCTGTCCCAGGTTGTGGGTGCTCCAGCCAGGCGTGCAAAGTGGTTCACTCACAACCCCTTGTGGTGCACATGGACGGCCCCTGGAGAGCCCTCTGCACCCACCGCCCACCCTCGGAGCTCTCGGAGGAAGAGGCACCTGGGATGAGATCCTTCCTTCCTGGGGCATCCTACAGGCCCGGGAGGGGAAGGGGAGCCACACGGTCTCTTGTTCTGGTTCCTTAGGCCCGTCTGTGGGCTGCAGGGCCATGCTCATTGCCCAAAGCCCGGAGAGCAGCGTGCCCATCCCCCAACCGGAGGCTTCTCTGTGGTTCTGAAAGACCCCCCAGCGGTGCCGGTGTCAGGCTGGCTGGTTCCAGAACCCTGCGGCCCTGGAGGCTCCCAGGAAGCCCCCAGCCTCATGGGGGAGGGCCGGGGCTGCCTGCAGCGGGCTGTTCCAACCAACAGCTCACAAAGGCTACAAATAGCCAGTTGGCCAGACTCAATCTTCGTCTTGTTTCAGAAGAGTTTGTTTTTCCAGACTCTGTCCAAGTCTGTTTTAATCCACCAAAAGAGGAGCTAAGTTTGATAAATAAAAGAAGATTAAAAATGGTAGAGAAAAATGTGTTTTTCCCCCAGCTCCCAGGAGAGGACTGCCAAAATTGAGGCGTAGAAACAAAAACAGAAATGATCAAAGCGTCTGATGGTATCTCTATCTTCAAAGGAAAAGGCAGTGAGTCCCCCAGCTGAGCCCCTTGCGGCCTGGGAGCCACCTCGCCTCCCACACTTCGTGCCGGTCGGCATGGGGTCCCCCTTCCTCTGCTGGGTGGGACTTGAGGGGTCCCCGAGGTGTTCGTGGGAGGTTGGGCGCCATGGTTTGGACCTGTCAGGGGAGACCTTGGGTTTGGGGTCCCCCATGTCCCAGCCCTCCCCTTGGTGTCCCAGGTCTTTGCCTTTTGAGACATGCCCGTGACATTCAAGGCGCTGAGATGTCAGCCCTGGACAGAAGTGCAATGGTTGGGGGGGGTGGGGTGCAGAGGGGACCTTGAACTTGGCCCTGGTCACTCAGCTGCACCTGGGTGGTGCGGAGAACTTTGCTTCAGTGATCACAGTGGAGGTGGCAGCAACCTTCCTCCGGAGGCTCAGCGTCACGCCTGCCACTTCACAGTACCACCTCCTAGAACCTTCATGACCTCTTCTAAGCAGGTGGTTCTCAGAGTGGGGCCTTGGCCTCGCCTGGGAGCCAGTTAGAAAAGCAGATTCTGGGCCCATCCCAGACCCCCTGAATCGGAGACTCCCAGGTGGGACTCGTTCCATCTTTCTCCAGGGGGTCTGATGCACGTGCACGTTTGAAAGCCGCTGCTCGGCAGTGGATAATGTGCCCCCCACCCCGTTTTCTAAGTGGGGAGAATTGAGGACGTTGATATTTGACGTCTAACTCACTTGCCTGACATCTGACGTCTCGTCAGTGACAGAAACAGGAGTGAGATCTGTCTGCTGGTCCAGAGCCGAACCAGACGCCCCTCGCTATGGGCCACGCCCCCACCACGTGCTCTCCCTTCCGGATCCTTCCATGTCCTAGGACAGGTGGGGACCCTGAAGTCCCCAGTCCCAGGGATGACGTGGCCACCGGGGCTGCGACTGGAAGGGCGGCTTCCAAGTTGAGGAGGTGTCAATAGCGGCCACTGGAGGTTTCCCCGAACCCACCGGCGCTCCTGGGATGTTGATCCCTGGCGGGCGTGCTCTTGCTTTTAGTCAAAAGTATTGAGGAAGATGTTGGGGATTTAGCTAAGTCTCCGGAGATGATGTGAAACGCCACTTGCTTCCCCACTCTCCCTGCCTCCCTCCCTCCCCCACCTCCCGCCATGGACAGTAAGCTGACCGTTCTTCGGGTCAGCCGAGCTCGATGCTCAGCCAGCCTACATTCGAAATGAAGGGCCTGCTCCAGTTAGCTGCTGCCGTGCAGTGCTGTGTAACAAGCCGGCCGCTCAGTGGCTCCGTGTGGCAGGCAGGGGTCCGTGGGTCAGCTGGGTGGCTCTGGCTATGGGTCTGGGGTCAGCTACAGCAGGGCTAGCCTAGACCCAGACCCGGGCTTCAAGACAGGGCTGTGGATCCCCTGGGGTTCTGCTGGTCTCAGCAGGCTGGGCCCAGGGTTCTGGGCTGCTCTGTGCGTGAAGCACCAGGGCCCAACCTCGGAGGCCCACGCCGGGCCCCTGGTCACTCCTGCCCCTGCCCGTCACTACATCCCACTGGCTAAAGCAGTCCACGCAGTGTGCGGGTGTTTCCCCCACCGTCCCTCACTGTCCTCATGTCCTTGCTCCTCCGTCCAGTACCCCGGAAGGCCTGTTGTACAGCAGGTGTTTAATGCAGGTCTGGCTGCTTGCTGGCCTGCAGTCAGTTGTTTTCACTGAATTCATTGTCTTTCTGGGAATGTGATTATATGATGCCATCACACCCAGGCTGAGGCTTTTGGCCAAAGAGACCTTCTTTATAGAAATCAAATTGACCCAAAGAAGAGTTTTGAAATGTAAAATGTAAATTCATTGGCATGAAATGGCACTGTCTGTCTCGTCGTAAATTGTCTCCGAAATGGAAATACGAAGAGTAGACACGCAGCCCTCCTTTCCCGACTAGAACTGGTCTAACTCTTTCAGCAAAATGCAGGATCCATCATCCATTCCTCTCCCTCTGAGACTCACTGCTGAGTTGTCTGGGATTGGCGGAGGTTCTGCCCTTGCAGCCGGGCCTGATATCGAAGCCCACACGCCAGCATGTGGGCACCCCGGGGACCATCAGTGATGCCGGGAACAGTGTGAACCTTGGGTGGGTGCGTCCCTCCTTGTCCCAGAGCTTGAGGTGGACTTCTAGTTCCAGATGCACGCTAATTCTGAACTTGTGGTGCCGCAGTGATTCTGCATGCATTTCAGAGAGGGGCCCTCATTTGAATTTAAATCTTATTCATTGTATTCACGCGGTGGCATTTGGAGAAGGGGACCCGCAGCCATACCAAGCAGGCTACAGGAGCTCAACCAACATGGTGCCA
Source organism: Balaenoptera ricei (assembly GCF_028023285.1). Lineage (NCBI taxonomy): Eukaryota > Metazoa > Chordata > Mammalia > Artiodactyla > Balaenopteridae > Balaenoptera > Balaenoptera ricei. Next base: position 105,083,352 of record NC_082648.1, read on the forward strand.
CCGAGGGCTCCGGCTGGCTCTTGTCCAGTGTGTCCTCTCTTCTGGAAGTGACAGCCTCTGACCGGGCATTCCGGGGGAGGGATGTGGCAGGAGCAGGGCCAGGCATGGGCAGCTCTAGGGCCACTGCCTGGTATCGGGATCTGTCTCTGGCCCTCACTGCCCATGTGGCCTTGAGAAGTGGACGAGCTGCAGGTCCCCTGCCCAGGTGTAAGAACTGGACTCAACCACAGACTGGCAGGGCCACGCCCACTGCTGGCCGCTCAGGCTCTGACCTGGACGCTCCCTGGCGGCTCAGTCTGCACCAGGCGCGGGTCCAAGTGGTTTACATGCAGTGACTCATTCATGGCTGCAACGCCCCATGGGGTGCTATCATGGTCCCGTTTCTCCCAAGGAGGAACGGAGCCACAGAGTGTTGAAATACCCCGAGCACTTGGCTCACTGATCTCAGAAGCCGGGCACTTTGGTGCCAATGCTGTGAGGTTGCCCACAGGGCCCACTGCTGCTGGGGCAGTGACTTCTCTGGACCTCCCCGCCTTCCCTGTCACCACACACACAGCAGTGGGAACCACACAGCAGTGGGAACCACACGCTTGGAGTTATGTGCCAGCCTCATGTCCTCTTCCGAACGGCTCAAGGTCCTCCCCAAGCAAGGCTGCGTCCCCAGGGCCAGCATAGGACCTGGCACTTAGGAGGGGCTCGGCCAGCCTGGGGTGAGTGAAAGATCTGGGTGCTTCCTGATGTCAGGAGTGGATGCTTCTCCACGTGGTGTCCTGTGGTCCAAGCCCCAGGAGGCCAGAACCCCTCAGAGAACTGTTGGAATAAAGGAGAGCCATCTCAGCCCAAGGAGACCTCCCCGAGTGTCCGCTCCCCCTCCGGGTAGGCTGCAGGAACGGAACCCTCAGAAAACTCGCGCTGTCTCTCACTAGCCTGGGAGTCCCGGAATCAGGACTTCAGACTTTCCAGTCCAAGCTGTCAGAAAAGCTCTGGCCTGAGTGTGCCCTAGGGGACAGAAGCAGACGCCTCTGTGGGCTGTTCCAATCGCAGGCAGCGACCGTGGGGCCAGAGCAGCCTCAACTGCCATTTCTGGATTGACTGATGGCCAGCCCGCCCATGCTGAATGGGAGGATGCCAGGCCGTGCCAAGGGAGGGCATGATCGATTTTGGCTTTTTGTAGCAGGACACACACACACACACACACACACACACACACACCACGGGGCAAGGGGTGGGGGGAGAGGAAGTGGTAGACAAGAGGGCCACGGTGGGTTGGTGATGGTGTCCAGGGATGGCGCACGTTTATCTCGTGCAGCCACCAATCGTCTCGTCTTAGATGCCTGATAGGCTCTCTTGAGAAGGGTTCTGGAATCTTCTGGGCCTGGTAGGAGATGGATTAGCGATGTCTGCCGTGGGCACAGGCCGGGGGAATCACCTGGGAGCCTTTGCTCTTTCAGGGCAGCAGGCAGGTGGGTCCAGGACCCAGGACAGCACCCTGGAGTCAGGATGAGGTTGGCAAGGCCGCGTGGCGTGCAGGTTTTGACCTCTGAGAGCTGGGAGCTGCCCAGTGGCCCAGCCGGGTGGAGGGATCAGGTCTGGGGCGAAAGTCACGGGAAGGTTGAGCGTCAGCCCTGGCTCTTTCCCCACCATCCGCAGTGCTGAGGCCAGGCGGTGTTGGGTGTTGGGCGTTTTCCATCTGCCCACGCTCTTCCTCGTCCTGGACTGAGGGGAACGACGCGGGTGCGGCGCTAGCCCGTCTGCCCTGGTGGGAGAAGGGGGCCTTGGCGGGGAGGCCTTGGGGAGGACGCGGGGCGCCACCAGTCCCTTCCCGCCTTCTGCTGAGCTCCGGCTCAGCAGCTGAGGTCTGGGCTCTCCCGTCCTCCTGCTCTGTTGGAAGGAGAAATGCATCTGATGAAGGGACCCACCGGGGAGACTTCCCCTGCTGACTTACACGCTCAGCTCGAAAGGAGGGTCTTACCCCAAGGAGACCCACCCCGATCGTCCCTCACGGTCCCAACGCCTTTTGGACTTGGGTGCCTTGGGCCCTCCGTGTGGATGGAGGCCTTGACGGGGCCCTGGAGCCTGGACCACTGGGTCCTGGTCCAGGGCCCTCTGCTTTGATGGGAACACCTTCTCTGACCTTCTCCCTCCTGGGACTGAAGCAGGATCTTCCAGACCAATGTGTGTCCAGAACCAGCAGACTCACTTCTGTTTGTGCAGAAAATTGCTGTTGTTGAAAACGGTCCCTCAAGTCTTAGCCGGTGTTCCTGCCTCGGGCCTTCGTGAGGTGGGTCCCCTCGTGCATTGCTGGCCTACTGTCCCCTGCGGCCACTGGTGCTGCTCTGGGTCCCTGTACAGTGTCATTCTGAGCCCTCCACACCCCGGATGCAGGGGTCTCGGCGAGTAGAAGGTGCCCGCTCTGGCTTGAGGGCCTCCCAGTGGAAGGACAGCCTTCCCCTCTCCTCTCGCCCCCAGGGACAGGCAGGGGACAGTCCAGTGTGGGGCTTCCCAGATGGAGGAGCAGCCGAAGGCCCCCCCCACAGGTGGGGCAGGTGACAGCAACCTCACTGGTTTTCTAAGCACGCGCTGGGTGGACGAGCCCATCAGGAATTCTGTTCCAGAACTCCTTGATATTTGACTTAAAGTTCAGCTCTAAATATAGACCCACTGGGCTACGTCACCACGTGTTGTCTCTGGGCGTGTGTGTGTGATCACGTGCGTGGTGTAGTAGCAGGAAGGCAGTGCTCGTGCATCTTTCTTACATGCGTTCTGCAGCATCTTACACGGAGAGAGACACCCGCGTCAGAGGCCCCGGGGACAGGACCCTCCCCCGTGTGGCCCTTCTGAAGATGCTGGTCCAGCAGAGCCAGGCCACTGCCTCGCCGGCTCCCCAGGCTGGAGCGACCCCGCCCCAGCCGACCCCACCCACCTCTGCTCAGGTGGAAGCTGTCGGGGCAGCGTTGCAGGATCAGGGGCTTCTGGGCCAGTCGAGGACATTGGAGTGGACGGTGAGTGGACCATAGTTAAGAACACGAGGCCCCTGTGGGAAGGCGGCGACACTTGAGGAAACTTCGGAGGAAACAAAACCCTCTGACTGTCTAGCTGACCGCCGAATGGGGTCATCGGGGCAGGGAGGGTTCTCGTGGCCGAAGCCCTCAAGGGCCGTGTGTCCGGGGGCTGCGTGCCGGACGCCGTGCCAAGAGTGCCCGCTCGTCTCTGTCCCATCCTGGGAGGGTCCCCGAGAGGGCCAGCCCACGCTTCCTCCATCGAGGGGCCTCCGGCTCACAGGCCTCCCCAGGGCCACGGCCAGGACCCTGCACTGCCCGGGGCACCTGGCCTGTGCTCTGCGCATCTGAGGTTGGTCTGGGCCGGTGGGGGGCCCGGAGCCCTGTGGGCTGCTCCCCGAGTTCCCGCAGCTGGGAACCGGGGGCTCCAGGGGTTCACCGGCTCTTCGTGACTCTTCCCGCCGCCTTCAGGTCCCAGCGGGGCCACGTGGGATGCTCTCTGCCGCCAGGTGGGGGACGCAGAGGCCAGCCAGGCCAGTGCAGCCTCCTGCGGTGGCGGGGGGCGTGTCCTGGCAGGGCTGGGCTGGTACTGGGGGCCGCCAGCTGCCCTGAGGGCTGAGTTGAGGCCAGGTCATCCTCCGCCCTCACGGCCATCTTGGTGTCCAGGACAGTCCACCTGGGGACACTGGGGGACACTGCCCGGTGCCGCAGGGGCGGGGGTGTGAAGTGGGCCCTGCTGGTGAAGGGGGGTGTGGTCCCGGGAACGGGGCCTGGCTGTCCCCCCTGTACGGGACCTGAGGCTTTACCGCGTGAGGTCTCAGTCGCTGGAGGCCCAGCTCAGGGGGTGGGGGCAGGTTGAGAGGGTCGGCTTGCTTCAGCTTCAGGACCGTGCTGGGGGCCGGGAGAGACATCGGTGGGTGTGAGCTTCCTCGTGGTGCTCCTTGTGTCCACCCAGGGCTGGGACGCACCAGGACCCCCCTCTCCTGGGACGGCGGTGTCTGGAGAGCGGCCACGTACAGGCTGGCCAGTCTCGGGGTGCTCTGACCCCGGCTCCTCAGAAGTCCGTGTCCTCCCTGCTCACCGCCCCCCATGAAGGCTGGACTTCCCGGGCCCCTCAGCTCCACGTCTGGCACTGGGGGACCTCTCCGTGCTGGGTCTCAGTGCCCCACTCTGTCGCCCCAGGTCGGGGCAAGGCCTTAACACCCCCTCGGCTCCTAGGACAGATTTGGGCGCACACGGCGGCCCCTTTAATGTTTGCCGCCTGCCAAGGGCTCCTCGGGCCCCGCGGTGCTGATGGTCAGAGACCCTGCAGCAAGGCACAGTGCCCGGCCTCTGCTCCCGGGAAGGCCCGCGTGGGGCTCCTGCGTCATCGTGGGCCGCTGGGGTCACAGGTCCCCACCCCAGAGACCCCCCCCGCATTAGGCCAGGCTCTCGGACAGCTCAGGATCCCGAGTTCTGGCTGGGTGCTGGGGCTGAGGGCTGGGCACAGGGACCTGCTGGCCCCAGGCCTGGGAGACGGTGGCACAGAGCTGAGGACCCTTCGGGGATGGAGGGGACCGGGGTGCAGCCCGTGGGTCAGCCGCCCTTCCTGTGCAGCCGGATGGGAAACAGTTTTGGCTTGGCGGTCCACAGCCCCCATCCAGCTGCTTCCCTCTGCCAGAAGGGAGCTGGAGCTTCCCTGTACCCGTTAACCTTTATTTACAAGAACCGGCCGTGGTCCAGTGGGGGGCGGGAGGGGACGGGTGCATTAAATTCCAGTACAGAAGCACCTGAGGGGCCGGTGTGGCCGCAGGGAGGGGCCAGTCAGCTCATTCCAGGGGCTGCCGGGGGTTCCACCGAGGTGACCGCGTCGCTGGGTCTGGAGAAGGGAATGCAATGGAGGGATTTTTTTAAATCTGTAAATCAGATCGCATGGTTTCCCACCGAATTGTGTTGATTTAACTGAGTTGGTTGGAAATTAACTGAACTCAGCTTGGCCTTCTACAGAGGAAGGCAAGTGTAGGTGAGGTTTGGGCCCCAAGCTCAGCCCCTGCCCAGGGGTGCCTTCATGGACAAGCCTACCGGGGTCTTCCTGATTCTGCGTCTATATGACCGCAGCCCTGATGCCCCAGGGCTCTCTCTGTCCCACCCGGCCAGCCTGGGAGCAGCTGGTCCTTTGCAAGGCGTCGCCCTACGACCGGAATCTCTGCATTCCTGAGCACCTGTTCACAATGGACCCCGTCCTGGGCCCTGTCCATTTGCCTGGTCCTTGCCCTGTATGGGGACTTGCCTCTCAGCCCAGGGCCTGGAGCCCACGGTGCCCGACTCTGGGCATAATCGGGAAGCTCACCTTCACCTCTTCTCTGTGCTCTGAGTGGCAGGCAGAGTGGGACACGCCCTCAGGAGGGTCTCCTGTAGATTAACTCGGCTTACTTGATTCATTGATTTTGTCAAGGGTCCGTTTACCACGCTGACAACTGGAAAAACCTTAAATAAATATTTAGTGTGCACAGTGGGGTCTGCAGGGCTCCTGGGGAAGAGAAGGAGTAGCCACAAGGCACGCTCTTGGGTCCACCCCCCGGGCTCGGCCCTGAGGGAAGAGGCTGAGAACTGGGGTCCTGGGGCCTGGTGCCCAAGGTCGGCCCGCGCCCCCTGCCTCGGGGAGGCTGCCGGTCCTGCGTTGCTACTCAGGGCTGCCCTTCATGCCTCCTTCACTCATTCACGCGTTCACTTATCCCCGAGAACCTAGTCTGCCAGGCCCTGTGCTGGGACAGGAGAGATGTGCAGAGCCGCTATGGGTGGAGACCGCCAGGCTGCAGGTGTGTCAGGGGGGGACAGTAGTCAGGCAGACGGGGAGAGGAGACCCCGAGGGGAACGGCTTGGACCGCAGTGCATCTTTCTCTGCTCAGGCATCCTTGATCAGAGGCATCTCAGGGTCATGGCACCTGACCGAGAGCTTGGCGCTTAGCAGGTGGCAGTGCCTGTAGGTGGACACACGTAACCTGCCCGGCTCCCGTTTCCTTTCCTGCCGGGTGGGGACGGTCATGTTCTCCAGGCCGCTGTCCTCCGAACGTGACCATCAGGGGGGATGGGGAAATAGCCCCAATATGGGGCACGCAGTGTGCTCGCCTTGTTTGGTGCCCCAGAGCTGGTCCTTATCCTCAGGGGGCTGCTCAGAGGTACCCCCGGGGGGCTGGGAGGGACCTTTGAAGAGTCGGGAAGAGGCTCATCTTCCAGATATTCTGAAAGGGCCGCCCGCCAGTTCTCGTCTCTGAGGAAGGTGCCCGGGAGCCTGGGCTACGTCTTTGAAGGGGCAGAAGTTTGACGAGTTAGTTTAGTTCATCACTTTTTCCATTAATAAAAATTAGGATAGGAAAGAAATTATCGTAATCCAACATTGACAATGAAGCTTTCCCATTTACTTCTCTTTCTGGGAGGGTTTTTTTTTTTTAATCAAAATGATTTATGATGAATACAGTGCATATTAAAACTTTTAACCTGGTACCTTCCTAAGTTAAAAATGTTCCCTACATATTACATTTTTAATCACATGAGTTAATTACTCTTTAGGGAGGCTTTGGAAATTCTGGGAAGGAGAGTATTACGGATTTCAAAGAATGAGACTGAAACTGTCATTTTAATGAGAACGCAAATGAGAATTGTTAAGGTTCAGTGAAGGTCACAGCGGCTTAATCATCAAATTATTATGGCCATTTATTGCCAGTAACAAATGAATATTAAAAGCTATTGTCTTAACAGATTAGACCTCCACATTATTGTTATTTCAAACTTTCCCAGGTGTTTGGGGTATGATTTAAGAATTATTAAGTGCTGGGATCCCCTTCACACCTAGAAACCCCTCCGGCATGCGTTCATTTTCACAAAGAGGTGGGCGCATCTGTCCCCAAATGTCAGAGTTTTCGGGATGGGCTCTGCGGAGACGCTGCGGGCAGGTGTGTCATCCACCGGTGGTCCTGCCGCCTCTCAGGGGTGGCTCCTCTGTGTCCGAGGAGGCAGCTGGACAGTGCTGTTGGGGAGTGGGCCCCAGGGGGCCATGTGGCAGTCGAGGCCAGGACTCAGGGTCAGCGGGGGTGGAGGCAGGGGGACGCTCAGGTAGCCGCCAGCATCAGAGGGAGCGGGAGGGGATGGGGGACACCCCGTCGTGGGACCCGAGCCCTTGGGCAGCCTGTCGCCTTCCGCTCACTGCTGGCACGGCCCAGGGCGTGGCGCCTGGCACATGGCGGGCGGGGTGGGGCCTCTGTGAGTGTCTGAGGGTGGAATGCAGGCTGGTGGCACGGGGTGACTGTGGGGTCAGTGCTGTTCGTGGCCCTGCGGTGTGGCTGGCTTCCTGGGCACCTGCCCCTTCTCATCCCGCCCGCATAGGTGGTTCACCCCTGCTGTGAGGTCAGAGCAGCCCCCTCTGCTCCAGCAGTGCCAGGGGCCCAGACCCTCTCCTTCTGGGGCCTTGGGGTATTGCTCCGAGGCAGGGGGCATCACCTCTAGCTCACCCCCATGGCCTTGTCTCGCATATTTACCTTCATGCAGCGGAAGTTCGAGGGCATCTGTGTCTTCAGAAGTACGGAGGGAGGAAAGGAGACAGGCAGAAGGGAATAGTTAACCCCGGAAGTGCCCGGGGGCCCTGGAGCACCCCCAGGCTGTGGGCACCCAGTGGACTGAGGCCTCCTGCAGCCAGGTGACCCCCTCTCCAAAGGGCTTTGAGGAGGGGTGACCTTTGCTGGGGGCACCTTGTCTGAGCCCCTCCCCCGTAGCTGAGGAGGCAGGGGTTGGGGCTGCAGGAGACCTGCCCGAGGGCCCAAGGCTGAGGGCCCGGGGTGATGTCCATCTCTCCAGGAGCAGCGTCCACCCAGACCGAGGCCTCTGGACGGCCAGTGGGGCTAGTCTGAGACGCCTCCCCCACCCCCAGACCGGACCGCCACGCTCCTTGCCCGAGAGCTCTCCAAGCTGGGTGTCCCGCTGCCTGGGACTCGTGTCCTGGCTAAGACCTCAATCTCTGAAGGAGGCCCCTGGACGGCCAGTGGGGCTGGTCTGAGACGCCCCTCACCCCCCAGACCGGACCTCCACTCTCCTTGCCGGAGAGCTCTCCAAGCTGGGTGTCCTGGTGCCTGGGACTCGTGTCCTGGCTGAGACCTCAGTCTCTGAAGGCTGTCCCTCGGGGCAATCAGATGTGTTGGTAGTTTAGAAAGGGTGACCTAGGGGACCACCCATGGGAACCTGGGAGTGGCACAGAGGGAAGTCTCGGGCAGAGGAGATGAGTCTATCTTGGCCAGTGGGGGAGCTCCAAGGGGCCTGGGGGAAGAGGCGGGGTCCCTCGGAGGACGTGCTCCCCAGCCCTTGCCCCCAGCCCCCCGTCCCTGGGCTGCATGGAGGTTGGTGGGAGCTGGCCAGCCCCTCCCACGGAGCAGCCCCCTGGGGTTTGGTGGGGCAGCGTGGCTATCTGTGCGTCTCGCGTCTCGATCCCGCGTACCACAGGGAGAAGTAATTAAATGTAATAGATGCTGAGGCTTCCGAAATTACATTATTTAGGAGCTGCAGCTTGCACACATACACACACACGCTAAGCTGCGGATAATTAATAGATTTATTTAAATCGGCCTCTGCCATCTGTATTCATCCGGGGAGGGACGCGTCCCAGGCAGGCCCACGCTGGGACACCTTTGGTTTGTGAGCGGAAAGCTGGGAATCCTGAGAGGGGCCAGGGCAGCAGGACATGCGGGGACCACAGGGCTGGATCCCCAGCGGGTGTGATGGGGCTGTGACCCTGGACCCCTGGGTGCTGCTCCCTCAGATGGCCAGGAGGGGTGCAGCGGGTGGACAGGGACGCAGGTCCCTCGGAGGTGCTCCCGGTGGGGGTGGATCCCCGGTGAGAAGAGCCACAGGGGCACGGGGGCACCTGCCCTCTCCTGGTCGGGCTGCAGCCGGGCCCCTTGCTGGTCCCGGCTCCGTGTGCAGCCGCAGGGGCCTCGCGTTAGGATCTGACAGGAAGCATCTCGGGCAGCTGGTTCTCAGCCTCCGTCCTCTGCCCACATCCCACCTCTGGGTGCTGGTCACTGCCCGGAAGCAGCCACAGGCCCTAAAAGGACGCACCCAGCTTCCTGCGGCCCAGACACCAGTTAGCTTCCAAACCCGGCATGTGGGTCTCCCTTCTGAGCGGCCAGCCCAGGCACGTGCGGCTAATGGGGGTGCAGCCACGGCCTCCCCTGGACCGCACAGCTGGCCCTGGACCGCAATATCAGTCTGTGCTGCCGGAGACCTCTCCTGGCGCCAGGCAGACAGCGTCTGAGTCTGAGGGTCCTGCCCAGCTTTGAAGTAGGGGGGTCTTTGCTGCGAAGGCCGTGGTCATCCCTCTCTGTGGATGGGGGCCTGGGGGTGAGGGCAGCGTGGGCCGGGGGCTCGGTACCCCCTTTGGCCCCATGGCTGGTTGCTCACAGGCAGTTTCTGGGCTCCTATTATGCCTGCTTGCTCCCCAGAACGTGCTAAAAGGATGCAGTGCCAGCAGCCCCGCCCCCCGGGGGGGACGTCTCCACCTCCTGCCCCTCCTCCCCTGCTCGCCCTCTGCCAGCTGCGTGGGGTCAGCCCCTCGTCGCACCCCATGGCACCTGCCATCTCTTCCCTAAGCCCTGATGCTGGACGGTGCCTTGGGCCCTGCCGTGCCGCCTGTTAGATCACGAGCTCTTTCCTCGGGGGCCGAATCAGCTGTGTCCCCCCCCAGCCGCTGCAGCCATCAGGTGCTCTGTAGGCATGGGGGAAGGGCTGAGCAGTGCAGAGAAGCCGGGGAGCTCCCGGGCCAGCCTGCGGGGCGCGGGGTGCAGGATGTGGGGTACTGGAAGGAACCCTGCCTGCCTGGAGCCTGGGGCTTCTTTGAGAACCAGATCCTCTGGACAAAAGGCTGGTGCGTGTTTGCTGTAACGTCCCCATTCTGAGGGTCTCTAGATGGGGAGACTGGTGTGAGAGAGACCCCTGATGGCTCGGGAGGAACCTGGGGTCCCAGACTCAAGTTGTGACTTAAAATCTCATCAAACAGCCAAAACCCGTTAGGAGTGTCTCCCTCTGGAGGTGGCCATGGGGAATTCTGCGCATGCTGTCAGCAGCAGAAGGGGAGAGGGGAGTGTCTGTGGGGGGCTGTCGTGTGGCGCTGGCCCCCTGGGTCGTCCCTGTGCATCCCACATGGGCCCTGGGAAGCGGGGCCCAGAGTTTATCTGGAGGACTTTTACCCGGTGAGGGCGGAGCTGGCCCAGAGGCTGTTCTGACTGTCCCCCTGGGGAGCGCCATTCTGAGGACTCTGCCTGGGCACCTCCTGACCCCGCTCTGTCCTGCATACCTGCCTTATGGGGGAACACCAGCCAGGCCTGGACCCACATCCTCCTGTTGAATCCTCGCTGTGACCTTGCAGAGCGACCTTTCCCTCCCGTGGGCACTAGGGGAGCTCTGAGCACAGCCAGCGCCTTCCTGGAGCGAGTCCTGGGGATGGAGGGGCTCCCTCATGGGCCTGAGGAAGGCCACGGGGACCAGAAAACTGGGACGGAGTTAGGGAGGCCCAGCGGGCTCAGCGGGAGCCGTCGGTCCCCCCTGTCCTGGGGGAGCGGGTCTGGGAGAGGCTTCCTTCCACCGAGCATGCGACACCGGCTCACAGGGTCGTGCACGCACTCCCTGCTCTGTCCTGGGGGAAAAGCAGAGGATGACACAGTGAACCGGTCCTCGGACGGAGGGAGACAGCACACGCAGAGCCGGTGTGGCACCTGCACCCACGGTCACAGGGACCAGGGGCGAGCGCCCAGGTGTGGGGTCCGGGCCAGGTGACGACAGCAGAAGTGACATGGGAGGTGTGTCGTGGGCTGACTCTGTCCCCCAGACTCATGCGTGGAAGCCCTAATCCCCCAGCACCTCAGTTGGAGATGGGTCTTTACAGAGGCGATTAAGGTAAAATGAGGTCACAGGGGTGACCTCAGTCCCACAGGACTGGTGTCCTTATTAGAGGAGATTAGGGCACAGACTCACACACAGGGACGACCACATGAGGACACGGGGAGAGGACGGCGTCTACAGCCCAGGAGAGAGGCCTTGGGAGAAACCAGCCCTGAGACACCTGGATCTCAGATTCTAGCCTCTACGACTGGGAGACAGTAAGTGTCTGTGGTTTATGCCACCCCATCTGGCCCGTGGCGCCCGAATGGGAGAGTCGCCCCCCACGCCCCCAGCAGAGGTGCCCCTCCTATAACCTGCCCAGGGCAGAGGGCGGAGGGAGGGCCGCCTGCCCATCGGAAGGATCAGCACAAGCTCCTGGGGGACGGGGAAGGCGACGGGGACGGGGAAGGCGACGGGAACGCCCAGATGGATGGTGGCCGGGCCGGCGCCAGTTCATTCTCGCCTCGCGCCACCTTCCCGCCATCCCAATATGGTCATTATTGCGTTTTCGCTTTCTGTGGCTGCATTGTAATGGGAGCTTATGTTCACTTTGCTGGGAGCTGGCAAATCGTCGTCTGCTTCTCCGCAGCACGCACTCATTTGCTACTTGCCCTGGGTGTTTCTTAAAGTCGCGCATTTTCCACCCAGACAAATTAAATCTCCGTTTGAAGGCGTCCGTCTCCGGAGCTGACATCATGTGAGTTAATAGCCATTGCATCTCTCAGGGTGCTGGAGCTGGGATCATCTGCATCTTCAAGCAGCCGATTACTTACAGGGACGCAGCCTCAAAGCCAATAATGAAGTTATCAGGTGGAGTCAGGGCCCATATGGGTTTTCGCCGCGGTCCTGCCAGGGCCAGTTTGAGGGTACCCTTTGGGAGCAGTGGCGGCTGGGGAGAAGTCTCTCTTGGTTCCTGTGTGTCTTAATCCGTGTGGCCGACCAGGACATGTGTCCTGAGCGTGGTCAGCATGCAGCCACTGGGAGACAGGAACCTGGAGATGGGGTCCAGGAGCCGCAGGCAGGCGAGCCCCAGCGGGCATGCGGACTGGACACTGACGACCGAGGTGTGAGCAGGTGCACTGGGAGGCCTGGCCGCTCAGGAGGCCCAGAGAGACCCTGAATGCCTTGTGAGCCAGAGTGACCGGAGAAGAGTGGTCCACCTGCGGGCATCCACTCACGGCCACCAGGGCTCCAAGGGAGGGCGTGTGAATAGATGCTCAGTGCTGAGTATACAATTAGCAGGTGTTGTATATGGACTGAGTCGTGTCCCCAAATTCACAGGCTGCAGCCCTAACCCCCAGTGTGATGGCGCTGGGAGGTGATTAGGTCACAAAGCGGGGCCCCCATAGGGGGACTAAGGGAGAAAGAAGACGGCCGTCTGCAGCCGCAGGAGACCCAGGAGGAGAACTGTCTCCAGAAACGGAGGCAGCAGCGGCTGGATCTTGGAGGTCCTGTCTCCAGAGCTGTGAGAAATGAAGGTCTGCTGTTTCAGCCTCTGTCTGTGCTGTTTGTCCCGCAGCCCGGCTAACCAGGGCAGCGGGAACTCTGTTACCCGACGTGGGCCCCCAGCAGCGGATCTGCTCTGAAGCCGATGAGGATGGAGGGCTGCCGGGGAGGCTCTGAGGAGGGTTGTCCTGATAGCCCCCGGGCGAGCGGGTGACCGGCCCTCAGAGCCTCTGCGACCCCTCCCCCCCCAGCCCCTCCTGACCGTGGCCTTCCCTTGGCCTTGTGGTGTCTGCCCCCGTCTCCGTGGCAGGACGGAGCCGTGCCCGGAGTGGGGGCCCAAGGAAGGCGCTGTCCTCTTCTCACTCCCAGGTTCTCAGGGCCTCTTGCTGTGGCCCCTGCAGACCACAGATGGGTCTTCTGGGGCCGACAACTTGGGGAAGGCTGACTTGTCCAGGGAACCGGGGCTGGTCTGAGCTGAGCCTTCAGGAGGAGTAAGGAGCCCCGGGCGGGGTCCGGGCGAGGGCCCGGCGTGAGCAGGGCTGTGGATGTGTGTGTGGGTGCGGTGTGACCGGAGCCCTGGGGGTGACAGAAGCGAGGTCCCGAGGAGGGGGCTGGCTGGAGGCGGCACAGTGCCTCGGGGCTTCAGGAGGTACGCAGCGTCTCAGCCTCGCAGATGAGCGTCTGGGCAGCAGCCGACGGCCACCGTCTTCTTTCCTGGGACGCTGAGGCTTCCAGACCACAGTGCCTTTGCAGTCAGGATGCAGGAACTGTGTCCCCGTGGGAGGGGCGTCCCCATCGTCTCAGCGGGAAGCCATGTCTGTAATCCTGACCCCGTCGCTTCCTGGGGCCGTGTCGCCCTGAGCCTCTGGGCTGGTGCCAGGCCGGCTTCTCAGCACCTGACCCGTCGGGACCCCGACAAAGCACCTGTGTTCTCACCCACAGCCCCCAGTCCCCGGAGGCCACGGCCGGGTGCCCAGGAGCCCAGAGGGACGGGCGCATCGGCAGAGCGGGGGCGGAGGCCCAGGGGAGAGCCGGAGCCCGGCATGGACACCGGGCCCTCATCACACAGCAGAAAGCACGCCTGAGACCCGAGGTGGCCGTGGAAGCCGTGCTGGCAGCTGGCCGTTCCCAGTGGTTCCTGGGTGCACAGATCCCATGCTGTGCCTGCCCCTGCGTCCCCAGGGGAAGGTCCGTGTTGTGGGGAAAACTGGGCTCCTGTGGGCGTGGCCATCGCAGGGCCCTGCTTCTCAAGCTTGGAGCGGCCGTCAGGTGTGGGGTCCTGGGGTCCCGGGGACGGGAGGAGCGCGTGTGATGATGACAGGGGACGCCTCGCCCGCCTGTCCCATCAGGAAAGCCGTCCTGCCGGCGTGGCCCCAGGGCTGCCGGCCTGACCGGGTCACGAGGGTCCGCCTGCTCCTGCTCTGTGCTTCTACGGGCAGTTTGTGCCGCTCGGTGCCTGGCCGGGCGCACCCGCCACGGGCGCTCAGAGCACCCTTCCCCTTTTAAAGGCGGGAACGACACAACACTCGGAGAGCGGAGCCCTTCACTTCTGGCAGCGTCCTCCCCTGGCTCCCTGTGGTCAGACAGCCGCTGGATCCCTGTGGCCCCGAGGCCGGATGCGGGAATCTTCTCTCTGCTCTGTGGACCGTGAGGCTGATCCGGAAGTGAGCTGGGGCTGCTGGTGTCAGCACCCAGCGGGCAGCAGTGGGTGGGTTTCTACCGCATTTAGGTGAAAAATGCACCCGAACTCTCGGTGCCTTGTCTGCCCAGGCCCTCAAGGGCACCCATGTTGTCACTTATGGCCTTGTTCTGGTTCATGACCGCGGTTTTCAAGGCCCACCTTGGGTCTCAGGTGTGCTTTCCGCTGTGTGAAGAGGTCCCGGTGTCCGTGCCGGAGGGCTCTCCGCTGGGCCTCCGCCGCTGCTCTGCTGATGTGTCGCCCCTCTGGGCTCCTGGGCACCCGGCTGTGGCCTCCGGGGACTGGGGGCCGTGGATGAGAACATGTGAGCTTTGTCAGTTTATAAACCTGACACTTTATATAAAAAGTTTGCACTCCCTTTCGTATTCACTCCTGTCAGTAGCTTGCAGGTTGGCCGGGGCCAAGATGATGGACTTTTGTTATTACTGAGGCGGGGATGGTGGCACCAAGGCCCAGCGTTCCTGCTGGGGGCCCGGGAGGGCCTCAGGCTGGGCTTCAGTGAATGGCCTCTGGGGGTCCCGCCCTGCACAAACCTTTCTTTTTATCAGGGATCAGTGACAGTAACTACCTTTTAGGGCCGAGGCAGGGACTGGATCAGCTCCGGGCACACAGGAAGCGCCCAGTGAAGGTCAGCAAGTCGCTCCCGCTGCCACTACTGTTAATATCCCCAAATCCTCACTCCCAAGTCCCTTTCTGGAAAGTGGGGCGCGTGGGATACTCCCCAGCAGCACTGTGGACCCCACAGGGTGGCCCGTGCCTCTGGTGGGGTGGTCACATCTCAGAGGGAAGCCTGGCCTCCCCCGAAGGGCGGGCATCACACCCGAGGAGGGGTGGCCTGCACCCTGGATGGGGAACCCCAGGGCCAGGTCAGAGCCTCGAGGGCCATGGTGCCCCCATTTCCGGTTCTTCCCCAGCAGGCGTGTGTCTGGTCGCTGGGGGTCAGCACAGGGCCTGACCCCTTCTCCACAGGGAGAGGGGTCACTCGCAAGATTTGCAGAATTCCCCAAACCCACTGGGGCCACGCCCGAGGGCGGATGCTGCCTTTCTCTTCCTCTCCTGACCCGGGGGGGCCCCTCTGTATAGGGAGTGGTGCTGGGGGTGGGGCCCTGGGTGGACCCCAGGCCAGCACCTGGGACAGCTCCATGCCCAGCTCCAGGCCCACCTCCAGGCCCGATGCTGGGCTGGATCTGGCCTCCTGCTCCCCTGAAGCCAACCCACAGCCCCTGACCTTCAGCCCTTTCTCTGACATTTAGCAAACAGTGCCAGCTGCCACCTCCTTCTCGGATTCTCAGCCGGGCCTTTGTGTGGACCCCGTGAGGATTCCTGCAGACGAGTGGCCGATCCTCGCCCTGGGGCTCATTTGTGCGTTTCTCCAGAGGGAATGGCCGTGGGCATTTAGGCTGGAAAGGACAAAGGGATAGTGTCCTGAGTCTTGAACGGTCTGTCTGGCCTCGCCAGCAGCTTGTGGGGGGTGAGCACCGAACTCTTGAGGGGACGGGAGAAGCTGGCCCAGACGTCTGAGCCCCTGGATGCAGGACGGTGGGCGGTGATGCTCCCAGCGCCTCCTGCTGGGGGGTCTGGTCCCCGGAGGCAGCCTGCACCTCTGCTCAGGTGAGGAGCTCTTGCTGCCCTGGCGGGTCAGCGCGTGCCCGGAAGGAGCTGCTCCCGGGAGTGAGGGATGACCGGCTCCCTCCACCTCTTGCCCCCACTACTGGAGCGGGCCTCACCCACAGCAGCAGCGGCCGCCCTCCAAGGAGCAGTGGTCACGGCGCATTTGGTCTTGCTTCCAGCTCACCGAGCAGGGCTGCGGGAGTATCGGCTCCTGGATGGACAGCTCCTGCAGGTCCGGGAGGCTGAGATCAGGAGGCCGGGGGGAGCTGCTGGGTGGTTTCCTGACTGCCCTGCCGTGAGCGAAGGCTGCTCTCCCACCCACCTGTCTTGGGCAGTGCCCCCAGGACCACGTCGGGCTCCTTCCCTAGGACTGTGCCTCCTGAGCCCAGCCACTCTGGGAGGGTGGCGCAGACCGCTCCGCAGCTGTTCTCTTTAGAAGGGGGGCCCTGGATGGCAAGGGTGCCTCGGCCTGGGCTCCCCAAAGCAGCCCGAGACGAGGCCGGGCCTGCAGGTGGTGTTTGGGAGCGAGCGGAGGGAATGGCTGTGAGGACGGGATTCGGGAGTCGGGAGGGCGGGCAGTGAACGGTGCGGGGAGGGTGGTCTCAAGTCCCCGCTGTGGGCAGCTGGGCTCTGCCCTGGTGCAAGCAGAGGAAGGCTGCCCACAGCAGAATAAGCAGAGACTGTTACCCAGAGACTGGGGCATGGCGGGGGGCCGGGGAGGCAGCTGTACCGGAGAACAGAGGCCGGGTTCCAGGTGCCTGGCAGAGGCTGGGCCTGGGGAGGCTGGGCCGCCAACCAGAGCGGGGCGTCCCTGTGACTCGCTAAGGGCATGTTTGGCTCCTCCCGGGTGGTCCTACGTTGGGATCAGGGAAAGAAACAAGGGAAGCTGGGGGGTCACTGCCCACATGCTGAGCGTCTGGGCTGATAGCTGTAGGGTGGGCTGGGGGTCACAGTTCCGTCGTCACGTGTGGTCTGGCCAGTGTCCGTACAATGCCACCTGCCTCCCAGTGGCCGGGGCAGGATGGAAGACGGGTTGGGGCCTGCGGTGGCAAGATGGGGGTGGAGGAGGAACCACAGCCTGACAGCCTGGAGCTTCTCTGGGGGACGCTGGCCATGGTCAGGGGCGGGTGGGAGGCTGGCTGGAGCCCCTGGAGGGCCCACAGCCTCAGGCTTGGGGTGGGCCTGGGAACATGTGGGGGCCCACTCAAGGCCAAGTGCTGGGCAGGGGCTTGGGGCCCGAGAACACACAGCGGGCGTGGCCCTCCTCGGGTGCCGGCGCGGGGGACAGGCGAGCTCTCCCAGATGTGGATGATAGAACAGGAAACACAGATGTCCCCAGGTCCGGTTCCTATTACAACAGCAGCTGTGGGGAAGCCTCCGGTTCTAGCTTGAAAAGCACAAGATGCTCAATCCTAGCGGCATTTACAGAAATGTTCAAAAGGCTGGGGCGCCAGTCTTTCACCGTTTCTGGCTCTGCTTGGCTCAACCTGGCTTTCTTTGCCTGCTTCGAGCGGAATCTGGCATTTTTCTCCCTCAGATGGAGGCCTTGCAATATCTGCATAGAAGGCTCGTTATTCTCAGGTCTCAGCGTTGGGAAGTCCTCTGCCACGTTAGACCTCCATCTGGCCACCCACCCAGCCCCCTGTTCCGCCGTCAGGGAGCCCCTGTTGGCCCCAATCGCAGCATGTGCCTCATGGGGCTGGGATTGCCCAGGAGCAGCGTCCATTCCCTCCAGGCACAGGCTTAGGAGAATGGGTCTGGGTCTTTTTCCCTCCTGAATGCTCCTTGCCTGGACCAGAGCTAGGCATGGGTAGGGGATGGATGGATGTACAGCTGGGTGGATAGAAGGATGGAAAGATATAACGATGGATGGATGGGTGGACGGGTAGATGGATGGATGGATGAATAGATGTATGATGGATGTACAGATGGATGAATAGATGATGGATGGATGTACAGTTGGGTAGATAGAGGGAAAGATGGATAGGTGGATGGATGGATAATGAATGAAGGATGGATGGATGGATAATGAATCATGGATGGGAGGATGGATAGATAGACGGATGAATACATGTGTGGATGGATGGATGGATGTACAAATGGGTAGTTAGAAGGAAAGATGGATAGGTGGATGGATGGATGGATGGATGGATGGATGGATGGATAATGAATGAAGGATGGATGGATGGATAATGAATCATGGATGGGTGGATGGATAGATAGACAGATGAATACATGTGTGGATGGATGGATGGATAGACGGATGAATACATGTGTGGATGGATGGATGGATGTACAAATGGGTAGTTAGAAGGAAAGATGGATAGGTGGATGGATGGATGGATGGATGGATGGATGGATAATGAATGAAGGATGGATGGATGGATAATGAATCATGGATGGGTGGATGGATAGATAGACAGATGAATACATGTGTGGATGGATGGATGGATGTACAAATGGGGAGTTAGAAGGAAAGATGGATAGGTAGATGGATAGATGTGTGGACGGATGGATGGATGGATGGATGGGTGGGTGGGTGGGTGGATGGATAATGAATGACGTATGGGTGGGTGGATGGCTGCATGGACAAATGGATGGACGGATGGATGGATGGGTGGGAGGACAGGTGGAGGGATCATGAGTGGATAAAGAGATGGATGATGGATGGTGGACTGATGGATGTACAGATGGATGATGGATGGGTGAAGAGATGAAGTAGCTCTGAGAATGGTATAGCCTCTTTGGGTAGCGAGGACTGGCAGGTGGACCCAGCCCTTCCTTGCCTGACTCTAGGCAGACCCTGCGCTCCCTGAGCCTCCGTTTCCTCAGAAGCACGTGGGAGCCTCTGCCTCAGGAGGTCTCTGTGAGGACCACCTGTGACGAGCAGTGCAGGGCAGGGCTCCAGCCGTGATCACAGCCCGGTGCTTGTGCCCAGGGGCCGCCCTGCCTGCTCTACTGCTCACCGCAGTGGTCTGGGGGCTCATGCTTGTTGACACAGTGGGTCTAGTTCCTTCCTTTCCCTCTGCCCCGCGGTGTCCCCTCCCATGGTTCGGCGGCAGCCATCACCCTGCCCCGTAGGAAGGGGCTCCCGTTGTCTCGAAGGTTTTGCTACAAAGAAGCTGCTCTGAGTCACGTGTGAAGGGCTTTGTTCTACGCCTGCAACCTGCTCTGGGCATATTCTGAGGACGTGACTTTCAGATTTAGGGTCGGGACATCTTGAATTTGACTATATTTCCTCAAGGACTCTGCAACAGGAAATCATTGTTTGCAAACAACACCAGAATCTCCATGTTTGCTTCGCAGAGGGGCAGGTGAACCGTCACTTGGGTGATATGAGCCGGCTGCACGCATCCTGCCCTTCGCTGCCCCCGAGGCCCGCAGGAGGGCAGCGTGTACACAGCTGTTTCAGGGACTGGGGGCACCAGGAGCCCACTGCGGGCAGTGGTTCCCTCCCGGGCTCCTTAGGAGACACTCTGAGCGAATGGGAGGTGTCAAGTTCACCTAAAGTGCGAGCGTGTGACTTACCGCTTGATTTCACAGGGGAGTGCAGGGCAGCCGCGGTTGGGGCAGAGAGCTGCACAGGTGCTGCCGCGCGGGTGGGCTGGCGGAGCAGGCGAGCCGGCCAGGTGAGGGGGAGCCGCCGGCCCCCAGGAGGCCGGCCTGGGGCGGCATGTGTGCTCCTCCATGAAGCCCTCGCTCCCCTTCCCCACCCCTCACTCAGTCCTCACCCGGGCGTCACACCCTCTGGGCGGGCGAGGTCCTCAGGGTGCAAAGCTCCCAGACGCAGCCCTGCTCGCTTGGAGGCCCGGACCGTGGCTGTCGGGGTGCGGGCGGGGACGGGGTGCCAGGAGGCGGGTTCAGCACGTGGCTCCTGCCTGAACTTGGCCGGATGGCGAGCTCCAGAAACCGGCAAGGTGGTCCCAGAGCAGGGAGACGAGGGCTCAGCATGGGCAGCTGTGAGTGCCACGCAGGGAGGTTCGGCACCGGCTGGTGGGTTTTGCTGAGATCATCACCTTTCTTTTCTGGGGGTGCTGGAGGGGCCCCCAGGAGAAGTGAGAGCGAAAGAGCAAACGCTCCCTGCCGTGCGGGTCTGTCTGCGTCTGAGGCTGACCCTCCCTCTGGCCTCAGACGTCCTGAAGCACAGCTGGTGGCGAGAGAAACTGACCCGCACGCCCGCCCCCAGCCCCAGCCTCAGCGTTGCGGTCCCCCTCCCTCCACTAGCGGTCCCCCTCCCTCCACTAGCGGCCTTCCCGTCCACCGCATCCTCCATCTCCTCCCGGGCGTCTGCCCTGCTCCCTCCTTCTGCTCTAGAGAGAGGAGAGAGACGGTCTGGAGCTCACTCCCCCGACCCCAGCGCTGGGTGTAAAGGGCTAATGGCGCAGTGAGCCCTGCCAGGGAATCTGCCCTGTACCCTTTACACAGAATCAAAACTTGAGCGCAAAGAGTCCGTTCTGGGGGTGACTCCGGACAAGGGCTGCCACACGATGAGCCCCGCCCCCAGACCTCCCTGCCCCTTCCACGCGTGCAGAGGGAACGGAGGGAAGAAGACGTTGCTGGGGGCCACCTCTGTGCAGTGCCCGCTGCCTGATTAGCTCCGGTCCAAGTCCTGAGCTCTCATGAGGGATCGAGGGACACAGGGGCTAACAGCTCGCCAGCAGTCACACCGCCGGCCAGGGCTGAGTTGGGCCTGGGGCTGTGGCCCTCCCAGCCAGAGCCCTAGCCCTTTTCTTAACCTCAGGCCGCTGCTGGCTGCTGGTTGGACCCCTTCCCCTGGCCCCATCGCCCTCTCTGATCTCCTTCAACCGTGCGGCAGTGCTGGGGACCCACCCTCCTGCTCTCGGGGACGGGCCAGGGGTGGCTCCGTGTATCCTGAACCCCCGTCAGCCTGAAGGACAGGCAGCCTGGGCGCGGGGTCCATCCCCGCTTGACCCCCGGGTGCATAACTAAGTGGGCACTGATAACAGACAGCCCTGCCCTCAGCGCTCAGCTTTCCCACCTGTGGGATGGGGACCCTTGCTGCTGTGTGCACAGCACTTAGCGCAGTCCGGGGACGTGGTGGTGAGGACTCAGGGCGGGGCAGCTACTCAGGGAGGGGTCGTCGTGGGAGATCAGCGGGCCTGTGGCCGAGCTCCGTGGGTGCACGGACGTCTGCTCAGAGGATTGTGGGGACTCGCAGTCCTAGGCGTGCCTGGCAACCGCAGGGCCTGGCCCAGCCCGATGCCTGAAGTGACGCCTGTGGGTGATGGGGGCCTGCAGTCACCGGGGGGGCACAAGCGCGACGCAAGCAAGACCCCGCCTCGGGCACACATGGACCCGGCTTCCGCGCAGGATCTAGAGCTCCAGGAGGTGGGCTCAGTCCGGGCTGCAGGATGACAGAGCTGGCTGTCCTGTCAATTCTCAGGTGCTGGGAGAGTGGCCTGGGAGCTGCCAGCACCCGCCGGGGTGGCCGGGGGGGCGTCCTTTCCTCGTAGACCCCCTGCCCGGTAAGCCCTCTGCTGAGGTCTCCCCTCCCTCCCTGGCACCTCCTGGAACCCACCCCAGATCTTTTCTCAACCGACCCCCTCTGGACCCAAGAGATGTCGTCTGGTGTCTCAGCCTCAAAAGGCCCCATAGGGAGGCCCCCACGTTGTCCCCACCCCCCCCCCCCAGGTCTCCTCCATCAATTCCAGACCCTGCCATCTGCCCACTCCCATCTCCCCTTAGATTCCTATAGTTGGCCCCAAACTGAGCTTGTCTGAAACCAAAGACTCCACCCGGTCCCGACAGCCAGCCCCTCGCACGTCTGCTCCCCAGTATCCAGGCCTCCTGTGGATCTTTCCGTAACCGTCTCTAAACCACTGCCCGTGTCTGACCTCTTCCCAGTGACTCCCCCATGGGATCCCCGCTCGTCTGGATTATCGGTGACCTGAGCGGCCTCCCTGCATCCTCCCTGGTGAGCCGATGGCCTCTTCTCTTTAGGACACCCACCCTGGTCCCATTCGAGCTTTGCTGTGGTTCAGCCGTGAGCACAGAGGCCTGTGGATTCGGCAGCACGATGGCCGAGCCTGGGATTCCTGAGAGTGGCCCTTCCTCTGCCTGCCCTATCCTTGCTAACCTTCCCCATTTCACCCCTTGCCCCTTCTATGGGCTCTTGGCCAATTCAGGTAACCATGCAATTTGAGCATCACAGTGTGGTCTGGGTGCCCTTCTGTTTTGTGGCCTCTGGGATGGCTTGTCTGGGGGTGAAGCTGGAACCTTCCAAGGACACTAGGACCATGGCGGGGAGGCAATCAAGCTCAGGGTTTCCTTTGTGAGCAGGCTGGCCCAGCCCTCCTGTCCCGGGTGCGTGTCTGCAGCTCCCAGGGAACCTCTCCTCTGTGTTTCCCAGTGTCAGGCCCTGCTTACTTGTCACATTAATGAATTATTCTTGCTGACGGGGGGCCAGGTCCTCTAAAGTGACCTACACATGCAGGCTCATCCATGTAAATGGTGGTGGTCACTTTCCAGCCGCCCCCACAGCCCTTGCTTTGATCCCAGTGAGGGTGAGGCCCGCAGCTCTGGGGGCTGCCCTCCAGGCCTGTTCTCCTCGCCCGTACCCAGGAAGAGGCAGAGCTACGGCCCAGTGTTCTGGTCTTTCCCAGGGCATCTGCAGCCCCCAAGGCTGCACTGGATTTGCCCCAGGTCTGGATTCCCAACTCCTCCCCCTCGTGGCTTCCTGTGCCTGAGGCCTCCAGGAGGCTGCGGTTTCCTTGTCTGGCATGCTCACCAGCAAATGGGTCCTCTCTGAGAACCCTAGACTCAAGTCCCCTGGCCCCTAAGCCTGCCAGCTGGGTCCCCACCTGCTGCATCTTCCTGGTCCTCCCCCATCCTGGGACACACCACTGATTCTCTTCCATTTGGCTGACTTCTCTCTATCAGCCAAGGCCAACACTCCTACCCCTTCTGCTGTCATGGCCTTTGGTTGTTAGAATGTGACACATTTAAAAACGTAGCTGTGACAGTCTTAATTTTGTTTGTATCTTTATCTTTCTAGATAAATATCACTGCCTCATTCTCTTCAACAAGTGCAGACTATTACATTATATGGACAAAACACAATTTATTTACAGTATTTTTATGATACTAGGTTTTCTCAAACCACAGAGCTTAAATGACGCATGTTAGAAAAAAAATCAAATAACAAATGAGGGTTCAAAATGAAAAGCAAGATTCTGCCTCTGTCTTCCCCACACCCTGACCTTTTCCCCAGAGACAAAACTGTTCATCATCTGGTCCTTCCTACTGTAAATTTTATTTATTTATTTTTACCCAGTGTTGTGGCTGTAAGTGCTGACTTAAATGTTTATTCCTTGACCCACCACCTCTGATCAGCCTGGTCAGGGCCTCAGCACCCCTCACTCTGAGCCGGAAGAAAGCAGAAGGCCTGCTTCAACACCATACCTTCCTTTGTTCCACATAATTAAAAAAAAAAATCAAGGTTTAAGAATGTATATTTATCTTTCTACTATAAACATTTTTCTGTGCTTTGTCTACTTGTGGATTTAAAAACTTCTAAAGAAATCAATGGCATTTACAATACTACTCCATAAATATTGTTCAGCAAAGATACTGGATTTGTGACCAGAACTATGAAGAAAGAGATACAACATTTTACAGTGAAGGTTTTACCGGTGGAAGATTCTTCCAAGTGTGAGGGCCTAATGTGTTTTTAAGCACATTCTTTACAGCTTATTTCATTTCTGAAGAGTCAAAGATGCTAGATTTTCTTTTATCCCATATTCCCACATCTGATTCCTTGATTCCTTTCTCTGCTGGAGTGTCACTCCAGGTCAACTTTTGTCTCGGGTGCATGGCCAGTCAACTGAACTCTTGTGTGCCCTTAAATGGGAAACTGTGTTGGCAGTCTAGCTGGGTATAAATTTCTAGATGCTGAAACTTTTCCCTTTAGCACCCAACGACCTGCTCTAGTGTCTTCTAGAACCTGTGTTGCTAATGGAAACCCTGGTGCCTCCATCTGTTTCCGACTTCACAAAACACACCTTATTTGTTCTGTTTATTCTGCCTGCTTCTCAGAATTTCTTGCATTTCTTGGGTCTCGGTCTGTCTGTTCAACCTACTCTGAGTCTGGGGGCTGCAATCGGAGTATGTGTGTTCAGTTGTCTGAGTTTTCTCCTCTGTGTTGCATTTTTCCTCCTCCTTTAGAATTTCTATAAGTGAAAGTTCGACACCCAGGATATGCCCTGCATGTTTCAATTTTTACCAACCTTCCCATCCCTCTCTCCATGTGCTCTCTGCCTGGGAAGTGTCCTTTACTTTCCACACACCCCTGTTTCCAGTCATGCCCATTTTACTCCTCAGGGCATCCCCTGGAGCCTAAAATCGGTTAGTCCTGTTGATTCCCAAGACTTTCTTCTTGTTCTCCTGTTTCCCTTGTTTTTTCATGGTACCTTATTTTTTTTTACTGGTGCCACATTCTCTCAAATTTCTCTGAGAAAGATGTTATTTAGAATTATTATTATTACTTTACTTTTCCCTGAGTCATTACTGATTTCTGCCTCCTAAGGGTTAAGTGTTAGAGTATACCTGTCCTGGGTCTTCCTTCTCTTTCTGTAAACACCTGGTGGCCCTGCCTGCCAGGTCCTCTCTGTACAGGAATAAAGGTTGATGTGAGTACAGGCACTGGTCAGTGTGAGTCACCCTTGTCCTGGGTAGCAGCAGGCTTCTTGCTTAACCAGGAGAGTTGACCATAGGTTCTCTGGGAACAGGCAGGGTGTATGGACAGATGGGCATCCCTGGAAGAAGCAGGGGAGCTGGTGGAGAAGCAAGGTCCCAGGCTACCCTGATGCTGGCTGGCTATAACCTGGGGATATTTGTCCACCTCCCCCCTGGGGGACGGTCCTGCCTCTGACCTCCGTCCCTGCCTCTGACCTCCGTCCCTGCTTGCTGTGGATGGCCAAAGATCTCCACTCTGCCCTGCTCTGTCTCTCTCCTGCTCTCACTTTCTCAGGAGACCAGGAGACTCCAGGCCTTGTTTGTGCCAGAGGCCTTTTTGGCAATCTGGTGATGCCTGTGAAACATTTCTCAGAACACCATAAAAATATATAAGATTACTAAGGAAACCAATTATATCGAAATGCAATTTCAAATGTTGGGAAACCTATTTTGATATAGTAATATGTTTGCTTCTTTATTAAAACATTACATAAAAATGTCTGGCGGTGGGACAACCGTAATTTGAAGTCAGGGTGATATTTCAAGCTGTCTGCAAGAGCTGTAATGTGATATGAAGATTCCTGCAATTTCTGGTAGTGACAAAATCACAGTTACACCTAAACTCTTGTGAGCCTGCATGCTCACTTGAAGGGAGTGTCAAACTTCAGTTAAAGACACATTAAACAAAAGGCACATTTGTCCCATCTGGTCCTTACTTCCAGCCCTCTGGGGACTGTCCCCAGGCAGAAGACCCCTCCCTTTTTGGACAGCATTCTTCTGGCTCTGGCCTCAGCTAAACCTGCCTGACAGCAGCTGTCTCCACGATGCCCCCCGTGAGCACCTGGCCTGTACCTCTTGGAGGCATTGCCTCCCCTCTGGAGTCACAGGTGCTGATGCTGGAGGACCTGGACCTCCTTCCAACATCTCCGGCTGCAGCCCCTCCTCTTCTCTCCAGCAACTGGCCCCCAGACTCCCCACCCTTCCTGGCCTGCAGATTGTCCTCATTTTGATTCCCGACACCATTATGGCTTTATTATCTTTTTTAAGCATCTCTCCAATCAGACCCTGGGTGTCCCCTCCCGAGGTATGTGCGGTACTCACTCTGCCATCTTAAGCTCACTTCCCAGCGGCACCGTGGGCCTCCATGGTGTGCACGGCTAACCCACTCCCGTGGGCACCGACCACGGGGCCCCCCGGTTGTCACCTGTTACCTCTTCTAAGGGCACAAGCTATGCCACACACGTTTCCTTGCAGAAGGTCTCAGAGCCGGAGGAGGACGCTCGGGTCCCCACGGCACAGCCCCTCCTGCTGCACTTGTTGAAAATAAATTTACACCACGTTTCTCCTTACAAACTTTCTTTTCTTAATTCCCTTTCTAGAAGGCTCCTCCAAATGGTTAGTTTGTTTGTAAAAGTTCCCCTGGGGAATTCAGAACACTTTAAATTTTCGAAATTTCAAGTCGTAGGCACCGGATCAGGGCCCAGTGGATGTCAGAGGCTGGCCTTGTTTCCTGCTTGAGGCCCCTTTGGGGTCCTGGATATGCGTGTGTCATAAGCACTGGGTGACCCTTAAGCCTTCTGAGGAGGAGAGCTCTGCACCAGGTGAGGACTGAACGCCAGTGACCCTGGTGGAGGTCAGGCTCTGTTGCGTCAGGAAGGGCGGCTCTTCAGAGGCTGCTGCAGGTGGGGTTTCCTACAAAGTGGCTGGGGGTGAAGGCCAAGGACCAGGGTCAGGCTGTTACAGGACATGGGGCTCTGAGGGGCTGTGCAAGGGGAGAGAGCCCCCCACCAGGGCAGGGCCTGAGCTGCACGGCCTGTCTGAGGCTACCGCCCCTTCTCCAGGTGGGGTCTCAGACCCGGCGTTCCCGTCTCGCGGACTTGATGCAGCTGGAGTGTGGGATTGCTTCTGGGGTGGCCTCCCCTCTGAGCTGGGGCTGGCACAGCACCTCAGGCCAGGCAAGCTTGGAACTGGTCCTGGAGGACTTGGTGTCAGTGTCCCCAGGTGTACACGGAGGGCCTTGCCCTGTCTGACCTCTAGGAGCCCTCCCAGGACCGGCCTCTTTCCCTTCCTGGCACGGAAATGTCTGTGCAGGAAGGAAGCAGCTTTCATGTGCACCCCTGGGCCTGCTCTCCAGGCCTGACGCTCACCAGGACCCTCTGAGGGTGGGTCCCGTCCTGTCCTTGTCCTCCACCCACCCCACACGGTGGGGTTAGGTTCACCCAGAGCCTCCCACCCTCACCCCCAAGCCAAAGCTCTTTGCTGGGCATTTGGAATTGAATTGGAAATTCAATGCAGGAAAAAACTGCCTTGAGGCCTAGATACTGGCCTCTGGGGCGACTCTAAACAGGACCCAGATGCCCCAGCTCTGGGGCTCAGGGATGGTGAGGAAAGTCGGCTGCAAGCGAATACCGGCCCTTCGCAGAGGCCGGAGGAGGCCGGGCCAGGAAGGGGCCGGCTGTTGCACGGGGAGCCGCCCCGGGCACTGACTGTGCGCCCACGCACGCGGGGCAGCCGCTGGCCTGGAGGATGGCACAGACTAGGGCCGGCATGTGGAGCGAGCGTGTTTCCAGGCCGAGGTGCCGTTTTTTTCAGAAGCCCCCGCGGGTCAGTCCCGGGCAGTGGCGACGCCTGGGCCGGGTTCCCCTGCCTCCCGGGGCCGTAGGGCGCGGGGGGCTGGGCGCACCGGAGGCCGCGCGATACCCGCCCCGGCGCCCGCCGCGGCCGCCTCTGCAGTGACGCCCCTGCGCGCCTATAGGTGGAGCCCGACCCGCGGTTTTCGGCCGGACCGGCCTCGCCTGACCCGCCGGCGCGCCAGGCGGGGGCGCTGCAGGGCGGCGGGGTCCCCCGGGTCCCCTCCGCGGCCCAGTACGCATCGGCGGCTCGGCGGGCCGGGCGGAGCGCAGAGGGCGGCGGGCGCGGGCCGGAGTCCGAGCGCCGCGCTGCCGCTCCCGCCGCCTCCCCAGAAGGGCCGAGCTGAGAGGGCAGTGGGCACGCGCCGAGGGCCGGAGCGGCGGCATCCCGTGGGCGAGGCGCGCATTCTCGCCGGCCCCACCTGTCGGCGCGGGCGCCACCGGTCCCGGCCTCGGCCCCGGCCCCCGGCAACGCCAGCCGGGCGGGCGGCCCGCGGGAGCGCCGGCCCGGTCTCAACCGGCCACCGCGGCGGAGGCGCGAGCTCCCGGAGCGCGGAGGCCGGCACCGTCCGAGGGCGACCGGGCCGCGCAAGTTCTCTCCCCGCGGGCTGGGCCCGGCCGCGCGGGCCCCGGCGGCGGCGATGGTGCGGCGGCCCCGCGCCCTGCGCGCAGCCCTGGCCCCGCGCCCGGTTTTCCGAGGCGGCGGCGCGGCCCCCTGAGCCCCGGGCCGGAGCGAGCGCGGCGGCGGCGGCTTTGGAGAGGAAGGCGACGCCGGGCAGCGGCGGGAGGCGACAGGCGGCCAGCGGCCGGGCCGTTGCGCAATCTGCGGCCCGCCGTCCGGGCCCTGCCGGCGGCGCGGCTCCGGGGGCGACGGCGGGGCTGATTCATGGGGCCGCGGCGGCCGTCCCCCCGCGCCCGGGCCCCCGGCGCCCCGCAGCCCGCGATGGTGGCCGGGCGGCCGCCGCGGCCAGAGCCTCGGTGCTAACCTCCCCGCCCCGCCCGCCCCCTCCCCGCGCCCCCGCCCGCTCCCCTCCCCCTGCCCAAAAAGACACAGCCCGGCTCCCGGAGCGGCGCCTCCAGTCGCGGAGGAGCGCGGCGTTGGCGCGGATGGAGGGCGCGAGCGGGCGGCCGCGGCGACTGCACCCAGCGGGGCGCTGATGCGGCGCCTGGACCTTCGCTGCTCGACTAGGGGGGCGTCGGCCGAGTGGGCACTCCGCGATGCAGCTCTTGAAGGCGCTCTGGGCACTCGCGGGGGCCGCGCTCTGCTGCTTCCTCGTCCTGGTGATCCACGCGCAGTTCCTGAAAGAAGGTAATTGTCCCCCGCGCGCCTGGCTTCCAGCACGTTCCGCCGCCGCTCTCGGCCCGGTCAGCCTGGCGCTACTGCGGGGCCCGGGCGGCCGGCACGGACCCTGCCCGGCGCCCGGCCGGCGCGGATCCCGCCGCTCCGCTCACATCGGGGGTCCGAGGTGGCGCGCGGCGGGGTTTTGGCGCGGCGGCCTCGGTGGCTCTCGCGCCGCCGGGGCTCCGGCCCGTTCCCGGGCTGCTGTGCCGTCCCCTGCCCCGCACGGCTCGTTGGCAGCGGCGCCCGGCCGCTCTCCGCGGGCCTTCGGTAGATGGCACCCGCGCTCCACGCTGGCGTGCCTGACTCGGGGCCCGGGCGCCGGGAGCCCAGGGCGAGGCCTGCGCGCCCGCATCCCGCTCTCCACGCCGCCTTCCGGACGAGTCCAGGACCCGCGGCCTCTGAGAGCAGGGACTTCACAGCCAGAGCGCCTGGCCCCGCACCAAGTCCGGCCCCCCTGTCCTCCCGGTGCCTGCTTGAGAGCGGGGCTCTCTTTAGGATCCCGTTCTTGGGACTTGGTTGAGTCGTGCAAGTTGATAGTGGGACCCGCGTAGCTGGAGGAATCTGTGGGAGGGGGTAGCCCTGCACCAGGGTTCCAGGGCAGGAGTACACGGGCTGGTATGGTCGTGGTCGGTGGGTGCCCGAGTACCCAGGGCACTCCTGGAAACCTCCTGGCTCTAAGGCCAGCTCTCCTGGAGGAGGGCTACCCTGGTGCACCGTGGGCTCAGCCTGGCTGGCCTTTGTGGAACAGCCGACGTAGGCACTCACGGCCCAGGCAGCACCCACTGCCTGCCTGCAGCTAGCAGTGCCCTTGCCCGCAGGCACCTCGCCCCTAGCGCTGCCTAGTGCTGCCCCTGGCCGTCAGGGAACACCAGCCGAGCTCAGAGCTGGTGTGGCCCGTAGTGTGGGCAGATCCTCATTAGCTCGGGGCTCTTACAAAGGAAGGGCTTGCAACATTCAGTTGCTTCCCTGACTAGTTAATGAGCTGCCTCTGGCTTTCTGGGGAAGCAGGTAGGTGTAGGAGGCCAGCCTTGGTCCGTCACCTGCTCCGTTGGCCTGGTGTCCTTTTCCTTCCCTTGATTTTGAGTCAAGGCCCTGAAGGGAGAGGGGACTGTCCCAGGGGCTGCTGCAGGCCTGGCCTGCCCTGAGAGGGCCTGGTGAGCTTCCGCTGAGCTGGAGGCCAGCCGTCCACCACCGACCGGCTTGCTGACTTGCTTCAGGAGAGGGCAGTTCTGCTGGGGGTGGGTGGTCCCCCGGGGCTGGAAGGCCTCCCAAGGGCTGATCTTGGCTGTGTCCTCTGCCAAGTGGCCGGGGGTCCCTGCACAGCTGTGCCTTCTTGGGCCACAGTCCCTCACCCTTCCCTCCCACTGATCTTTCCTCTCGGGGGGAATTCATTTTGAAAGGGGGACTCCTGTTTTCACTGCTGCTAAGGTCGAAAGGGCCTGGCTCTGTGGGAGTTCCTGTGATGAGGGGGATCTTCCATGCTTTTAAAGCTGCCTTCGTAAGAGAGTGAAGCTCTGATAGCCTGGGGCTGGGCCGTTCCCTTCTGCTTGCCTGCTGGGAGCTGACCAGTCCTGCTGTCTTTACAGGGCACTGCCGTCCTCCTGAGGCCCCGCGTCTTAACGTCAAGACGAACGTTTTGGTGAAGAGAAAAGAGTGTTTATCTCTTGGATTCGAAGAACCTGGGTGTGGGGCGGGTCGGTGTTTTAGAGACGGGGCTTGCTCTGAGCGGGTGGTGTTTTCTGTGGATGGGTTACTGGAGAGCCCTGCACCGAAACCTTAGCCTTTACTCTGGAGGGGCCAGAGGCTTATCAATGTTCTTGAAGACGGTGTGGAGACAGGAAGGTGGGGCATGGGGCCAGGAGCAGATACGCGTTCTGGAGGTGCTCAGGGGAAGTTTGAGTGTTTGCACAACCCTCTAGGATTCTTGGAGGTGCCGTTTGTCCACCCTGAAATGTCACGTCCTTGCTTCTCGGGATGGGGTCCACCCTGCAACGTCACGTACTTGCTTTCTGGGATGGAGTGCCCTTTGCTCCATCCCTCTGAAAGGTCATCCCTGTCCTCTCTGAGCTGCCCTTCCCGCCCTTTGGGGTCAGGAGCCCCGGGCAGGCGCTGGGAGGGTGGCGGGCCCACCCTGGTGCAGGGGAGACACAGGCCCTTCCCGGCTGGAGGCTGCAGGTTCCAGGCCACTTCCTTCCAGTGGTGTGCTGGCCAGCGGGAGGGAGGGAGGGAGGGAGGGAGGCGGGCGGACGGACAATTGTGACTTGTTGTCTGTGGATGAGTGGGAAAGTGCTGTTTAAATAGCCATTTCCCTGAATCAGGTTTTTTCAGAGGTGAAGAATGAGGGACCCAGGGAACCATTTATCCACACTTTGCCTTTTGTGCGGAGATGCGGGTCACCCCGTGGCTAATCCGTCCCCCTCTGGCCAGTCTGTCTCCCAGTGTTGGTGAAGATGAATAGGGCTGTGGATGAGAGAGAGGCGTATTGTGGTCCCTAGTTGCAGCCTTGGCTGGGCCGGTCTTTGTGAGAGCGTCCTGCCCGCCGCATCGGGCCTGGCCTGGGCGGCTGGAGGGCTGGTGAGAAAGGCCCCGGTCATGGCCACGACCACGGCGTGGGGTGTGGGAGCTCAGGGACCAGGGTAGCTCCTTCTCCTGCTCGCCGCTCGGGACACCCTGACCCTCCTCTGGAAAGCCAGAGCCGTCTTTTGCTTCTGGATGCAGCCTGACATGCCCTGTGCTTGTGAACTACAGTCAAGGTGGTGGGGGGGAGGTGCAGTCTGGGGAACCGGATTTCAAATAGCCTCTTAATCGCGTTTGGGGGCAGAGCATTGGCGTGGTGGTGCACTGGGAGAGGGCAGAGGGGAGACACCCTTTTCTCTCCCTAATGACACTTGGTCTCAGAACATAGCCTTAAGGAAATGGCCAGAATTAGAAAAAATATTTTCCATCTCCCTCTACCAAAGACTTTAAGATATTTTTCTCCCAGCCTTTCAGTTACTGCATAGATTAAAGCTTTCACATTGCTGCTGATGTAACAAGAGCAGTAGCTACTCTACAGAGAGGCAGGGAGATGGGCCATTTGGCTTTTTCCTGGAGGTGAGGACCTGAGGTCTGTCTGCCTCCTTCACTACTTTTGGGGGCAGGGGAGCCTGGGAGGTGGGTGGGTGTGTTATTCACAGCCTTCGCGTGTTCCTCTTGAGAACGTGTTTCGGGAGACGAGCATGTGTGTCTGGCTGCCCTTGCAGGGGACCCGGCCTCGATTCCAGAGGTCCTTTCTCAGTCGCCACTGCTTTCTGAATTGGACAGCTGCTCTGAGGGCCAACTGTTGAGCAAACAGGATTCGACTTTTATTTAGTTAGTTAGCTCTTCATTCTGGAAGTGAAGCGGAATTCTGGGACCCGGTGGCTGGGAAGGAGCACGCTTAACCACGTAAAGTCCCTTCACGGTCTTCTGTTAATTGTCACGGCTCTGCGCGCTGGTCATTAATTGCTGTAGTCGTTACGAGATCAGTAGTTAGTACAGTGTTACTGTGTACTGTGTCTGTTACAGCTGTGAGTTTACTTTAAGACGTGGACAGAGGTCTTAGGACTGACATAGCAGAGTTCCTGGCACCTTGGAGTCCATCGGAAATATTTGTTGGATCCAAAGATCATCCCAGTTGTAACACGTATGGGGGTCCCAGGGGCACAAGCGGGCAGGTGCGTGCGGGCCGCCCACTGGGTTGGGAAGGGCTGTGGACGCCACGTCAAGCTTCTGAGAATGGGAGCAGTTTTGGGGCCCAGGCTGCACCCAGATCGTTCTCAGAAGCTGTGAGAGCGGAGGAGGGTCGGGGACAGATGCTTGGGGCCTGCGTTCCGGATGCTTCCGGCCACCCACCCAGACCTCCCTGCCGGCTGCGGGGTGCCCAGCCTGAGTCTCTGGGCCGCGTGCAGAGGGACCTGATCAGGCTTCCTCCCCTGCCCCCCAGCAGAGTTTATTTGCGAGGCCAGGTGAGCGGGGCTGGCTGTCGGGGAGGCGGGGTGGCATCAAAAAGGCGTGGAAAATAGCCCAGCTCCTTTATCATCGTTTACTCCCGTTTCCGTGTGACGAAGGATCTACATAAGACCCACACTCGCCGTAATGGGAGCCTCGTTGCTGAGTGCCTGACAGCCGCAAAAGTGAAAGCAGAAAGGGGCTGGACACAGAGGTGACTGTTCAGGCGTGAGGGGCCCCCGCGGCGTGGCCTGGCTGCTGTCACACTCCCCAGGGCCTGGGCACACGCGTGCACACTCAGGAGGGCCGCTGTTAGCCTGACGCCCCCGCCGCAGCTCTGGACGTTCCTCAGGCCCCGCCTGGCTTCCGTCCCGAGGGCACTGGGGAGCTGTGCAGGGGACCACGTGAGTACCAGCTCGGGGGTCTGACACCAGGGTGTCTGCGCGTCCTGGGGACGCAGCCCTGTGCAGGGCACCAGCAGAGAGGGGGCAGTGGGGCGGCCAGGTCCCCTCCCTGGTGGAGGGCCGCCAGGGCCTGGAGGAGGCGGGTCGTGGTGGGTCTCTGGCGACGCGTGGAACACTGCTGACGTTTCCTGCGTGTGAGCGTGTGCGTGGATATGGTGACGTTCGCTAAACTCTCACGTGCGTTATACGTGATGCCCTTCGGCACGTGAAGTAGGGGAGATACATTGTGAACTTGATCTAGAATCGATTCAGTGAACTTGATCTGGAATCAGGGAGCCGTCCCTGTATCCCTGCACTTACACGTCAGTAAATAGTTACAGGAAATGCATGGAGTATAATATGAACCTATGTAACGTGTAATGTAAAGTATGTAATTATGCATCTGTGTGTAACACGTGCTGTTGTTCACACACACATTTAATAAGTGGATTCAGGGCTCCTTTGAGATGCACGTTGATGACCCTTGCAGTCATTGCCCTACTGTAGTGGTGACCAGCTTGCCCTCCTGTGACTTTTTCCTTTAATCTTTCCTTTCATCAAGTCTGTTCCTGTGTGCACACACAGGCACACACACGTGTAACATACAAACATGTAAACACACGCACACACGGGCAGGCACGCAGGCGTGAATGGACACACACACACACGCACACGCACACGCACCCCCGTGTGATGCAGCCCCCAGCCTGGAGGCGGGCAGCAGAGGGTGAGTCCTCCACCTCTGCTCCTTGGCCCCTGCCGTCCTGTCCCTGCACCCGACACCCTGCGGGGTGCCTTCCAGAGCGGCCACGTGCTGTTCTGTATTTCCACAGATGAAGCAAGCGAGGCCCGGTGAAGTCCAAGGACAGGCCCAGGTCACAGAGGTCAAGGGGACATGGGCCGATGTGTGGGCTCACTTTTTCTCTGCTTGGATCCGGGGGCAAGTGGCAGCCCGGTCTTACATCCATCTCCCCTCACACATCCTGATGCCTGCCTCGCCGACTCAGCGCCTGGCCTGTGGCTCACGTGTGCTTGTGCAGATGGCCTGTGGGATTAGGAAGCCGGGTGGCAGTGTGATATCAGGCAAGTCACTGGGCCACCAGGACCCTCAGTCTCCTCCTCGACAGGATGGAAAGGATCGTAGAAACTGATGCTCTGGGTGGTCGTGACGTGGACAGACGGGCCACTCCACCCAGACTCGCTTAGCTGAGAAGGACGTTCGCTGATCTCGGGTGGAAGCTCCGCCAGGGGCTCAAGCCTCGGCCTGGGTCCACCCGCCACTCCCTGCCCCTCGGAGATGCCTCCTCCAGCTGACTCAGCCCGGGAGGCCTCGGCTGTGGCCGCCAGCGCTTTCTGGGACGCTGGGTCCTGGCTCCAGGGAGTCCCAGGGGAAGGGCAGGGCCCTCCGGCCGTCCCTCCCCACCGAGGGCTCTGACTGACGGCCTAGCCTGTGCTCTCTCTCTGAGCGGAGTGGCGGGCTCTTCAGAGCCATCTCCGCAGAGAGGGCCTCCCAAAAAGGAAGGGGAGCACAGGACAGCTGGAGGGGTGGGGGACAAGCCCAGCCACTGCAGGGCCCCTCTGGGACCCATCAGACTGAGGGTCTGGGCCGTGTTCCTGGGGGAGATGGCCCAGGAAAGAGCCAGAAGCAGGCCTGGGCCCTGAGAGCCCGGTGGGTGGGGGTGGCCGGGGGCCTGCGGGGGTTTGGAGGCCCCTGACCAGGCTTGACTGGAGCCCTGCCCTCCCTGGCGGAGTTCCCATCTCCACGTGGCCCTGGAGAGTCAGGGTCCAGAAGGCTGGGACCTGGCCACTTCCTCCGCGTTACCTAGGCCTGAGGGCGGGATAACTGCAGTGCCGGCGTGGGGCTGAGGCGCTGTCCGCACGGGTGGCCCACAGCTGCGGGGAGCGGCGCTCACCGGGCCTCCGCTGAGCTGGCAGCAGAGGGGCTGGCGGTGGAGGGATGTTGCTCTCGGCCGACCCCGTTCCCCAGCCGTGACCCGGGTGGCAAGAAGGACCAGCCCCTTCCTTCCAGGCACTGGCGTGTCTTTGTGTGGGTGAAGGGCTGGGGGGCTGGACGCGGGACCAGCCCTCTGGAGGGGCTTGGGCAGGCGCTTGCAGGTGGGGAGCAGGGTGGGTGTCCCCCAGAAAAGCCTGGCTTTGCTGGATCGTCCTCTTCCTGCAGTCCACACGGCGGGCGGGTGCTTCTGCCACTGGCTGCCCACGATGCCCAGACAGCCCAGGGCGGAAGCCGGGCCACGTGCTCGGTTGCCCTGTCCGGTGGTGTCTCCGAGGCCGCCCTGCGTGCACCCTGCCATGCCCAGCTGTGTGACCTTGACGGTGTCCACGGTGATTTCCATACGGTCCTCCGTGGATCACGTCGCCCCTTTGTCCAAACACAACTTTTCAGGGAGCGGGAGGGAGGCCGGCCCTTGCCCCAGCCCCTCTGGCCCCTGGGGGAGCTCGGGGGGCACTGCCCAGACCACCTCCATGTTCCCTTTCAGCATGAATGTCCCACATGTCCTTGGAGAAAGCAGGTCACAGACTCAGATCACTGCTCGGGGACCTGAGTGGGGCGTCATGGCTGAGACCCCAGCCCCGTGGATGGAGTCACATGGCTGGCCAGGCCAGGCCTCGGGGTGTGGGTGCATCTGGTGGTCCTCACGACCCACCCTTGGGGGTGGGCAACCCCGGGTCCGGCCTTTCCCGTCCACAGGCCCATGTTTATCTGTTCCCCTTCCCTCCTCCCAGTGGCACGTGCGAGTCTAATTCTCCTGAGAAGGTGGAGCCTGATGGGTCGAATGAAAATCCTGCAGGTGGGATGCGACCTTTGGCGTCCAGGCCAAGATGCCCTCGGTGGCTGAGACTGGGGCTGGGAGAACCTGGACAGTCTCGGGCCTTCCCAGGGGCGGGACGGGACGGTCAGGGCGGTGCCTCTCCAGCCGCGTGCTGGCCGCCTCGAGGGCAGCTGTGACCCAGGGACACTCAAGTGGCGCCTCGGGCAGGCTTTGGGGGAGCACAGCCGGTGCTGGAAGGGCCACTGTGGCCTTCACTGCACTGACCTCCGTGGACTTCTGGTCAATGATGGCTCGGGCCTTGGAGGGCCTGTGGTGGTCACCCCGAGGGCAGCCCCGGAGGCCTCGGTCCATCAGCTCATGGCCCTGGTGGGTACCTCGGGCACCGGCTCCCTGGCTTGGGGGGCACTCCGAGGTCTCAGGCAGGGTGGGCGCCATCCTCAACATTGACCGTCGGCCCCTGTGTTCCCCACCCTGCATTGGACTTGGGGTGAGACCACAGGGATTGAGCTGTGACCTCTGGGTGCCAGTGGCTGGCTCTGGGCTCTGGTCTCCTGGTGTGACAGCAGCGGCCTGCAGGGGCCTGAGGCTGGACCTGCCGAGGGCGGCCCCCTCTGCCGCCAGCCCCCTGCCTCCAGGGCCCCTGGTTTGGGCAGG
Organism: Balaenoptera ricei; assembly: GCF_028023285.1. Lineage (NCBI taxonomy): Eukaryota > Metazoa > Chordata > Mammalia > Artiodactyla > Balaenopteridae > Balaenoptera > Balaenoptera ricei. The sequence goes on from NC_082648.1 coordinate 105,119,533, forward strand.
AGGCTGTGTTCTGGAAGGCTCCAGGCTCGGGCAAGCATGCTGCCCTGTGGGACTCTCCCCGAGGACCCTGCCGAAGCCCCAGGCCGAACACACACGTCCACCCTTGGCCCTGTGTTCTCCCCCACGATTCGGAGGAGGGTGTGCAGCCTTTAAAACGCACACTCTTTTCAATGTCAGCTTGTGCCTAGAGAAGGTGGATTTTATTAGCCAATTACCTCTCTTCTTCTCTGATCACAGGAGCAGCCGAGCAGGCCCTCTGATGCGCTTCACTGACGTAGTAGCCCAGACCTCCCTGATAAATAGCCGTGCTTTGCAAACCCACACGCTCCTCCTGAGCCCTCCTTCCCCAGGGAGCTCCTGCGCAGCGACAGCTCCTGGGGCCAGTTACCTGGGTGACAACCTTGCTAGACACACCCACACAGTGGGGTGCACGTATTGAGCGCCTGCTGTATGCCAGGCACGGGCTGTGTGCTGGGGCTGGCGGGTCCGGTGGGACCATATATGTGACGAGCAGAGCAGAAGCTCCAGTGTGTGCCCTTTGAGAAATCCACAGCTGAGGGGTTGAGTGGTAGCCCCCTAAGGACAGGCCCACGCAGAACCTGTGGACGTGGCCAAATTCAGAAGCAGGGTCTTTGCAGGTGTAATGAAGGTCAGATTCTCCAGATGAGATTGTCCTGGATCCAGGTCTGCCCTCTATCCAAGGACAAGTGTCCTTAGAAGAGATGCAGGGAGAGGCCACGTGAAGATGGAGGCAGAGACGGGTGATGTGGCCACAAGCCCAGGGAGGCTCGCAGCCTCCAGAGGCTGCAGGAAGTGGGCAGGGCCCTCCCCCAGAGCCTCCAGAGAGAGCATGACCCTGCCCACACCTTGACCTTGAACCTCTGGCTTCCAGGACTGGGGAGAATGAATTTCTGTGGTTTGCGATCATTTTTACGGTGACCACAGGAAACCGACAGGCCACACAGGGGTGATGAAGGGAGCACCGGCCAGGAGGAGCTGAATCACGTGTGCCAGGGGTGCAGGGGTCTCACCTCCACCTTCTGTCCCGAGGAGGCCTGGACGGGCAGGTGCTCCATCAGCGTTCCGGCAAAGATATGGTTTCCCATCTGGCACCTGGACCCACGGGTGTGATGGCCACTGAGTTTCAGGTTGAAGCAGAAGCCAAGTCCCCCGGCAGTGGGGCTGGGGGCGTGGCCCGGAATTTCTCAATGCGCCTCCGTCCATAAATCAGCGTTTCCCAAAGCCAGGGCACGTTCGTTGTGCATATGAGATGGCTTTATTTGGGCTTGGTGGGCATTTTTCATTTTAATGGTCATGTGTATATTTTTATGGTTACCTTCTATTTACGGCAGTGGCTCTGGCTTCCCACGTACAGGGAGAAGGACAGTTCCTTTCCAGCTACACAGGGACATTCTGTGTGGTGGGTTGCGGTGGAGATGCTGAGCTGCTAGGATGCATGTTTATTGAGCACCTACTGAGTGCCTGCCCCGGCGAACAGGCTGAGCCAAGGAGCAGGGCGCGGGAGGCTGGTGGGCACGGGTCTGAGGCTGTGCAGGCAGCAGGGGCTCCGGAAGGTTGTGCAGGCGCGTGGGGGTCATCGCAGGCCTGTGCTCCAGGAATTGTGGTCACTTCCTCGGTGTCCAGGCCAGCTGAGGACAAAGGGGCCTCCCTCAGATGTGGGACGTGGACTCCACGGTGGACCCGGTAATGGAGATGTGGGCGGTCAGCTTCCTGGGGCTGCCATCACAAAGGACCATGACCAGGGGCGGGGGGTGGGGCTTGAAGAACAGACGTGTATTGTCTTCTCCTTCTGGAGGCCAGAAGTCCAGGTCAGGACGTTGCAGGGTGGGTTCCTTCCAGGCCTCTTTCCCGATTCTGGTGGCTCCAAACAACCCTGACTTTCCTGGGCTTGTGGCCCCATCACTCTGGTCCCTGCCTGCTGTCACGTGTCGTTCTCCCTCTGTCTCAAATCTTCCTCTCTCTTATCAGGACACTGGTCCTTGGATTTAGGCCCCACCCAGATCCAGATGATCTCATCTTGAGAGCGTTCACTATATCTGCAAGGACATTTATTCCAGATAAAACCACGTTCTGAGGTTCTGGGTAGACCCATCTTTGGGGTCCACTGTTCCGCTCACCCCGTGGTGGGGTGGAAGAGGATGCGCCCCTGTGCCTGGGCACTAACACCATCACCAGGGTCAGAGATCTTGCAGATCTTAGAGCAACAAGCACCAGCCGCCTTCCAGTCTGGGTCTTGCCTGTGTTTGGGGTTCTCCCGGGGGCCGGGGGCCAGTTCAGTTTGTAGGAGTGTGGGGTGGAGCAGGGCTTCCTCCCCCCTGAACCCTGTTGCTCCCTGATGGAAGGGGCAGCCCTGGGAGACGCCTGCATCCTGCATTTGGAGGTCCTGTTGTCCCACCCACACTGTGCCTGCCGTCTGCAGGCTGAGCTAACCGCACAGGTCCAGGACGCTGCCTCTGCTTGTGGACGGCACGTGTCCATCTGAAAGTTATTTGTTTTTTTCTTTTCTTTCTTTCTTTTTGTAAAGAAATTTGTGAAAGCCACTTTGGCATTGGTGTCTGGCCTCCCCCAAGGCATGTTGGATTCCATTTGGAATAGTCTGTTGCCAACTTAACAGTTACCCAGCACGTTATTAAAAATGTGTTTGTAACGTTTATTCTTTTTATTCCCAAGTCATCCTAATGTGTTGACTCACGTTGGTTGAACCTCACATATTTCTTCTTTTCATGAAGTGTGTGGCTTGACGATGAGAGCAAAATGCAAGATTCTGGGTATTGAGTTAATTTCCCACTGTGGCTGGGAAGGTGTAGGCAGGAAAGAGGGGGTGCTTTCCCTGAGGAATCTTCTAGAATGGAAGGTGGTTCCTCTTGGGTGGAAAGCACCTTTAGAGCCAGAGATGCGGGGAGCAGGAGAGCGGCCCCCAGGCCCCATTGCAGGCTGCCCCCTGGGATCCTGCTCCCCCGGCCTCTCATCGGAGGGCATCTGATGCGGCCACCCACCTGGAGGGTGGCCTGTGATGCCTCGAGGTTTGACCGTGCAGTGGGGGAGGGCGCAGAGGTGTTGGGAGGTCCTGAGGGCGGCCTCACTGTGGACAGAGGCCTCTTGCTGGTGTGGGGAGGGGACAGGGACACAAGAGGTGGCCATGGGGAGGTCCAGGTGAGGGAGAGCCAGCGTGTGCCCATGCGGTGGAATCAGAAGGTGGGGGACAGACCAAGAGCGCCTGGAGGTGGCCTGCTGGGCCAGGGGCCTCCCTGTGCCCTTGGCGGGCATGGCAGCTCCCACGCCTGTGCTGCAAGGTGAGGGGTCGTCTCCCTGGGTGCTGGGGCCTTGCCCACTCTCATGAGGCTCCCCAGAGGTCAGAGGTGAGGAGGGCGAGGTGGCTGAAGGGGGCAGGGGGCTTGGTGAAGCCGTGAGTGGGCGTTGTCCTCCGCAGGCGTGTTTCTCGCTGGCAGGATGGCCCGGGACATGCCACCCTCTGTCTCAAAAAGGACACCCTTTCCACGGGAGCACAGCCGAGCCTCGTGGCCGGTAGCTCCCTTCAGCCACTGGAGAAGTGACCGGGGGTGTGGCGCTGCACGTGGTCCAGGAATAGCTGGTGTCTGCCTGCGCACGTGGCGGGGGCTCCCTGGGAGGTGGGGGTGCTGCCCCGGGAGTCTGTGGGTCCTGAGCCGACATCCTTCCAGGGACCAGCTCATCCCGTCCCGTCAGTCACTGGCCCCCTCCCCCCATCCTAGGTGACAGTCCTGGGAGCCTGTGGTCTCTCGGTGCAGTCTGGGCTCTCCTCCTCACCGTCTATGACCTTGAGGACTTGTGTTCTTCGTGCCTGCGGAATTTCCCGGAGTGACTCCGTGTGCACAGGCCGCCGGCCTGGGCCCACACTCGTGTCATGGGCAGGCCTTGGGGTTTGTGTGTAAAAGGAGACTCAGACTCAGAACTGCTGGAGATGGCGGTGCTGGGAAAGCGGCTGGTGTGACCGCTTCCTTGTACGGGGGGACACTGAGGCCCGGTGGGAGAGAGACTTGCCCAAGGCCGCGTGGGGCTCAGTGAATGACGTCGGCAGATGTCAGGGAAGTGGATTTTCAGGTGGGGAGATGGGTCTGGCCGAAGGCTTACAGGGGCCATCCCTCCACAGAACAGGTGCGGGCTCTGAGCCGAGCAGGCTGGGGGCCTGCGCAGGTGGGCTGATGGGGCTGGTGGGGGGCCTGGGGCCTGCAGGGCTGAGTCTGGCTAGTTATTAAGTCGAGAGAAACATTCCATCTGACCCTCTGATCAGCCTCCCAAGTGACCATGTGGGACCAACTGCTGGAAGCGGCACTTTTATTCCCAGACCTCCCCCCTCCCCGCCGCCCGCACCATCTCCAGGGCGGCGTGCTCTGCAAGCTGGGGGTCTGACCACAGGGCGCCGTGGAATCCTCGCCACCAGCCAGCCCGGCACTGGCCAGCTGTGGCCGTGGCCTTGCCCTCCTGGGCCTCCCCTTACCAGTCTGTAAAGTCGGGGTGCTCCTGGCCGCCCTGCCCCCGGCTGCGATACGGTGATGAAGGGCCCCGAGGTTGTGAGGAGGGGGCGTGGGCAGCACATAGCACGGTGCCCGCACCTCAGTAGCCCTCTGTCCACGAGGCTATTATTTTTAGCTATTTTTGTTATTTTTCTTGTCTACTCAAGCCATGGCTCTTTTAAAGAGCCATGGTTTCCTAGGAGGCTGATTATGACAAATGCCAGAAAACAGAGGCATCTTACCAACCACTGTGCGGGGGCCTGCAGACCCTCCCAGGCCCTCGAAGCTGTGCTTTCTCCATCCAGGGAGTGATGTCTGTGTCTCTCGGGGACTCACAGGGACGACCCTGGGGGTCTGGGGGCTGCTCTTGGCCGGCAGAGCTGCCCCAGCCTCGGGGTGCAGCCAGGACCCGGCCAGGCTTGGGGCCGTGGGTTGCCCAGGAGCTGGCAGACCTCTGTGTGTCTGACCCCCTCAAGAGGGCCGATGAGATGGGCTGGGAGCACCCGAGGGGGCCTTGCGGGCCGTACACACACGGGCAACCTCTTGGTTTGCTCCCAGAGCCGAGCACGTGTCGATCTGAATACACGCCGGTGCCTGGGGTCACGTGGCTCCTCACGGTAGTCAGGGGCTCCTGTGTGGGTCCCCCATTCCCAGCAGCCACCTGCTGATGGGCAGTGTAGTGTAGGTGGCGGACAGTGCAGCGTGGATGGCCAGGCAGATGGAACCCTCGGCCTGGAGCTCTGGCCCCTGAGACCGTGGAAACGTGCTCCAGCTGGTCACCGAGCCTCGGGGTGGAGCTGGTGTGTGGGCCGAGTCCCCTCCCTTGCGTGTCTGTGTTCTGCACACAGGAGCCCTCTGGACCCCGGCCTGAGGGTGATCCCTCGTCCGTAGGAGACTCTCGGCTGGAAGACTGTCCGGATTAGCTGTCCCCACGGCCCTGGGCGCACAAAGCCACACATCAGCGAGTCTGGAATTAAGTGTTCCTTGAGCCCCATGACCCAGTGAGCGGTGAGCCCGAGTCGCACTCGGAGTTGGGGCTCCGAGCGTATTTGCAGCTGTGCAACCGTGTCTCCAGCCTTCACTGCCCCGCCCACAGAGGGGTCCTCCTTCCGCCTTCCTGTCTAGGGGGTGTGGTACAACCCTGGGGTCTTGCAAGGAGGCCGGCTCCAACTCAGGGGCACTCCCTGTCCCCCAAGCGGTCGCCCCCAGGCTCCTCTGTTTCTCCGGCCCCCAGGGTAGCGGTGGTCACAGTCGTGCTATCAGCTCCAGCTGGCATATGCCGGGAGCGAGGGCAGCTGATGGCGCGGGGCCGACCAGCCGCACAGAAGAAGCTGGGGAGATGGATGCATTTTGTTCTGAGGATCAAGAGGTCCCCGCTGGCAGGAATGAGGTCCTCCAGGGCAGGGGAGCTGGAAGCTGCTCTCCAGGCCAAATCCAGACAAGCAGGGGCCGCAGAGACCGCGGCAGTGTGTCCTGGGCAAGAGGAGCCGGGCGGGGGGCTCCGCATCGCCGCCATGGACCCCTGGGAGCCCAGCGAGAACCCCCCCACCCCTTGTTGGTTAATTAGTGTCTGCAGGGCCCCTAACCTCGCCAGACACTAATCCTTTAAGAACAGAGACCATCCTCAACGACAGCTGAGTTCCAAGCCGAATACATTAAAACTTCTCCTGCGCGCTATCTGTAGCCTTATTAAGTGGCAAGATTATGCAAAAAAAATCGTTAAGTTTGATAATGCAACTTTCCGTAAGGTTCCTACAGAACGTTCATTATCTCCCATTCGGCTCTGTTTAAGCTCGATTGCAGGGGAATTAGTGGTATTACTGTTTAAATCTTAACTTTCGTGTTAAGAAAGCATCTTGCAAAGCTTTTGAAATGTATCTTGAAAGCAGTGCCTGGTTTCCTGGGTTTAACAAGGGAGTGAGTGCGAGGGGTTTCAGAGCCCGCTCATCTGTAGATATTTTGGTCGTGTGCCAGTAGATTTTTTTCATCTCATTAAAAAAAAAAAAAAAGGTGTTGTTTTCTTGAAAGTTACTGAGATAAAGTTGTTTCAGAGGCCAGGGGATGTGGAGACGACATGGCCTCAGAGGGCCCAGGCCTGCCTTCCTAGCTGGTCACCGAGGGCCAGGTCTGGCACTGGGCTGTGGGGACACAGCCGGGGAGGAGGGGACAGCAGCCTCGCTGGCTCCCTTCAAAGGCATGTTCCAGATGTGCATGCACAGATGACTGCCTAAACGAGATCTCTACTTAGGAGGGGGTATTACTCAGCCTTCAAGAGGAAGGAAATCCTGACGCCTGGTACAACACAGATGAACCTTGAGAACATGATGCTCAGTGAAACAAGCCAGACACAAAAGAACTAATTCTGTCTGATTCCACCGACACAGGGTCCCCAGAGATGTCAAATCCCTAGAGACAGACAGTAGATGGTGAGGGCCACGGGCTGAGGGGGTGGGGAGGAGGGTTTGACGGGGACAGAGTCCGTTTGGGAAGATGAGAAGGTTCTGGAGACGGATGGTGAGGATGGTTGTACAGCAATGTGAAGGGACTTCATGCCGGTGATCTGTGCACTTAAAAATGGTTAAAATGGTAAATTTTATGTCAGGTGTATTTTACCACAACAAAAAAATTAAGGCACTTTCTTCATTGTGTCAAAGGGTAAGAACCATGTAGTTTTATTGCCACTTTAAAAAATTACGTGTCTGCTTTTTAAAAGGGCAGTTTTAGGGTTGGTGGAGATTTGAGCAGATAGCGTGGGACCCCCATACACCCCTTCCCACCCCAGTGTCCCCGTTACTCACCTCACGTGGGGGGGGGGGTGTCTGTCACAGGTGATGAGCTAACATCCATGCATTATTCTTTTTTTTTTTTTAATTTATTTATTTTATTTATTTATTTTTGGCTGCATTGGGTCTTCGCTGCTGCGTGTGGGCTTTCTCTAGTTGTGGTGAGCGGGGGCTACTCTTCGTTGCGGTGCACTGGCTTCTCATTGCAGTGGCTTCTCTTGTTGCGGAGCACGGGCTCTAGGCACGCGGGCTTCAGTAGTTGTGGCTCGTTGGCTCAGTAGTTGTGGCTCGCGGGCTCTAGAGCGCAGGCTCAGTAGTTGTGGAGCACTGACTTAGTTGTTCCACGGCATGTGGGATCTTCCCGGACCAGGACATGAACCTGTGTCCCCTGCATTGGCAGGCGGATTCTTAACCACTGCGCCACCGGGGAAGCCCGCGTGCATTATTCTTAACCAGAGACTGCAGTTCTCATCGGGGTTCCGTCTTGCTGGCATACATTCCGTGGTCCTGACAGGTGTACAGTGACCTGCATCCACTGCTGTGTGTCATCCAGGGCAGTTTCCCCTGCGCTTGTCAGCTGTCATCTTCTCATTCTGACCACGAGCCGTCAGGCCGCAGCCCTGCGTGCCCGGGGCTCCCCACGCCTCCCATACAGCCATGGTTACAGATGCTCCAGCAGCCTGGACCAGGAAGCCGGGATCCTGCTTCTGCCTTGGATCTGATATGACCGAGAGCAGGTTACCCCAAAAAGCTGCTGCCACGATGGCGACCAAGTGCCTCGGGGACTGGGCGTGGGCTCCCCTTTCCCTGGCATTGGCCATGAGCCTGGGGTCCCCTGGGGTGGGGACAGGAGGGGACTCCTGGCCGCACTTCTTCGGTCCCCAGACTGTGGTCTCCATTGCCCTGCTTTGCAGTGTGGCTTTTATGACACAGAACAAGATACAGCTGAGATGCCAGCGTTTTATTTTTATAATCTTTTTTTTTTTCTTTAACACCAAAAAGTGGTGCTCACGTAACTTGGTCCCCTTGTGAAGCACCGGTAACAGACCCACCCCTCTCGGAAGGAGAGGATGCCCCCCGCCCCCCGCTTCTCCACCCAGAGCTTCTCCCACCACCTGCTGGTCCCCACCCCCGTGCCCCCCCATCGCTGCCTCCGTCCCCTGGGCTGGTGGAGGCTCTGCCCCGCTTTCTCTGTGGTCCACATAGGAGGGAAAGCCACCAGGTGGCTCATTCGGCCCCTGGACCCCCAGCATCCTTGCTCGAAAACCCCTCTCCCCATCACAGACCAGGCACAGTGAGGCGGGGCCCACCCTCCGCCCTTGTGGGTGAGTCGGGGGTCTCCAGGGAGCAGAGCCAGCTGGGCGTGTGCAGAGAGAGGGGTCATGTGACAGTGGACACTTGGTAAACGCAAATCTGATGGGGGAGGCCGGCAGGCTGGAGGCCGCAGGAAGAGCCGGTGCTGCCACGGAGTCTGACGGCATCTGGAGACAGAGCCCGCTCGTAGCCGGAGGAGGTCACGCTCTGTTCTGCTCCGGCCTTCAGCCATCTGGGTGAGGCCCACCCACATGATGGAGAGTAATCTGCTTTACTCCTTAACCTGTTGGAATGTTCACCTCATCCCCAGGACACTCTCACAGAACTATGGACAGTCCTGTTTGATCAGATCTCTGGGCACAGTGGCCCAGCCAGGTTGACACTAAAATCCACCATTGTGGGAGGTTACGTTCAAGGTGGCAGTGGGGAGGGGGGTGTGTGACAGCACCAGTTGTGTAAATGCTTTGGGGCTGAGGGTGGCCATCCCTAAGCGAGCATCTCTTCCTGGTGCTGGAGGGTTCAGTCAGCACCTGGAGCAGTGGCCATCCCGGCGACCTGGTGGCAGGCTTGTCCTTGGGCAGGTGTGCAGGATGCCGTCAGGGCAGGCTAGCAGGTGTCAGGGGTCAGCAGGTGTCAGGGGTCAGCAGGTGTCAGGGGTCAGCAGGTGTCAGGGCCCGGCAGGGCTCAGGGACAGGTGATCTGGGGCTTCTGGGCACTGCTGATGACACCCAGCCTGTGGACTGAGAGTTTGATGGCTGGGTGCCCCTTGAAAGCCCAGGAGAGGGGAGTGGTCTGGCGGGCGGCTCTAGACCCTGCATCCGCCAGGACGGCACGCTCAGCAGGTGGTCCCCAGAGGTGTCCGTCTTCCAGGGGTGGGAGCCCCCGCGGCCGCCTGGGGTAGATGCACCATGTCTGCTCCTTCTCGGGGCTGTTGTTCTTTCGGGGGGCCATCCTGTCTTCGAGGCTGAGCAGCCCTAGCCCCGACCCTCGAGGCCGGTGGCAGCCTCTCACCAATCTGCAGGCGTTGCCTGAGCTGCCCTGCTCACCTCTCCGGGCTAAGAACCTCTGCCTGGGGGTGCAGGGAGCCCACGGTCCAGAGCACAGGTGGGACGCTCACCCGCTGGCCATCAGGCCTTGCTCTCCTGCGGCCCGCGCTGGAGGCTCTCCCTCTGTCGCCTGATCTTCCTCGTTTTGGGGTGGCTCTGTTGTGCCCCGTTTCTGCCAGAACTCCAGACTTCAGCTAAGATAAAACAGCAGTGGACACGTGCCCCACCTTGGTAACTATGCGACACCCCTGGGGAGTGGGCGGGGGACCAGGGGGCCTGGCGAGGACAGTCTTCGGACAGCCCAGAGCCGGGAGAGCTGGTGGGCTGTGTGTAGGGACATGGGGCCCCCGGGGAGGTGGTGGCCCAGGGTGGGGTCCCAGCAGGACCAGCAAGTGGGGCCCCGGGCACCCACCACCGAGCTTCAGAGCAGAGGCCGCTCGAAGGCTCTGGGAGGTGAACGGGGCTGTTGGCAGCCGTGTGGCCACGTTTGTCCTGCCCAGAGAGGCACGTTCACTCCTGGTTTTCACCTTTTTAAAGAGCACTTGTGTGTGCGTGTGCGTGTGTGTACACGTGTGCATGCATTTCTTTCCTATGGTGTGTGTGTGCGTGTGCGTGTGTGTACACGTGTGCATGCATCTCTTTCCTATGGTGTGTGTGTGTGTGTGTGTGTATGTGTGCATGCATCTCTTTACTATGGTGTGTGTGTGCGTGTGCGTGTGTGTACACGTGTGCATGCATCTCTTTACTATGGTGTGTATGTGCATGTGTGTGTGTACACGTGTGCATGCATCTCTTTCCTATGGTGTGTGTGTGTGTGTGTGTGTGTGTGTGTGTGTGTGAGAGCAGGTGATTTACTGGTGTAGGTAACGCCTTCACGTCGCACAGCGTTCGGAGGAAGGGCTGCCAGGCTGTGCCCTCGAGGTGCCCAAACTTGGTGCAGGGTGCACCGGGACGGAAGGCACAGAACTGACCCGTACCAGCTCGCGGGCGTGCCGGCCTCTCTGTTCTCCTGGGTGGGAGGTTTCGTTTCCTAAAAAATAGCTTTTATCACAGTTTTCGTTCTTGGCTCCGGCCTCTCTCGCGGTTCTTCCTGTAGCCGGGCGGCCTCTCTGAGCAGCAGCAGGGGGGACCCGGAGGGGCTCGGGGCACGGAGGACCCCGGCTCCGTGTCTGGCGTCTCAGGACATGGCGGGGCGTGGGGGCGCCCGGGCAGATGGCCGCAGTCCCACCAGTTGTTGCCTCTTCCAACAAGCGATTTTTACCGTAATGACTCAGCTTCCCAGACGGTCAGCGATGGGCTCGCCTGCCAGGAAGTGGGGCCCTCGACCATAGTGATGGACGGCCTCCAGATGTCACTTTGGGAGAATGCGTTGTGGGGCGGGATATCTCAAGGCCAGGCCCCTCTGCCTCTGGGCTGCTGGGGTCACAGAAGTCCAGAGGTCACCCAGCTTTGGGGGTCCTTGGCTGAGTAGGGGATCTGCTGTCAGTCAGGGTCGTGATACAATGTGGATGTGCCCAAGGGCATCCCTGGGGTGCACAGGAAAGTCCCGGCACCTTCCATCTGTCTTCTCACTGAAGGCACCGGGACACTGACCTGCTGTGGCCCCTGGTCCCGTAGGTTGAGGCCCTGGGGACTGGGCACCTGTCTGGCACCAACAGCCGTCCACATCCGTGTGGTGCCCGCTGGGCGCTCCTCGGTGGCGAGCTGCTCAGGGTTGTCATGGAGACTGCATCTGGGGCCGGAGGAGGATTTGGCTGTGGAGCGTTGGGGCCTGGGATGGGTGGCTTCCAGGCAGAGGTCCCCTTCTTCTCCCCTCCTGCTCCCCTCTGTGCTGACAGCATGCCGGGCACAGCACTGTGAGCTGGGGCCTGTCCAGTGGGGACACTGTGAGCCCCCTGCCCTAGGGTGGCACGCGAGTGAAGCGTGGAGGGAAGGCCGGGTGGGGAAGTGGTACACCTGTGAGGAGACAGGTGGGGCTACAGGCAAGGGTGGAGGCAGGCCATTTGGGGGAGAGAGGGACGGGGAGCAGACCCCTGAGGGAGGAGAGACCCAGTGGCACCCGGCTAAGCCAGTAAGTGCATGTCTGTGGTGGTGGTGGTGGTGATGGTGGTGGTGGTGGTGATGATGATATTGATGATGGCGATGGTGATGGTGATGATGATATTGATGATGGCGATGGTGATGGTCGTGGTGATGATGGTAATGATGTTGGTGATGATGATGGCGATGATGATATTGATGATGACAGTGATGGTGATGGTGGTGGTAACGATGACAGAGGTGGTGATCATGATGACAGTGGTGGTAGTGATGGTGGTGATGATGGTGATGGTGATGATGGTAATGATGTTGGTGATGATGGTGATGATGGCGATGATGATATTGATGATGACAATGATGGTGATGGTGGTGGTAACGATGACAGAGGTGGTGATTGTGATGACAGTGGTGGTGGTGATGGTGGTGGGAACCAATCTCTATGTTTCGGTGTCTTACATCCACCACCTCCTCTAGCCCTAACAGCCCTCGTAGGTTGAAGGCAGGTATTACCTCCATTTTACAGGTGAGATTTTTGAGATTTTAGAGGTGACCCAACACAAGTGACCTGGCAGACCTCAAATGTAAACTCGAGACTGACTGATTCCAGAAATGGGCCCTGCCTTTCTCACTCCAAGGCACACAATGGAAATAATTACAATCTGTTTGTTTAGTTGGCCTGAGTAGCAAGAGAGGCTGCTGGCGTCTGGAGCCCTGAGGGCTGAGGGGTCAGTATCCAGGCATGGCTGTTCTGGCCCCTGCCCACAGCTGGGGTGAGCATTGCTAACCCAGGGCTGAAGGTGCCCATGGGGTCAGGCCTAGGGAGCCCTGAGTCCCGCATGGCTTGGGTTCTGGGTTCACAGCCCTGGGCAGTGTGACAGGGCGGCCTCCCTCCAAAGGAGGATGTTGGGCTCTGCATATGGAGGACAGGACAAGGTGGTGATTGGGGGGGACTCAGCCCTGTGAGCCCAGTGAGTCTTTACAAGGTCAGACCTTAGGAGGCCTCAGAGCTCCTGCCCTGCTGGGTGACGTCTGGGCCGCCCCAGATCACCCAGGTGGTGACTGGGGGGGACTCAGCCCTGTGAGCCCAGCGAGTCTTTACAGGGTCAGACCTTAGGAGGCCTCAGAGCTCTTGCCCTGCTGGGTGACGTCTGGGTGGCCTCAGATCACCCTTTGCAGACTCAGCTGCAGATCCCCGGGCTCAGCTTCTGGGACATGTGTGCCCTCTGGTCTCAAGGGTACTTGCACCCAGAAATCCCACCCCAGGGAATTTGTCCGGGACACACGGAGAGCTATCCTGGGACCTGACGAAATCGTGTGGGGAGGGACTGGGGAGCTTGTCCCGGGGCAGATGGAGAGGGTCGCCCGGCATCTCCAGTGTGGACAGTACCCCCAGCCACCGGGGTGGGAACATCAGTGATACTTTCAAAAATGAGGAAAAGCAGGCTTACACTGTACGTACAATGCTCCCACGATTACCCTGGAGTTCCGTGTTTATAAACATAGGTGATTATGTGAGACAGACAGAGAGGAAACACCGGGGTGAGCATGTGCTGGAGAGTTCACCTTGGCGGCTTCCCTGGGTGGTGCGATTTTCCGTGAAATTTGTTTTCTCTCTTCTCTGATATTCTTGTTTTTATATAAAAATCACATTTACTTTTATGTGCAAAAGCACATCATTAAAAAGCACATCAGCTGCTGCCTCTGCTCTGGGGTTGGCCATCGAGTTCCCAAGGGGAGGGTCACCCCTCCGCCCTGCCTCTTACCTGTGCACCTGAGCGGACGCAGACACATGCGGGGGCACGGCAATTATTTACTGCTCTGGACCGATGCCGGGCTCGTGCATGAGCCCTGGCTGTGACTCAGGCGTCCCCGTGGCCCAAGACACACGCAGTCCCCGCTGGTGGCATCTCCCCAGGCAGGCAGAACCCAGGTCCTGCATCCCTTCTACAGAGGTTGTTTGATGCCACCCCTGTGCCCTGAGGGTGGCAGGATGTGGATGCAAGCTTGGGGACCCACACGGTGGCCCCTCGCCCAGGCACGCTGGTCCAGGTGCACACTGAGGTGGGATGTGGTGTCAGGCGTGGAGCAAGTGGCTGTGTCATGGGGGCAGGTGTCCACACGGGGCCTGCCCATCTCGGAGGCCAGACCACCTGTTCGGCTGCTGCACTCCATGTCGTGAGCGCCCCAGGGCCAGCTCGGCCCCCATGGGACAGCTCTGCCTTCCACCCGCCTTCCCCCCAGGCTGCCCGCTCCAGTGCCCCAGCCAGGCCGGCGCGTCCTTCCAGATCCCCTGCCGTCCTCCTCCTCTCCTCTGGACCTGGGCTCTTTCATCTCCCGCGGCAAGGGCAGCCCCTCCCCAGCCCACCCATCCTGGCCCTTTTAGATGTAAGGGTCCCTTGAGAGTCTGATGCAGGAGGGCCCCTTCTTCAACACAGTGTGGGCCATCTGTAGAGCCCATCATTAGTGGGTCTTAAAACGGGAGGAAATTCTGACACGTGGTTGAGCCTCGAGGACAGCACACTCAGGGAATAAGCCAGACGCAGAAGGACAGATACTGTGATTCCACTCGTGTGAGGTCCCTGGAGCCGTCAGAGCCTCAGACACAGAAGGTGGACGGCGGGGCCAGGGTCTGGGGGCAGGGGAGGGGGAGTCAGTGTGTAATGGGGGCAGGGTTTCCGCTTGGGAGGATGAGAAAGTTCTGGGGGTGATGGTGAATGGTCTCAGTGCTGCTGAGCCGTGCACTTAACATGGTTGAGAAAGTGAAGTTTGTTACGGGCATTTTACCAGAATAAAAACTAACCAACTAGCTAGAGGAGGGGCCTCTCCCCAGAGAGGCACGCCCGTGTGCCCGCAGACCCATGGGTGCACGGGGTCCCCTCAGCCCCCCAAGCCTTCCTCCCGCTAGTGGGGTACAGCAGGCCCCTCTCAGCTTCGGGGGGGCCCTGGGTGGCTGTGGGGTGACGGTGGGTCCTCCCTGCCTGTGAACCCGGAGGCTCCCCGTGGGGTCTGCGTGCCCCGGTGACCCAGCCTCCCCGCACCTCGGCGGGCGCCACCGTGAGGCCCACGGGCCCGAGTCCTAGATGCTGGCCTGAGGTGATGCTGCCTGGACGGCAGGTGCCCCGGGCTGGGGTGAGGGGGGCGGAGAGCCCCAGACGCACTCCCAGCCCCGGGGGGCTGCGTCTAGGGGTCCTGGGGGCGTTAGTTAGTTGTTCTTCGCCAGGAGCAGATGCTGGGCAGGAACGTCGTGAGCCTTGTAGTCCGTCCTGATTCACCCGTGCCCTGCAGAGGACGAGGCGGGCGCATTTGAGAGCAGCGTTCTCTGGGGGGCCTGTCCTGGGACGGGGCCCCTTCCTGCGTGTGTGTGTGTGTGTGTGTGTGTGTGTGTGTGTGTGTGTGTTCGTGTGGAGGGGGGCGATGGCGCTGCTGTGAGCTGTGTGACAGAGCGCAGGGCAGGGCTCCCTCTCCAGAAGCCCTCCAGCCTTTCCGTGCTCCTGTGACTCAAGGCGGGACCTCCCTCGGGCAGACGGAAGGCGCCCAGCGCCCAGGGCTCTGGGCCCGACGGCGCAGCTTCCCGCGCTCTGGGTGCGGGGGCCCCGAGCCACAGCTGCGTGAGAATCACAGCCTCTGAACCTGGACCTGGTTTCAACGCTCCTTGGATGGCGCCGGCAGGCACTTGTCGTGGGGAGAGTGGATTCAGATCCCTGGGGATGCTGGAGAGCGCTGGTAAGCCCCCAGCTGCTGTCACCGGTGTCAGGCCCTCTCCTCTTGAAGCAGCACTTACAGAGCGCAGTGATGGGTACGGGGCTGCAGGCAGCTCATGTCTCCTGCGCGGGAGGTGCCTTCCCGTGCCGAGGCCAAGGCTGTGAGGGTGGACGCTCTCGCCTCCCCCTCGCAACACGGGCACCGTGGGAGGGCCTCCTGCCCGGCACACCCAGGGGCCCCAGGAGGGGTGGCCCCGGCCGGGGCATTTCCGGGCTGGACACAGAGGCCCCGCTGGGTCAAGGGAACATGAATACACGTCCTCGCTCGCCCCGCGGTGAGCACAGATGCCCGCCGCCCACCCCCGCCCTTGGGTGGCAGCAGGTGCAGGTCAGGGCTCCCGGGTGCCTCCCGCCCTCCTGGACTTTGGAGGCCTCCTGGGGCAGCCCCACGTGCCGCTCACCACTGCAGTGGTCACTTCTTCTCTGTCCAATAAAAGCGCAGCTTCTCCAGCAAAAGCCTGAGGTCTTCTTCTCAGACTCTGGGTTTGAGTCATAGATGGATGACAGGTACCTCCTCCACGGAGACCCTCTCCCCAGGGGCTGGACCTTTGCACATCTGGTTTCACAGATCGCTGAAGCAGGAACACAGGCGCTAGCAGCACAGAGCTGATCTGGGTTTGGGGCCGGGATGGCGGGCTTCCTGGTGGAGGTGACGTCCAAGCTGATCCAGAAAGAGGAGCAGAGAACCAAGAGGCCCAATGCAGTGAGGCCACGAGGCAGAGGGTCTAGCTGACATCAGGGCAGCGTCGCTTCCAAACAGGTGGGCACTGGAGACCTACTGGTGTTGGGTAGCCCCTTGAGCAGCGAACTTGACGGCGCCCCCCTGCCGTCCTTCAGAAAAAAACAAGGTGTCCGGCGGGGGTCCTGGAAAGAGGGGCACTTGTTGATGGCTCGTGTGTGACCCCCAGCACAGACAAGACTTCGAGTGCCATTGTCAGAAAATTATAAACCCACCACCAGGAATGTGGAAGCGCCCTCAGTAAATCCTGCTGCGTTGAGGGGCATCAGTTTGACGGGCGTCGAAGGCAAGGGCATCCCTGAAAGGGAGCAGGAGCTGCAGGCCGCCCCCCTGCCCCCCAGGAGCGCGGCCGAGGCCGCGAGGGTGGACCCTCCATGCGGGGCTCCTGAGATAAGAACTGTTGTTTACACCTTGAAATGTTTGAACACACTTACAGAGAATAGCTCATGAAATTCAAATCGCAGCGTCCATAAATGAAGCTCTGGGTGGGGGGGAACCCCACATCTGTCTGTGATTTTCTGGGCCTCACAGTCTGCAGGGAGCAGCTGCCAGGGGGGCCCGTGGCTGCAGGGTCAAGGACATTCGCCGTCTTTGCTCCAGGAAAGGCCTTCGGGTCCCCAAGCCAAGGTGGTGATGACTCAACGTGCGGAAAGGGCCGTCACTGAAGGGAGGACGGCCTCAGCATCATCAGCCACCTTGGAGCCTGAGTTTGCGGGGTCTGGGGAGGGCCGAGCGGCATTCTCGCTGTAATGCAGGCACAGGTGTCAGTCCGTCTGATACCCAAGAGCACAGCTGGCTGCAGCCATGCCGAGGCCAGGGGGCCTGGCAGGGGGATGGGGAGCGAGGCCAGCTCTGGTCCTGTGCTGATCTGCGACGCCCGCCCCGTGACCTTGGCCAGCTGCCCCACCCCTGGGTCCCCCGTGTGGGTCCTTATGAGGGGGTCAGGGAGGTCAGAGAGAAAGTAGGAGGCGTGATGGCAGAGGCAGAGGTCGGAGTTTAGGGAGGAAGGGGCGGGAGCCTCCAGAAGCCGGGAAGCCAGGGGCACGACCCCCGGAAGCTGCCCACCCTGACCTGAGCCCCGCAGGCCCCCGTCAGTGTCTGGGGCTGGGCGCTGCTCTCTGCGTTGCTGGAGACCAGCCCGTCGGAGGTGACGTCTGTTGCAGGAGCCGCAGGCAGTTCCTAAGAGGCCTGCAGGTGCGCCTGACCTGGGCCCGCACCCGCCCTGCCAGCTCACTGCCGTCGCCCCTCAGGCTGAGTGACCGTGAGAGCAGCTGGGGGACGGCACTGTGCAGCATGGCGGCCCCTCCTGACCTCAGAAGGGAGGCTGGCGTTCAGGGAACACCCCCCAGGATGGGCTGCGTGGTCAGAGCCCGCCCCATTCCCTGCTGAGCGTCTGCGGTGCGTGTCCATCGACACCGTACCTGGGGTCATGCGGGCCTGTGGGAAGGGCACGTCCTGGGCCGGCCCACTCAAGGGGGGGGTGCCCTGCCCTGAGCACCTGGTGAGTGATCACCTCGGCCCAGTGTTCTGAGAGCCCCACCCCGTGGGTGCTGTTTCTGCCCATTTCTCAGGTAGGGAAACCAAGGCAGAGCCAGGATTCGAACCCAGGGAGTCTGGCCTGCACGCATAACCTCCGGGCTGTGTGGAAGCAGACGTGGCGGAGGGAGCCCCGGTGTTTCTGACGGGGGGCTCGGAGTGGGAGTGGGCTTCCTCTGCCGGCCTCGGCACTGCCCCCACCACGTGGGCCCAGAGCAGCTTTCCCAGGCCTGAGACGCGCTTTGCGAGCAGGCACCGTGTCCACGCGTGGCGCTCCGTGTCGCGTTCCCGTTCGCACGTCTTCATATTTACTTCTGCAGCGTCGATTGAATTAGAAAAGGCCATCCGTGTACTTTTGAGACAAGAGGCCTCGTAAATACTTTATTGGAACAAGCTCAGGATTTACTTGCTCATAAAGATACCCTGGACGGCTCTGCCCGGTGCTGGGTAATTGATCGGCCGGCTTAATGTTCGTCGTTGGCAATCAGGCTTCTCGGGCGCGTGGCAGCGTGGGGAGCTGGACCACGTGGGCTCTGAGGCCCATCCAGAGCCCTGGTTGGCGAGGGGGGCGTCCTGGCCCCTTTGCTTGCGAAGCTCCTTCACACCCGTCCTGTCCCCCCGCCCCTGCCCCTGAGGGTGGTGGGCTTGGAGTCGCCCAATGAGCTGCTCTGCTGATCTTTGCAGAGCAAAGGAGTGATGGATGGGATGGACGAACACGTGAGCTGCGCAACTTCCCGAGGCAGTGATCTTCCTTCGGCCTCAGCGTCCTCACTCCTAGTGAGAGCTGGGACTTTCTGGCCCATGTTCTTCCTAGATCCAGCCCTGGCACGAGCCCTGGGAGCCCCGGACTCTGTGTTGGAGGCACCGTCTCTCCCACAGTTGCTGGCCAGGTGCACCCAGGGGTGCAGGACGCAGCTGGACCCCAGAGGCCTAGGCCCCCCATTCAGGGAGGACTTTGGTGACCTAGGCTGACCCTCACTTTACAATTCGGGGGCTGATGGTTGCACAGGGGCCGGCAGCCTCAGCGTCCACCTGAGCGGTGGCACCAGGACGGAGATACGGCCTCAGCACCAGCCCGGTTGCACACTGCCGGGGGGGGGGGGGGTGGGGGCGCCCTCTGTCTCCGAGGTCAAAACCCACTTCCCGTGCCTCTGAGCTGCACACACCCAAGTCCCAGGCTCTGGGCACTACAACCTGGGTGTTTGTGGGGTGCAGAGCTGCAGGCGTCTTATTGAAATGCCAATGTCAAACCCAACAGGAAAGGAAGAAAGGAAAGGAAGGGACGTGAGCCTGAGTTGGGGGCGGCCAGGCCGGAGGATGGAAGGAGAGAAGCTCCCCGTCCCATCTCCGACCGCAGCATTGCTGCCCTTGACTGCTTCCTCTTCTCTTGCCCTGTGCCTGCACCCAGCCCTGGAGACTGGATCTCGTCCCATGACTGATGGCTCAGGCTACCCCAAGAGCCGGACATCTGGGGCCTGAGCCTAGCGCCCAGGTTCCAGAAGGTTCTGTCCAGTGGGTCCAGATCAGCCTTCCAGGCCCTGCCGCAAACTCCACCCTTGCTTTTCTGAAGTGCCGCCCGGCCCCTGCTGCAGGGGTTCTCGGCCACCAATGCTCCTCACCCGGCACTGCAGGTGGTCAGTGCGCGTAGGTTGGCGGCTCCTCTGACGAGTGCCCGCAGTGGACCTTGGGCTCCCTAGGCTGTGGGAGCCGAGGGTGCCAGAAGGAGCACTGGAAAAGGTCTGGACCATGGCACCTTTACGCAGTCATTCAACAAACCCTCATCAGCCCTGTGTCCGGAGCTGGGATAGAGAATCATGGCCTCTGCTGAGGGCAGGGCCTTGCGGGCGGACCTCCCAACCTCCCCATAACTGCTTACCACGTGGAGCCCCACAATGGGAGCCTGGGTGAACGGGGTGGGCCTTCTTCTGATTGACTGACGAGCCGTCCAGGGGTCCTGCCTGTGCAGGGCAGGGCTGGGGACCCCTGGCCACCTGAGCTGTGACCGCTGATGGCCACATGGTCCTGGCAGCCTGTGGGTCTTCTCTGAGGAGCGGTGCTGGGTAGTGGGGATGGGGGGCGCCCCTGCCCCACATCCCCCCTTTACTCCCAGACCCCCCCGGGCCAAATGCGGCCCCCACCCTTGGTGACCTCGCAAGGAGCCGGCCCATACTCTGCCCGTACGGCCCCAGGCCTCCAGCCCATGACGCTTGTGGGCCCTTGTTATAAAGGGTGAGGAAGTCTTTATTCAGGACTATTGTAATAGGGGACCGTGAACTCAGCTCCTGTGCAGTGAGGAGGGAGTGGGAGGGAGTGGGTGGAAACTCGCTAAGAGGAACAGTTAGGTACCAGGGGTGGGGAGGAGTCCAGATAAACTGGCTTAGCAGGATTCTTTGCCCAAACTGGGCTCAGCAGGCCAAGGTCTGGAGCAGAAGAGGTCTCAGTGGAACCTGACCTAAGTTTGGGCAAGGAAGGAGTCATCGCATGCCGTGGTGCCTGCAAGGCTGTGGATGCTTGGGGAAGGGTGCAGTCCTAGGAGGCTTCCTGGAGGAGGTGGTATGAATGCAGGGCACCTGCTACAAGGTGGCTGGGGGAGCTCCCGCTAGAGCTGTCCCCTTTGACCTTGACAGAAGCCCTGATGGAGGTGGGCAGGATCCGCAGGCTGTTCACCTGCTCCCTCGGGGCCTGTCACTCTCACTTAGTCGTGGCATGTATCTCATGGGTGCCATGCTTTGACCAGAAGGTGTATGAATCACGTCCCCAGGGGTGGCTGGGTAAAGAGAACAAGGTTGTTCTCGCTGAGTGAAAGGCTGACCTGAAAATCCCAGGACTCAGCATATTCCTCAGGAAGCCTGGAGACGGGTGTGTGTGTCGGGGGTGGGGACAGACCAGCGAGGCCAGCATGACCCATTTCCCACATCAGATGCTGGCCCGGCCTCCGAGAGCGTCTGAGGGCTCCTCAGCGTACGCACCATAGGGGCTTAATTTCCTTCGTCATTTCCATAGGTATTTTAATAGAACTCGTTTTTTAAGTATTAGATTTACGGAAGAGTTGTGGAGATAGTTCAGAAAGTTCCCATGTATCTTGTGTGCACTTTTCTCTGTTATTAACATCTTAGGATAGTTTGGGGCATTTGTTACAGTGAAGGAACCACTATCGTATGTCATCGTTAGCTAAAGTCCACATGTGCTCAGACTTCCTTAGTTTTTACCTCGCATCCCTTTGCTGTCCAGGACCCCACTTCAGTTTGACATCCTGTCTCCTTGGGCTCCTCCCAGCTGACAGTTTCACAGCTTTTGATGATCTTGACAGTTTGGGGGAGCGGGTCACATGTTTTGTAGAAGGCCCTCTATTAGGTTTTGTCTGATGTTTTCCTCATGATTAGACTGGGTTGTGGGTTTGGGGGAAGGTGAGGTAACAGTCCTGTCCCATCACAGCAGGGCTCACGCTGTCAGCGTGACTGATGGCTGTGACGCTGACCTTGGTCACCTGGCTGAGGCTTCTCCCTCTGAGGTTCCTCTTTTGCCTCCCCGTCTTCCTGTTCTCTTTGGGAGGAAGTCACTCTGCACAGCCCAGGACTCAGGAGTGAGGAGTCACGCCCACCCCCTTGAGGTCGGGCAGTGCACCTACATTCATTATAGGGGATTCTTCAGCCCTGGAAATGTGCACCTGCTCCCCAGATGTTAACTGACCCTGTCACCTCCGTGTGTCAGCGTAGACTCACAGACTCTCATACCTGGTTTTGCGTCACGTACCTGGTTATTCACCTGTCCCATAGTTGGAACCATACAGAATGTAGCCTTTCCACATTGGGTGTCTTTGCTAGGTAATATGCATTTAGGGCTCCTCCATGTGGTTTTGAGTTCAGTAGCTCATTTCTTTTCAGTACCAAGTAATATTCCATTGTTTTGATGGACCAGTTTGTTTATTTACTCACTGCTAAAGGGCATCTTGGTTGCTTCCAGTTTGGGGTGATTATGAGTAAAAAGCTACTGTAAACATTCATGTGTAGTTGTGTGTGTGTGTGTGTGTACATAAGCTTTCAAATAAATAAGGGTAAATACCTAGAAGCATGATCTCTGGCTCGTAAGAGTATGTTTAGTTTTGTAAGAAACTGACAGTCTTCCAGAGTGGCTGCACCATCCTGCATCCCTACCTGTAATGGATGAGAGTTCCTGCCGCTCTACGTCCTCACCAGCATTTGGCGTAATGTTAGTGTCTCAGATTTTGGCCTTTCTATTAGGTGTGCGTGGTATCTCATTGTTGCTTTAATTTGAAATTTCTTGATGAGAAGTGATGTTGAGTATTTTTTCATATCTTATTTGCCATTTTGGGGGAGGAGTCTATTCAGATCGTTTCCCCATTTTTCAGTTGGGTTGTTTGTTTCCTTAGTGTGGAATTTTCAGTGTTCGTGTACATTTTGGATACAAGTCCTTTGTCAGATGTGTAGTTTGCAAATATTTTCTCCCATCTGTGGCTTGTGCATTCATTCTCTCTTTTGAGAATGGAAGTTTTTAGTGTTACCAGTGCCGAGTTTATCATTTTTTGTCTTTCCTGGATCGTGCTTTCCGTGTCCAATCTATCTAACAACTCAGGTCCTGTAGATTCTCCTGTTTTCTTCCAGAAGTTTTACATTGTTGCGTTTATTTGGATCCCATTTAAGCTTGTTTTTGTGGAGGGTGGAAAGTCCGAGTCCGGATGCACTTTTCACGTGTGGGATTCCAGTTTTTCCAGCAGTTTTTGTGGGAAGACGATCTTTCCTCCACAGGGTCACCTTTGCTCCTTCACCGGGGACTGGTGGTCCCTGGGGGCTCCTGTCTGCGTTGTAGGGCGTGGGGCTAAGCTCCTTCAGCGCAGACAGCACCAGCCAGCCCTCTGAGGCAGTGACCCCACCAACCCCGTGCTTCCTGCAATCCACAACGATGCACCTTGAAACAGGAAAACAGGACTTTGCAATCAGCACCTTGGCCTGGGCTCCACCGCGCCTGCCTAAAAAAGCGCACCAGAGCAAGTCAGCCTGTGGTTGGGCTCTTCTGAGCCACCCTGGGTCTCCCGAGCCCGGGGCCTCCCAAGATGGGGTCGTGGGTGGCAGGACTGTCAGGGCAGCTTCTCCATCACCCGGTCCTGCAGGGGGGGCTCAGGCCGGGCAGCTGGCAGTCCCAGGCAGAGGCGGCTTCCGTGTGCCCCAGGGGTGGTGAAATGGCCTTTGTCTACCTGTGTCATCGCGGGCGGGGCCAGAAGCTGCCCTCTGTCCCCGTGGTACTGCTGACGATGTCCCCTGAGATGGTTAGGACAACCGGCCCGCTGGCTATCCCACCCCACTTTCCACGAGCTCACAGAGGTGCCATCTTACCCTCGGGAGTAAGCCGCAGAATCAGAATTCCATCTTTGTTGTCTGAGACCCTCTGTCTGGGCTTATCCCACCTGGGAGGACCACACCCTGGGTCTTGCTGAGGCAGGACCCCAGAGGCCAGCCCTGTCCCACTCTAACTGGCGAGGAGGCTGCAGGTGAGGGAGGGGGTGCCCGAGGGACCCCACGGGGTGCAGGGTAGGGAGGCTGCCCAGGCCGAGCCCAGGCCGGGAAACCGAGGCTCTGAGACGGTGGGCACCTCGGCCGGGCCGGAGCCTGTGGTCCCTGGAGGCTGGGCTGGGATGGGCACGGGGGCAGGAAGTGACTGCCACCTGGCTCAGTCCGGCCTGAAGGTCCTGGCAGGGCCAGAGGGGTCAAGGTCGGCCTGGCAGGTGACACCCAGCTGGGACGGCGGGGAGGGGACACTTGTCAGCACAGGTTACCACGTTCTACTTCACATCCACCCGGGCGAGGCTCAGCGGGGTGCCAGGCAGGCTGGTCGCTGCCCCACTGGACCCCCGGCTGCTGGGGTGTCAGCGGGGAACCCCCAGCCCAGCAGGCCCCCCTCGGCCTGCAGCCCTTCCCCCCACTGCGTGGGTCCTCGCCCTGACCCTGCCCACCCGGCCCCCGCCCAGGGGACGGCTCCTTGCCCACAGCCACCAAGGCCATCAGCCTCCTCCAGGTGCCCCGGCCAGGAAGCCGGTCAGCCAGGGAGGGCGGGATGGTGCCTGGTCCCTTCTGCAGCCCCAGGAAAGCTCCCCAGGCCTTCTGCCGATGCAGGTGAGAGGTCTGTCCCCAGATGTCCCGTCCAAGCCGGACGAGCTGCAGATGCCAGCCCTGTGTCCTCCCTGGTAGGCGGGCGAAAGGTGTGGGGACAGATACCCCCCAGGCTGCCCCCTCTGGAGGGCTGGGCCCACTGGAGGCCAAGCCACTGTCCCCACGCCCTGCCTGGGCCACCTTCTGTCCCCCTGGTGCTGGAGGCCAGGGAAGGCAGAGGGCTCCCCGTGCCCAGATGACGGCCACACGTGTCCTTGTCCGTCGGGGACACGACCGAGGGGCGCCCTCTCCTGAGATAAGGTGCAGGGAAGCGGCAGCCGAGGGTCTGCACAGGACTCCCAGCCCCTCGGGAAGGGGGGGCTCGTCCCTGCCAGCCTGGCCCGCAGGTGCCCCTCCTGGAAGAGGAAGCACTCGGAACGGGTGGCCACGGGGGGTTTACGGGGTCCCGGGCTGGCTCTCCCCACAGTGGCCTCCCCCTCAGCTGTCCCTGCCGAGGGCTGGAGGAGGGGCCCGGGCTCTGCCCTGACGCCCTCAGCCTCAGGGCACTCAGCCCCAGCCCCGGGACACTGAAGCCTTTGAGTCCACTCGTGAAGGGAAAGCAGGTTATCTCCACCATCACTGTCATCCTTCGGGGGTCATTTCCTGCACATCCTGCAAGGCAGAGGGGAGCGAGGGCTTGGCAGGTCTCTGGTGAGACCGCAGGGAGCACCTCGCCTCTCGGCCCCTCTTCCAGCTCAGGAAGGACGGGGAGCCTGGTCCCGACGGTTGAGGCCCGGGAACACGGCTCGGCTCCCCGTCCCACCCCCTCCTGCCGGCACCCGGCCCCTTGGCCCTGGCTCATCCTGCATCCCCAGGGCCCAGTAATGGTCTGAAAGACAGATGAGCTCACTTCAGATTGAAATGAGTGTCTTTGAAACAGCAGCGTCATAGTTTGGTTCCAAGTCGGGTTCTCATCGGTGGTTCTGGCCCCGGGGAACCTGGCTGGTCTTGGAGTCACGTCTGGTCTCCACGTCTCGGGGGAGCCTGGGGGTGCCGGACACCCTTCAGAGCACAGGACCGCCCCCCCCCAAACGTCCACCTTGCCCCAGGCAGAAGCCCTGGGTTCAAGCCACCCAATGGGAGGGGGCAGAGAGCCCTTCGGGGACGTCATGGCCCAAACGGCCCCTCCTCCCATCGCCTGCCAGGGACATTTTTGGTCACCAGGGGTGTCACTGCTAACAGTGATGCTAGGTCATGAGACTGAGAACTGGGCCAGGAGTGTCCCAGACGTGCAGGGCGGGGGTGGCCCCTACTCACAAGTGATGGTCTGGACTGGCCCCGCGTGGACACCATGCCCCATCCGGGAGATCGCCCACCACCACCCGGTGACTCCTCTGGGCTCCAGGTGCCTGGGGGTCCTGGGTGGGGATGGAGGCCGACCCAGGGTCTTCTCTGTGCAGCTGACACAGCAGATGCCAGATCCTGTAATAGGGGCTCAGCTGGCAGAACGGCGCTGGGCTCCTTCTAGCTGAGGGAGGCTGCTGTCCAGTGCCCGTCTCCAGGCCGTGGCTCTGGCCAGCACAGGGTGCCATGCGGGCTGGAGTGGGCAAGGTCTGGGGCGCATGGGGCCCAGAGGCAAGGATCTGCCCGGTTTTCTGGCATCTCTGGCGAGGGCCAGCCGGGCGCGGGCTGCTCCATCCCGCGGAGCAGAGTGACGCTGGCGTGCCTTCTACTGACTTCTGCGAGGTCGTGAACTGCAGCATAATTACCCCGTGTTCACAGAGTTGTGCTAACAGCGTGCAAGTCCAGCTCGCGCCAGGCCCCGGGACCGCGGAGACCCGCCAGCCACGCTCACCGCGTTCACAGACGCATTCGCGGGGTAGTTGACAGGGAGCCAGCTGGACCGGCCAGGCGCTTCGTGACGGGCGTTTCGGGGCAGCACTTGCTGCCTCAAGGAGAACAATAAAAGCGTTCTGTCCCCTTTGCTGTCGCTCCGTAAACGCCCGCGCATCAGCACAGGAGCAGGGCCCTGGGCCCGGGCGAAACCCTGCCCGGAACCTCTCCCGGGGCCCAGCGCCCGCAAGGGGCAGAAAGTGCCGTCTGCCGGGGAGGGGGCGCCCGGCTCCTTGTTCTTCAACCCGAAGCCAGGCAGCCAGGCCCGAGGACCAGCTTCCCCCTCGCTGGGAGAACGAGGCACCGCAGGGCGGCAGGCTGTGGGAGGGGTCGGGGAGGGCGGGGAGCCCTGCGGCGGCCGGGGCCTGTGCTCGGGATACCAAGGGGTCTTGCGCTCGCCTTCAGGGACATCCGGGGAGGGTCTGCACCCCGCTTTGCTCCCCGACAGGGCTCCCGGAGGCTCAGCCCCTCCTGAAGGTCAGTGAGCCCGGCTGCTGTGGACGAGACCTGCCAGGGCGCCCTCGGCCACCTCTGGGGTCTTGGCCCCTCTGCCGCCAGGGCGGGGGTGAAGCCGCAGCCTCAGGCGCCTGGCAGGGACGGCGCCCAGCGCAGGGGTGTGGCTCCGGCGGGCAGCGGCATCCCGACACCAGTCCTCCTTCTGGGCGGGGCTGGCCATCCCCCCACCCCCTGCGTTTCCAGGAGGGAGCTGGCCTGGAAAGGCCGCCTGGACAGGGAGGGAGCCCTCCAGGACCCAGACGTGGGGTCCCTGTTCCTCTGACGCCCCCAACAAAACCCAGAGTGGGGGCCGTGTGGGCTGTGTTGACTGGCCAGCTGTCCCCGGGCTCCCTTGCCTGGCACTGTCCTTGCGACCACGCCGGGACCCTGAGCCGTGCGGCCAGACCAAGCTCCGCAGATCAGAGCCCCGTACGGCCTCGTTACGCAGCCCTGCCCGGCTCCTCGGAGCTGCGTTCACCGCGCGGTGAATGGACCGGACGCTGTGCGGGGACCCAGGTGGCAGTCGCTCTCGCGGGACCCGAGCCTCTTTCCCGCTCCCACAGTGAGAGGCCCCAGGGAACTCTCACACCTTCAGGCTTTCCTGGCGTGTGGTGGAGGTGCCGCAGAGCACGCAGCGACGTGCGGAGGGACGGTGGCCGGCGCCCCGAGTCTGGGTGCAGCCTCTCCGCGCCCATCCTGGGGGCGGCTGCACCTGGGGTGTGTGGTGGATCCCGCTCTGGGCCCTCACCCTGTGCTGGGTGCTGGCAGAGCCTGGCGAGGCCTCTGGTCAGGAGGGGCCTGGGCACCCGCTGCCGGGGCATCTGCCCTGGCTCGGTGGCCGGTACGGGGTTCGCTGCAGTGGTGAATCTGCTCCCCCTGTGACCACAGCAGAGAGGACACGGCCTCTGGGATGCGGGCCGCGCAGCTCCGGGCAGAGGTGGGCCCGGGTGGAGTCTCCGACTGGGATTCTGGAGGCCTGGGTTGGTTCCGCAGAGCAGGGGGGCCTTGACTGACAAGGCTGGTGACCCCGCCTGGGCCCTGCCGGCTCGCAGGGGAGCACGGAGTGGAGGGGTTGGGGTCTGCCAGGCTCAGCGTGCAGACCAGGGGACAGAGGACGAGGACCCGCCTGAGGCGCCCAGGGTCCCCGACGGCAAGGCCAGGCCGCTGTGGTCGAGGCTCGGATGGTCCCCTCCAGATGGAGGGGTCACAGGGCCTCCCGGGCGGAGCTGCCCAGCCCTGACCCTGCAGGCCTCGCCCCTCTGTGGAGTCTGGGGAGGCAGCGGGACCGCGCTGACGTGCGGGGTGGTCTGCGTGGCCACCAGCGTCCTCACTGCCCCCTGTCCCTCCCAGCTAGAGGAAGAGGACTGAAAGGTGTGTGGCCCGGTGCACCCCACCAGGTGTCCCTTCAGCGGGGGCCTGAGGGCATGAGTGGGGAGGGGCCCTGGTGGACCTGAGCGGGGGAGGGGCCACAGCCCAGGGTAGCCGGGCTCTGACAGCGGGTACCAGGGAGGACAGGCCAGGGGCCCAGGGACGGCGGGTGATGCCGGGCAGGTGGAGGGGCAGCGCTGGGCCTGTGTGTCCTGCGGGATCTGTCCCCGTCCAGCATTCTCCAGGGCGGAGCACAGCCCCACAAGGTCACACACAACCCCAGACCCCTCTGCCCTCTGCGAGCCTGGCCTGGGCCGCCTCTAATGACCCTCCCCTCCCCAGACTGAGGGCCCAGAACCGGCCACAAACAGCTGCTCCTCGCGGGGGGCGTCTGTCTCCCCAGGTGCTGGCGGCGGAGGGTGTCTCAGGGGCCCTTGATCCGTCCCTGCGTTTCCATCTTGAAGCTCAGTTGGCAGCCGGCTCTGAAATCTCACATCTCAAGGACGAGCGTCCCGCCTCTGGGCACTGCCCTGTCCTCCGTGGGTTGATGGCAGTGGCAGTGACAGCAGGGGGAGGTCCCCGACCGCCGCGTGGTGGCTTCTGCTAGCCCAGGTCACCTGGCATCTCTGCGGCCCACCCTGCGGCTTTCTCTGTGCAGCCTGGGTGAGCCTGCAGAGGGGGGGAAAGGGGCGCTCGGCCAAGGGGGCGGGACACTGATTTGATGTTACGGCTGCGGTGGAGCCGCTGGAGGGAACTTAACTAGCGGGGCTTTGATCTCGGTTCCAAGAGGCCCTGGAAAGCCTGCTCCGTTGCCGTAATCACAGCCATTATCCTTTTCCTTTTTATCACAGTTCCCTCCACCTGCTCTTATCCAGATGAAAAAGCCAGGCTCTCAGAGAGCCCGGGCGAGCCTCTCTCGGGAGGGCCTGCCGGGCGGGCGTCTCTCAGCAGAGGCCTCTCGCTGAGCTGGTGGCCACAGGCGGACTCTCTCCTCTCTGCCCCACGCTTTCCCGGGGGCCCTTCCCGCGTCTGCAGACTTACAGGAGGCTGCGGGACGGGCCAGGCAGCGGGCAGGGGCTCTGCGCATCCGCGACAGCCGGCAGAAGGTTCCAGAGGGGGCGCCCGGCCGTGGCAGGGGGCTGCCCCCTGCCCCTGTCGTCCCAGCTCATCCTGCTTCTGGGCGTGGGAGGAGGACGTGGCCCGGGTGGGAGGACGGGACAGCCCAGGGTAGGAGAGGGCGCGGCCGTGGACAGGAGTGGGGTGACGGGGCAGGAGCGGGCTGGGACCGGCCGGCTGGATTCTGGGAGGTTTGCATGAGAAGATCTGTGACTCTGCTGGGCAGGCCATAATTCTGTTTCACAGTTGTGTCGTTGGGGACAGCCAGGGGCTAACTTACGGGGCAGGGTGGGTTCAAAGGCTTGTCTTTAAGTTGGGAGAAGGCGGGTGCCGTGCTCTGAGCCGTGAGGATCATCTGTCTGCGAAGGTGGCCTGTCCCTCGATTATCCCAAGTTCAGCTTCCCTCCCCCATCCTTCCGGACAGGTCGCCTGCGAAGCATCACCAGGCAGGGTCGCTGTTGGGGGGACCTCGACTCCAGGGACCCAGTCCTACCGCCCAAAAGGTCAGGGACGGCCCCACAGCTTAATGGGCCAGGCCACCGCCCCGTCGAGGCCTGAGCTGCAGAGCGGCCTGGGCCGGTCCCCTGTGCCGGGCCACAGGAGGGGCCCTTCTGTGAGGCGCCGGTTTCCCTTGATTTCTTTGTCTCCCTCACACCCCCAGCCCATGCAGAGATCATCCTTGGCTGGTCCCCACACCCTTCCACAGGGACCTGGACTTGGGGACTGGCCACACATGTTTAAGTGGAAGTTGAACGGCGATCCGGAACGCCATGCTCGGCTTTCACCACAAACTTGATTTCAGTGTAACTCAAATATCGAGACTGTGATACTCCGTCTGATCGCAAGGTGTTCTTTTCTGGTTTTTTTTAACCCTCACGCTAGTGTCTACATAATTAGGGGTGGAACTAAACGTGGGTCCCTTAGTTTGAGAGGCCAGGGTCCCGGCAGTTGGCTTCAGTTTGGAAGTGGCTCTCGCTTTGTCCAGGAGGGGCGGGCTGTGGATTAGGAAGCCGGGGCTTCTGCTCTCCGCACGGCCTCCTGCTGACGTCGGGGCCCTGGCCCCCCATCACCCCGGGCTGGAGACGGAGGGCCGCGGCCTGTGGTCTGGGGGCAGGACTAGCGTGGGTGGGGGCTGCAGCCGGGTTCCAAGGGCAGCAGGTGAGGGGCGTGCTGGGCCGGGGCAGCGGGCAGTGGCGTGCGACCCCTGATGGGAGCCAAGCTGCTTGCGGTCCAATTGGAGTCCCAGCCGGAGGTGGGGGGCTCGTGGCTGAGGGGCAGGGGAAGAAAGCCCTTTGCAAACGGGAGCTGCAGGTGCAGCTGTAGCCGCCTTGCAGGGTCCCTGGGGTGTCTGCGCTCAACCCGCCCTGAAGTCCTTCTAAGGAAATGGGGGCGGGGCTCCACAGGGGGTGTCCTGAGCAGGTTGAGGCGAGCGCACCCCTGCGGGTGTCCTGACCGCAGAGACACAGAGCCGGGTGTGGGGGCTCTCCCAGCCTACCCCTCCCTCCGAGGCCTTCAGCCTGGGAGCTGCTCCTGCCACCCCTCCCCCGTCCGCCTCCCCCTTACCTTGTCTCTTGGCCTCGGGCCACACTGGCTGGTGAGTTTAACCCACAGTTAACACAGTAACGATAGTCATCTCCTAATGGATGCTTAGAGTCTGCGAGCGCCTTAGGGCGGCACAGCGCCTTTGCCTGGGTTACCGGAGCTGCCTCGCTCCCTCCTTGAGCTCTGTTTTCGTCCAGTGCTGTTTAAATGCATGGTGGCATGTTCCACGTACGCTGGAGAGCGTGAGGTGAGGGGCCCCTCCCACCACCGTCCCCACCCAGCGGCAGTGACAGTGGCATCCACACTGCTGCCCGCTCCCCGCCGTCACCAGGGCCCCCCCACCGTTACCCCTAGTGATTCCTTAGCTCTTTCCTCCTCCCGATGGCGCTAATAGTATTTTCTCGTTGTGTAACACTTTGGCAGTGAGCCAAGCGCAGATTCGGGGACGTGTGTCCTGAGGATGCCCGTTCGGGGTGACCGTGGTGAAGTGGTGGCCCGAGAACACGGTGAGGCTGCTGACCCGTGAGCACCACGAGGGCGCAGCACAGGGGGCCCCGCGTGCAGAATGGAAACGCCGCGCCGCGGAGGGACGCGTCCCGGGGCGTGAGAGGCCATCCACACCACGATTTCCAGTGGCCCAGGCCACGTCCCCGTGTGCCAGGCGGGGCCCTCCGTGTTCTCTGCTTTGTCGCGGCCACGCGCGGTGACACGCCGATTGCTGGCGTCTTCCTCTCCCGCCTAGGCAGACCCCTACAGGTCCACTCCGAGGGCGAAGGCAGGTGGCCTTTCAGGGTCTCGGCACTGAGCGCCCCTCGCCCCACACAGGTCCCACCGAGGGCTGCGTGCTCCTCGGTCGCTGGCGGGACTGGTGAGACTGGAGAGTCTGCCCCGTCCTCACGGGTGTCTGATTTCTCCTGCGAGGAGCCGCCTGCCCCTGGCCTCTCCGGGAGGAGGAGGTGCCCTGCCCGTCTTACGGAGGGAGGCGTCTGCTGAGGCGGGGGGCCAGCCCAGGACCAACCCAGCAGCCCCTCTCTGCAGCCCGGGGGGCGTGGGAACTGAAGCTCCCAGCTCAGGAGCGCAGCGGCTCCACGTCCTGTGTGTGTCTGTGAGGTTCAGGGCGTCACCCCGAATCACAGCAGCAGGAAGGCCCTGCCGGTGGGACCTGGTCCCTCGAGGGAGAAGGGTGGGAGCAGTCTTGCACCCCGACCTACACCCAACATCCCAGGAAGTCGTGTTGAGTCTAGGCCAGTGGGGAGAGGTTTGCTGGATGGGATTAGGTGCCGGCCACTTGGCTCCAGACTTGGGACACCCCCCCACCCCCAATCCATCCCCCCAGCTGGCAGCCCTCCGTGTACTCAGGACACACGTGGAAAGGCCGTCTGAGACCTTCTCGAGGCCAGTGGGCCACCCCCCCCGCCCAGAAAACAAGGGCCTCTGCCTACCCCGGGGGCGATTTGAGTGTGTCTACCACGTGGACCCGCTGGACCTCTTGGATGTCTTGCCTTCACTGGTGTGGCCTCACCTGCAGGAACAGCAGGGCCAGTCCGGGCTGGACCACGGGGCCGCGGGAGGAGGAGGAGGCGGCGGCGGCGGCGGCTCAAGGTCGTTTAGGCTGGTGGGTTTCAACGTCCTGGACCATAAATCTTGGTTAAAAGCAATTGTACGCAGCAGCCGGGAACACACAGCTGCCATCCTGTGCTGTGTCCCCCCAACCAAGTCCTGCAGCCCCCGGGCTCCTGTCCTGAAAGCTGACCGGTGGTGGCTCACACCAGGGGCACAGGAATCAGCAGCGAAGGGCGTGCGGGACTTTCTGGGAGACGGGAGACTCTGCAGGTCGGGGGTGTGGGTTTGCCTGGGTGGGCGCCTGGAGGACCCACGGCCTGCGCGCTCACAGCGGGCGCGTTCTACAGCACGTGTACTGCGCCTGGGACTTGACTTCATAAAGTGCCGTCCTTGGGTTTCACAAGGATTGGCAGGTCCTGACGCAGGATTTCATAACCGTGCATCTCACCGCCCTCCGTGCCTCGCAGGACGAGGCCTGCTCTCGTTCAGAGGCGTCCTGGGTGTCCTTAGCTGGGAGCAGCTCGTTCTGGATCCAGAGGTGACGAGGATGAGGGTTTGATTTAGGTCACTGCTGTCGTCATGAGTTCTCCTTGAGCTTTAACTGAAACCTGCTTCCCTGTAACCACTCACCATCGCCCATCTCCCAAAGGGCCCTGTGAGTTCCAGGACACTCACGGCAAGGCCCTGACCCACGCTGGCCATGGGGCACGTGCAGATGCAAAATGCACCCCCAGACTTGCCAGACCTCCCATCCTGTGGAAGACAGAACGCCTGCAGCCCTTCCGACCAGAGCGCAGGTGCCCTGGTTACAGGCACGGTGCGGTGCCCCAGGCCCAGCCAGAGATGAGCCAGGGCCCCCGGGTCCTCCCACCACAAGCTCCACAGGCCTTGTGGCTCCCACCTCCTTGTCCCCGTGTGGGTCTCCATGTCCCCATCTACATGGCCTGGACCCTCCCCGAGGGCAGAGCCGCCTTCTCATCTGGGTCTTTCCCTCCTGTTGGGGACCTGCCCGGGCCCCCATCTTCCTGGCCACGCGTGTGCCTGGTGGTGACCCAGCCTGTGGTCAGCTCCGGGCCCCGTGCCGGCCTCAGGCCCTGCTGGCCTCCTCGGCTGCCCAGGTTTCGTTCTCATCCGGGCACAGGGCTGACACTCGTGATTGCTAAATGCCATCCTCTCTGAGTGTCTGTCACAGTTGTTCTGAACCTTTATCCTGTCAGACATCCTCCCAGACTGATGTTGGCACAGACTGGATTAAATGGCTGTGGTGCCTTCCCGGGAACCGGGCGGGGGCTGCCTGAGGGCCAGGCCCAGCTGAGTCGCCCCAGGGCCTCTTCCCACCCGGCAGGCCACGGGGCAATGGCTACCCAGAGCCGTCCTTTGGTATCCCGTCCATGTGGAGCCGGGGGCCTGGACCGCGCCCTCCTGAAACCTACACCCGGGTTACAGACCGTTCTGTTCACTGAGAAATGACGCCTGAGCAGGAGTCTGGACCCCCTCAGCCCTTCCAGTGACTGGGCTCGGGGTCTGGGTGGTGGCCGCCCTGGTCTGGGGCCCGTGCTGGCATGCTGAGGTGCTGGTACCCGGCCGTCCTGCCTGCTCCGGCTCAGGGAATAACTGAAACTCGGCAAAGCTTGACTCAGCCGAAACGTAGCAGCAGGGACCATGCCGGTGAGTACTCGGGAGGCAGCGGCCCTCCGCTCACAGCCTGCGGGGTCCCGGGGACCAGGAGGCCCCCAAGGGCTGGGTGCGTGTTCCACAGAAACTTTCCACAGGGTCCCTTCCCCGAGCCCCAGGCCCCCAGTCAGGATCTCTTGGGCATGGGAGAAACCTCTGTGAGCTGCTTCTGGAACATCTGTAGAAACAGGGATGGTAGTAGTACTTGCCTTGATGGGGGAGCGTCGAGGGCGTGGCGTGGCCCCCCACCAGGTCTGGTCCGGCCCCTCAGGGACCAGTGCTGTCGCTGGGGGCAGCTCTGCACTCCTAGCCTCTGGGGCTGCGTGGGTGGTAGGAGCCCCGGCCCCTGGTCCTGGGGCACATTCAGCGGCCTGGATCACTAAGGCACCGAGGCAGTGAGCCCCTTGGGGGTCCGCTCCCAAGCCGGCTCCCCTCCTCGGGCTCAGCCATCACCAGCCAGGCAGGCGTGGCACGCGCCCTCCCCCGTCCCAGCAGCAGGGACGGGCCCCTGCAGATCCCAGCCCTGCAGGTCCCGGTACGTCTGAACCCCAGGCTGGGCAAGGCTGCCTCCTAATGGGTGGCCAGGATGGGGGTGAGCGGTGACGGACCTGACCTCTCCTGGGGGGCTGTTTCCTGCTCTCCCGCGGGACCCCCAGCTGCAGGCAGAGGTGACAGCGTCCAGGGGGAGCGTGGCCAGCTGTTTACATAGAATGACGCTCCCACGAGTGTCAGGGGACAGAATCGGGCCATAGAACTGGGGGTTTGCGTGACCACCCACGCGCACCCTGACCTCCGCCGTCTAGTGAGAAGCTGCAGGCCTGTCTCTGGGGGAAGGTGAGCATCTCTCTCTTTTTTTACACGTCTCTCTATGGCATCTGGCTTTTGTTAAGTGCTTATGGTGCTGCCTTTCTCCTCAGAAGACTCCCTGGAGTTTTGTTTCTTTCCGTCTTCGCGGCAGCCGCCCATCACCCCTCAGGCACACGCGTGTGCACGCATGGATACTCTCCTCCCGGGGCCCCGGCAGGGCCTGTGGGTCCAGGCGCCAGGCTGGGCTGGGGGGGCAGCTGCGGGGAGGCCCGGCCTGTGTCCCCCCTGCAGAGGAGGACGTGGTCAGGTGTGGGCCGTGTGCACGGTGGGAGCAGCTGTTGGGGAAGGAATTGTGATTTCTTGTTTGTTTTATTTTTGAAGCATTTTTTTTTTCTTTCTGGTTTTAAAAGTAATGCAAGTTCTTTGTAACAAAAATACCTGGGAGAAGACAGAAAGAATTATAATCCCACCACCCCACCCCCCCCGGAGAAAACGCCGACCACGTCTTGTGTGTTGGTGTGCGTGTCTGTGTGTGTGACAGAGAGGGAGCAGAGGTGAGACGAGGGAAGGAGGGAAGGGGGATCCCAGACTCTAGAATCTTCCTGGCTGCCCCCTCCCAGAGGAGGAGGGCCCACCGGGAGGCGTGTGGGGACTGGCCTGGCCCATTGCAGGCCTCCCCACTCCTCTTGGAGGCCCGTGTCCCACGTGTGCCCCCAGCTGTAACCGCGGTGCTGTCCCAGACCCTGGGGTCCCTGGTTCCTTGAGCTTCAGGAGCGGGGGATGAAGGGCGATCACGGCGGGACCTGGGGAGGGTCATTCCTGGGGGCAGTCGGCTCCCAGCGGGTCCTGGCCAGCCTTCAGCCAGGTGCATGGGTCAGGCCCTGTGGCTGAGATACCCATCGTCACGAAGCCGCTGGCCTGGTCAGAGGACACCGGGGCTGAAGTGCGAGGCGGTGACATTTTCACAACAAACCAGAAATCTGAGTGGAACAGAGAGGTTTCCAAGTGCAGGGTGGGCGCCTGCCTGGAGCTGGCTTGAGAAGACCCCCAGAGTGCCACAGGGGGTGTCCTGGACCTCAGCCCTGGTTAAGGTGGCCGGTGTGGTCCTCTGGGGGCCCAGGGCCAGCTGGCTGCCTGTCCCCCCCCCCCGCCCTGTGCCCCGCACTTGGATGCAGGTTGAATGAGGTGCTGTGGGTTCCTGGGCAGCTGGATGGGGGGCCTGGGAGCTCCAGGTCAGGTGTGGGCAGACAGGGAGGGACCAGCGCCTTGGAGGAGGGCTCCGCTGAGTCCATGGCGAGTCCGGTGACTTCCGAGCACGTGGTCAAGTTCTAAGTACTGTGAGCCACGAGGTACCACCCGTATGTTAACTGTGCAGCCCAAGTTCACTGTCGGCCCCCAGAGCAGAACCGACAGCGTGGGCAGGGCCAGGCAGTCTTCTCCTCGACACCAGGCGACCTCACGGTGTGGGTGGACCACCCGTCTCATACCTGAACTCCGTGTTCAGCTGTGTGAGCTGCGGGGAGAGCCACCTGGTGTCTCAGGACGCCGCCTCTTCTGAGCTCCCCGAGCGCCTCGGGTTTCTCTTTTTTTTTTTGTACATATTTTATTTTATTTATTTATTATTTTTTTAAATTTTATTTATTTATTTATTTATTTTTGGCTGTGTTGGGTCTTCATTTCTGTGCAAGGGCTTTCTCTAGTTGCGGCAAGCGGGGGCCACTCTTCATCGCGGTGCGCGGGCCTCTCACTATCGCGGCCTCTCTTGTTGCGGAGCACAGGCTCCAGACGTGCAGGCTCAGTAGTTGTGGCTCACGGGCCCAGTTGCTCCGCGGCATGTGGGATCTTCCCAGACCAGGGATGGAACCCATGTCCCCTGCATTGGCAGGTGGATTCTCAACCACTGCGCCACCAGGGAAGCCCTCAGGTTTCTCTTGACCCTCTATTCTGAGCCCCTGTGCTGATGCGCTGCCACCCGATTCCTGTCCCCTTGCCCTTCCCCTGGGCTGCTTGCTTCCAGGAGCCCTGGACCTGCCCGTGGGGGCCGTTCACGTACTGCCGTTTGCCAGCATTGTCAGAGGTGTGGGGCCCCTGAACTGAGGACAGCGTGGTGGAGCCCGGGGGCGAGGCAGCCGGGGATGGGAGCGGTTTATCCGTGAGCTCCTCCAGGGGTCGGGGACAACATCCGAGACCCAGCCCAGCCCGGGGAAGATGGTCACGGCACAGGGCGAGGACCACGTGAAGGCCCTGGGATGAAAGCCCGGGAGGAGACCCGAGTCTGCAGACAGCCAACCCCCAACACGGAATTGAGGGCTGGAGACCCCGGAAGGGGCGGCCAGGGCAGCCGAGGAAACGCGGGTGTGGAGGGATGGAGAGGGGCCGGGCTGGGTGCTCCGGCTGTGAGCTGGTAATAAATTCATAAACCGGGACCCATGGTGTCCCGAAGGCACGCAGAGCCATGTGTGGCCTGCGCCCATGCACCCTGGTGCTGGCTCGTTCCCTGTTGGGCTTTTCCACACTCTCAGACAGAGGTGGGTTTTCTTCCTTTCATAGATTGATGGTGTCCCCAAAAGATACATTCAGGTCCTAACCCTGTTACCTGTGACGATGGCCTTATTTGGAAATAGGGTCTTTGCAGCTGCGGTCAAGTTAAGATGAAGTCATTAAGTGAACCCTAATCAACGTGACCAGTGACCTTGTGAGAAGAGGAGAGACACCAGGAGGTCTGTGATGATGGCACTGATGTGACTGCAAGGCGAGAAACGGCCACCAGGACCCACGAGAGGCAGGAAGGTCCCCCCTCCACGGCCACCCTGAGAGAGCCGGCCCTGCCGAGGCCTCGATTTCAGACTTGCAGCCCCCAGGCTACGGGGGAAAATTCTGGGGGTTAGGCCCCCAGTCTGTGACTCCTCTTTACGGCAGCCCCTGGGCACTGGCTACTGTCCAGGACACCTGCTGTCAGCCGCATCTCCACGTGGGTGCACGTGCAGAGGAATTGGGGGGCCCACTGGTTCACGGGGCGTGGCCCAGAATCGTGGCACCTCGGGGGATGACGGCGTTAGGCTGACAGCTGCTGTGTGAGAGGTGCACTGGACATAGAAGCCCTCTCAGTCCCCCAGCGGGGACCTTGCCCGGCCACCCCCTTACAAACAAGGGTCCAGGCTCCGGAGGCGCGATGTGCCTGGGTCAGGGGTTTCCCGTGGCTGGTCGGTCAGTTGCTTTGTTAGTTACTGACCAGGGCTCAGGTTCCGAGGAGACGGGCCTCTGCCGGCCACTGACGTCAGCCAGAGGTGTCTGGGGTCAGGGTGGGCGGCAGCGAGGACCGGGAGCGCCCGAGCAGCCCCACGGCAACACGCAGAGCTTAAAATAACAGCCGGAACAGAACCCACGCAGCTGCCCGACCGCACGTCGCAGAGTCGGACCAGCATCTTTGCCGTGAGCTCCTGGGCCCCCTCAGATGTACGGTTGCCCGTGATCACGTCTGTCTTTGAGACTCTAACCACTGTTGTCACCAGAAATGCACACCTCGTCATCCACGACACTCTTCCCTCTGCTGCATTTGTTCATCTACTTATTTATTTACGCGTCTGTTTGTTTATTTTTGCCTGGTCCTTATTAGTGTGGTATATAATTTTGCGTGTAATTAGTTAGTGGATGTTCAAGTCCAAGCCTTCAGGGAGGCGGCACTGGGGTGTTGGCCATGGAACAGGCTCTGCTCAGCAAGGGGAGGGGTCCCAGCAGGTGGAGGAGGAGGGGCCCGGGGCCCACATCCTTCCTCCAGCACCTGTGTGGGTCTCCCGTGAGCCGTCCATGACGGGCTCTGGGCGGCTGGCTTGGGGTCCCCGTGCACAGCTCCCTTCAAGCCCTGGGCCAGGCGTGTCTGGTACCCACTGCAGACACCGCCTTGCCTCTTCGGTCAGGTCACACCCAGACGTGGCTTCCCCCGGGTCAAGGTGGCCTGGGCAGCCCTGGGCTGATGGAGCCGGTGACTACTCCACGCACTTTGTCCTGCCAGCCTGGCCCCAGGCCGGGCTGGGCACGTGGAGGTGACATCAGTGGCAAAAAGGCAGGGCAGTCCTGTGCAGTGAGCCGCCTGGAGGACCCGGGGGCTGCCTGGAGGAGGGGGCCAGGGGTGACAGCAGTGTATGAGGAAGGACACCCAGGGCTGAAGAAACGGCTGCCTGGGAGCCGCAGGGAGCTGCCAGCTTTTCCTCTGTGGGGTGGACACTGCCACCCTCCTCCTCTGCACGTGGGGACCGTCTCCTGGGTGTCACCTCCTCGTCGTTCCCTTGTTTGGAGCTGCAGCATGCACCCCCGTCCTCTCTCCCTGCCGACCCCCTGCATAGCGGCGGGCTGGGGTCTGTACGGGGCCGTATCCTCGAGCTGGGAGGGACCTTCAGGGACAGAGTACCGTCCGCTTCCTCACACTGTGGTCCCAGGGCCCAACGCAGAGGGCGGCATACAGTGGCGCTTATTGTTTGCTGAGGGAATGAAAGTGAGGCAGCGAGTGGACGTCCCGGTGGAGGCTGTGGCCGTGTGCCCACACCGAGGGGCCACCCGGTGTCACCAAGAGGTCTAGGCTCACAGCTCGGGGTTGACCGGGGGGACACCAGCCAGGCCCGAGGAGGACCTGCAGGCTCCCTGGGGCCAGCGGCCAGGCTTCCCTCGTCGGCAGCCTCCGTCCAGCGCCGGCGCTGCCTCTCTGGTCAGTGTCACTCTTCAGAGCACCTTGGTTTACGGGCAGGCATGTCCCTCTGCTGGGACGCTGGCCCCTTCGGCTCCTCAGAGCAGTGGGTGCCCTCCCTGGATTTAGGAGTCACGGGGAGGGGGGTGAGGAAGCCAGCGAAACCCATGGAGTCGTCACCTGCAAACGAGACGGGTCCCTTCTCTGCAGGTTGGGCCGGTCCAGACACAGCCCGAGGCCACTCCAGGCCAGCCTGGCCTCCCATCGCGGAGCCCTGTGCAGCCCAGGGCCTGACTCGTGACCGGGGCCCTTCCCCCGTGACTCAGCCCTTCATTTCCAGGCGTGGATGAGACGGGGCCACGTTTAACGTCCTGTCGCCCAGGCAAGGCTGCCAAAACCATGCTGTACAAGCGTGGAGGTCGCTGGCCTGACCCGGTGCATTGGCTTTTATAGGGCGGGTCTGACAGCGTCGTCTGGGGGTTCAGCTGTCCCTCTGGCTCCCTCGGCAGGCGGGCGCCGGGTGGGCACTCGGTGTGGTGCCGGGACGGCTGGTCTCCAGGCGCGTCCGCTCAGCCCCATCTGCGCCTCTGTTGCAGGTCAGCTGGCTGCCGGCACCTGTGAGATTGTGACGCTCGACCGCGACAGCAGCCAGCCGCGGAGGACGATCGCCCGGCAGACGGCTCGCTGTGCCTGCAGGAAGGGGCAGATCGCGGGCACCACCAGAGCCAGGCCCGCCTGCGTGGACGGTAAGAACCCCGGCCCGGGCGGCCGTTGGGGGTCGCAGGAGGCTGCGTGCCCAGGGTCCACGAGATGCCCCCAGCCCCCAGGACATTCCGCGAGGCGCCCTGCTCGCTGGGCAAGGCCTCGGGCTGCACGGGGCCGCCACCCCCCGCGGTGCCGGTTGTGCACCTGAGCGCTACCTGCTGGCTGTGGGCGTGGAGTGCGGGCTGGCGGGGAGCCGGGTGCCCACGGGGCCAGAGGGCATTTCTTGTCCAGTTGGGGTTGCTGCGGGCAGAGGGGGTGGAGGCGGTGCCACCAGCAAGGTGGCCCTGATGCCCGTGTGGTCTCTGTCTGAGGTGCCAGCGGGGCTCCTCGCCCTGCGGGTCTGGCAGGCGGCAGGTGGCAGGTGCCCCAGGCTTCGTGACGTGCAGCAGGGCCGCCACAGGCTCCCAGGACAGCCGACGCGATGCGCCCGTTGGGTAGGCTGGTGGCACCACTGAGGCTGAGCAGGCTGGGGGGTGAGACACGTCCTGTTAACGTTCTTGCTGAGTTAATGCTCAGGCACCTTGCGGGAGGTGGTACCTTTGGGGACCGTCCTCAGAAACAGACCCACAAGCCGTCTTTACAAAGCGGGGAGGAGTCCCCGCAGCTTCCGTCAGGGCACCGACGTGGGTGCGTCCCCTGGTGCAGGAGACGCCGTAGGTGCTCTGCAGGGGACCTGGGCAACCCAAGGCCGGACGCAGCGGGGCCCAGCAGGGGTCTGGGGCAGGGCCAGCGGGCGAGTGTGGGAGGCGGCGTCGGAGCCGGGCCGGAGCCCTGCCCAGCCCCAGGGCTAGAGCCGGGGGGACACCCCTCTTCTGGGCGGCCTGGGGGCTCCCGTGGGCCTGGCTGGCAGCTGCCTGTGTTGGTCCAGGCTCCTTGGGGTGGATGGCCCCATGCAGGGGTGTGGGGCGGCTGGAGGAGACGCGGTCACAGCGGTCAAGGTGGAGGGTCCAAGGTATCAGCCGGTCCATCCCGTGGGGGCGGCAGGCATGCACAGGGTCGCCCAGAGCTGGACTTGGACCCTGGCTC
The DNA here is from genome assembly GCF_028023285.1 of Balaenoptera ricei. Taxonomy (NCBI): domain Eukaryota; kingdom Metazoa; phylum Chordata; class Mammalia; order Artiodactyla; family Balaenopteridae; genus Balaenoptera; species Balaenoptera ricei. The sequence goes on from NC_082648.1 coordinate 105,160,300, forward strand.
TTCTGGTCGGTCCCTCCCCTCCGCTACAGCCTCTGCACGGGCTCTGGGGGCCCAGCTCCCTGGTTCAACCTGCTGCCTCCGCCCAGGAGTCCCACCGGCTCCCCTGCTCTGACCTAGGACGTGGGGGGAACCACCTTGCCTGCTGCAGGTGGTGCTGGCGAAGGTCACGGGAGAGGTGACGGACGTGCTGAGCACGGGGCTGGGGCATCGTGAGCTGGCAGCCACTCTGGGAGGTTCACCAGCAGTGTGCGTAGGGCTGCATCAGGAGCGAGGACACTCATCCCCGAGGGGGAGGCTTTCTGACAAGCCGGGTGGGTCCCAGTGCAGCCCCCAAAGGGAGAAAGGCCCCCAAGGAAGGGCCCCCGGGGATGGGGCTGATTCAGGGGTCCTGGTCAGTGTCACCAGTGACCCTGTCCGGGACTGTCCGGGGACCTGGCCGGGGCAGTGAGTCTGCTCGGGGCCCGGGGCCTGGAGCTCAGGCCCCACATGGCCTCCAGCAGGGCAGGGAAGGAGGCGGGGAGGGGCCTGGGCTCTTGGCCCGAGGGAGCAGGCCCGGCCCTCACCACTCCAGGCCCCGACCTCCTGTGCACCTTCGGGGCTGAGCTGGCTGCGGGAGCCTCGCCCACGGAGCCTGGGGTGCCCAGAAGCACCCTGGAGGTGCACGGGGCTCGGGGACCACCCGCCCGCCCCCGGGACCCGCCTTGCTTCCCTCAGGCCCCTCGGCCACCTGCCACCTGCCTTGTGCTGCCAGCCTGGAAGGGCTCTCTGGGAATGTCGGGGGCACCTGGGAGATGGTGGGAAAGGACTCTGCCATGTGGGGGGCTGGAGGCGAGTGGAAGGGTGCTGAGACGGCTGGTGCCTTTTGAGGATCTGGAACAAGGAAGCACCCGTGCTGGCGTCAGTTTTGTTTCTAAGAAGCTGTTGTCTGTCCTTGTTAAGAGCATCTAGCCATCGGCATCCCACAGGCGGGGTGTGATTGAACAGCCAGATGTTCACGCACAGTGCTAACATCCTTGCCTTTGGGGACCGTCCTCAGAAACAATCACAGGCGGTCTTTACAGAGAGGAAAGGCCTGGCTACTCCGAGGCCGCTCCACTGACCCTAGACTCTGTCTGCCCAGTGGGTCGCCGGTGGACCGCCTTGACCCCCGGTGAGCTGGGCTAAGTCAGCACATCCCTGTCTGCAGCTCCTGTAACTAGAAGCGGCTAGAGCGCCTTCTGGGCTGACATTGATGGATTCTTCCCAGCCGGAGGGGCGGGGGGGGGGGGGAGGTGCAGGCCCGCTCCCCCCTCCTCTGCTCATTAGCTCTGGGAGCCTTCGGGAGAGTCAGGTCAGAACTGATTACTAATTGAATCTGGGTCTGCTCATCCGAAACCGCGTTCTCACCCCTCTCCCGTGAGCCTTCCCGTGCCGCAGGAGCTGGGTCCCAGAGACCCAAATTAAAACCTGGCCGTTTTCAAGGGAGGCCACACAAATCAGTTAGCTGGCATTTTTTGCACAGTGGGCATTTCCAGGCTGCCATCTAATTTAATTTTTGCTTTTCTATTTTCTTGCTCTGTGCACATAATGTTTCCTCAAGTGTGAATTGTGCCTGCTAAAGAGAAAACTTGGGCTGCATGGGGTTGCTTGGAATTCGGTATGAACGGGGTTTAAATTGGGATGGTTTGTACTGACCCTGTCATGTTTGGTAAATGCGTGGGCTTGAAATTCTAGAGCCCAACTGCATCTGTTCACGTGTTTATTCATTTATTTATTAACTTATCGTTCATTCATTTGCCCACTCACTCATTCGTTTGATCAAATAAGGTGTTTGCTCCTGGGTGGAGGAGAGCTGGAAGGGGAGATTCGATCTTAGGGTACCTAGTACCTAGAACATGCAGTGCTGGGGGGCTGGGGTCCAGACTGTGGGGCAGGGGCTGGGGGACCCCAGAGTACAGCCGTCACTTCCTGTCCAGGACCTTAGCAAAGCTGCATCTTCAAGGGAGCATTTGAGCAGGGTACCAAAGGATGAATAGGAGCTCACCAAGAAAGTATCTCTTTGTAAAAGGAGGGGGCTGGTGGTGAGAGGGGAGCTCCTGGCCGTGTTTCTGGGTAAACTGCAATCCCCCCCCCAGCCTGGATACAGGTAACCCAGTGTACCTGCCTAGGGTCTTTCCAACTCATGGAACCATCAGCGAAAGAGTTTCTCAAACAAACCCCACTATCCCTGCAAGGCTCCACGTCCTTACACACAAATACAGAACGGCACCTACCCTCGGGGCTGCCCCTGGTCGTGGACACCTCGGCTAAAAGCCTCCTCCACCGGCACTGCTGCTCTAGAAGGCTCTGAGGGCCCCTCTCCACCGGTGGAAATGCGCGTGGTCCCGACGCCCCTGCAGCACCGCTGAGAGGACCGAGGCCCAGCCCCCATCCACGCCCCGCCCAGTGCACAGCCGGTCACCCACAGGCAGCTCCACTCTCCCTGAAGTGGCCTCTTTCTTTATAAAGATAGGTTCTTCCTCCCATCAGCTGAATTCTCATGAAACTCTCTCGGCAGAGACCAAAGTAAAGAAAGCAGCGTGGTGCCCAGGGGCCAGGCACGGGCAGTCGGGCGGGAGAAGAGAAGGTTGTTTCTAGAGCAGCGCTGCCCCAGCCATGGTGGGGGGGGGGGGGGAGGGGAGCGGTGAGGGCAGGAGTCTTAGGCTGGGCCCGGCAGGGTTCCTGGGAGCCATGGGGGGTGGTGGGCAGGCGGAGTTCTGCACAGGCCTGTTGTGAGGGCCGCTGCAGCCCTGAGAAGGAGGTCGTAGCCTAGGCTGGCACAGTCCAGTCTGGAGAGGGTCCTCCCTGTGTATGGCCTGCCAGGCTCTCCAAAGTCCCTGCCAGGACCCCCTGGCTGATGCTATTGACCGCTGGCACCTGCTGCGAGCCGGCCTGTCTTCTAGCCAACGTGCCTTTGTATTCCTGAGCAGGGAACAGATGCATCCAGGTCACATGCCTGAACATCAGGGTCAGATCTTGTAATACACCTTTCCTTTCCAGGGGAGCCTGGGATGCAAACAGGGCCCAGGGTGTTGGGTGGAAAGCCATGGCCCCAGGCCTCCTGGGTGCTCACCAGCTGTGCACACAGATTGGGTAACAACTGAGCACCATCTCGCTCTTCTTAGAGTGAGAGGAGGTGTGATGCTCAGGGGGCCCTCCCTGAACTGACGTGCCAACCTAGGGAACCACCTGCCTCCCGTTTACATTCCTCCCAGCCATGCAGGAGACATGCGTGTTCCAGACATGGCCTTTGAGGGATTCTGCCGAGGAAGCTGGAGCAGGGATGACTGTTTGAGAGGGGTCTGTGTGCAGATGGCTGCTGTGGTCTGGGATGAGTCTGGGTCCCCGCCAGGGAGGAGGTGAAGACCCAGAAGAGACACCTCATTAGTAGATGCAAGGAGTTGAGGGTGCAGAAATAAACCCTTGCATCGCATCAGCTGATCTTCATCAAGGGCGCCAAGACCAATGGGGAAACAGTAGTCTTTTCAACAAGTGGCACTGGGACATCTGGATTTCCATGTGCAAAAGAACGAAGTTGGATCCCTGCCTCACGCCATATATATATACCAGCAACCTCAACATGGATCAAAGACCTAAATGTTAAGGACTAAAATGATGAAACTTGTAGCAGAAGGCAGGGGTAACTCTTTATGACCTTGGATTTGGCAAAGGATTCTTACATATGACACCAAAAGCACAAGCAACAAGAGAAAAATAGATAAATGGGACTTCATCACAGTGAAAAACTTTGGTGCCTCAGAAGACACCATCAAGAAAGTGAAAACACAGCCCACAGAATGGGAGAAAATATTTGCAAATTGTGGATCTGATAAGGGACCTTTATCTAGAATATATAAAGAACTCCTCCAACTCAAAAATGAGAAGACAATTCACACAATTTTAAAATTGTCAAAGGATCTGAGTAGACATTTCTTCAAAGAAGATAGATGTGAATAACCAGATGCCAGCTCTCATGTGTCAGCAGGAAAATGCAAATCAAGCACACAATAAGATACTGCTTCACACGCCAAAGCGTGGCTAGAATCAAAAAGTCAGATGATAACAAGTGTTCCCGAGGGTGTGGAAAAATCGGAACCCTCCTACACTGCTGGTGGGAATGTAAAAGGGAGCAGCTGTTTTGGAAAAATGGTCTCGATTAAACAAGAGTTACCCTGTGATCTGACAGTCCCACTCCTAGCGGAATCCTAGGTATTCCCCAGGAGAAATGAAAACATACATCCACTCTGTCGGCTGAAAAACACGGCACCATGTGAGGGTTGTAAGTTAAGTTTTATTTGCGACACAGTGAGGACTATAGCCCAGGAGACAGCCTCTCAGATAGCTCTGAGAAACTGCTCCAAAGAGGCAGGGGGGAGGTCAGTATATATGAGATTTTGGTGAAGGGGGAGTACATGCAATCGAGCACATATTTTTTGCAGAAGGTTTCTGCTAGTCGTGAGGAGAAGACATCACTATGAAGGATTTTAGTGCTTTTCTACATAAGAGGAAATGCAAGAATTGGGCTCATAAAATCTTCTCCTGAAAATATCTAACTATCTGAAGACCTGTTCTGCCAGTTTTTCCCAGAGCACAGAGAGCCTCTTTCCTGATTGCCACCCTGAACTCCTTTCAGGGGGGTTGAAGGTCAGCAGCTGCAGCGGCTCAGGACTTAATCCTCGTAGACGTAGATGACAAGTGCCAATTTCTGGTTGGCAACCCAAAAACTTGTCCACACACATTCACAGCAGCATCTGCCCTAACAGACAAAAGGTGGAAACAGCCCAGACATCCATCAGTGGACAAATGGGTAAACTGAGCGTAGTGTGTCCATGTAATGGAACGTTATTGAGCTGTAAAAAAGAACGAGGATTGACACACATTCAACGTGGATGAACCTGGAAAACATGACGCTCAGGGAAGAAGCCAGACCCAAAGGGCACATGGTATGTGATTCTGTTTACGTGGAATAGGCAGATCCAGAGAGACGGAGAGCAGATTAGTGGCTACCAGGGGCTGGGGAGAGATAGGTAGGGGAACGAGGTTTCTTTTGGGGGGATGAAGAGGCCCTAAAACTGACGCGATGGATGCACGGCTCTGGACGCACTGAAACCACTGAACGATGCTCTTTTAAGTCGTGAATTGTAAGGTGTGTGAATCAAGGCAAAGCCCTTGCCGCCCCCACACATGCACAGAGCTGATGAGGAGGGTGAACTAGGAAGGTGGGGTGGGGGGGGGCCTGCACGAGGCAGGGGGCGGGGGAGATGTGATGGGGGCGGGGCCGGCACTCCAATCCCCCCTCAGTGGTAGGACCAGGGGTTAGGACGCGGGCTGTTCTACAGCCTGGTTGGGTTGGAGCTCAGGTTGGAGAAGGTCTGACAGGGGAGGCGAGTGTAGACCACCGTTCCTTAAACTCTGATGGCAGGGCCCGGCGTCTGTTTTGTAGGATAGGGTAAAAATCACATGACTGGGGAACAAAATTTCAGAGAGCATTTGAGTCGAAGTCTGCTTTGTGTTCGATCCGGCAGAGCCTGGACGGCCCCCTGTGTCACACCGGCCTCGTGGCATAAGGAGCAGAGCGGGCCGCGGCCTCAGCAGCCCCCGCCCAAGGTCCTGTGAAGGGGCAGGGAGGCTGGGACCTGGCTTTGAGGCTCAGAAGCAAAAGGGAAGGAAATGTGACGCCTTTAGATGCTGGTAGAGAGAACGGGGCAACTGAGAGGAACGGAGAAGCTGGGAGTGGCTGGAAATTCCCAGAAGAGTGTTAGGGGTTGGGGGCCCCGGGCTGCCTCGGGGGAGGGGGCAGCTCCCTGCTGTGAGGACTGGACGGAACCGGGAGGCCCACGCCTGGGAGGCTGGGGTGGTCCTTAGTTCTCCATCAGGTGGGGGCCTTGATGTTTCAGCACCCGGCTCTGCGGCCTCACCTGGACCACCCTGCTTCTCCCCAGGGCCATTGCAGCAGCGCTAGGGTGGGTGCAGAGGCAGAAGCGTGAGATGAGAGGAGGGGGCCGTCACGGGCAGCACAAACCTGATGGGGGCTGAACCGGGCAGATGCGGTAGCAAAAACCCTGGAAGACTTCCTGGAGGAGCTGAGCCCCATGTCCCAGGGAGGTGGCCACGCCCACCTGCGTTGCTCCGTGGCCCTGGTTGTGCCCTAGACTCCCAGAGTGTCCTTTAGCAGCAGGCTTGAATGAGTGGTCACCCCACGTCCACGTCCAGCCCTGTCCAGACCCCAGACCCCGTTCTTTGAGAGGAAAGGGGACACGATGCAGAGTGGACAGCAGGCCTCAGTCGTTTGGGGCGAAAGCTTTTAGGTGTTTTAATACTTGGAAAACTGAGTGTGCATATTTCAAAACCCATGTATGCCCTTTGTGCAGCTGAGTGGCCTCCAGCAGTTCGGCTGAGCTCTGCGAGCTGCGGGTAGAGGAGCAGCAGAGCTGTGAGGGTCCAGCCCTACCTGGCCTCCTGCACCACCCAGTGCTTCCTTTATCCGTGTCACCTGCTCTCTGGAGTCTGCTAGACCTGCCCCCGTGGTGGGCCGAGCAGGCTTGCGGTGACTTCCGAGAGTCGTGTTAAATTTTCAGAAATTTTGTGATCTGACTGCTATATACAGCCGTTATTAAAAAGTAAGTCATTTAACCTTACCTGTACATAAATTATATTAAAAAGAAAGATATCCACCTTAAGGCTCTGAAAAAAGAACAAGCTAAACCCAAATCGAGTAGAAGGAAGAAAATAACAAAAATTAGAATGGAAATAGATAAAACAGAGACTAGAAAAAACAGTGGACATCAACTAAACCAAAAGTTAATTATTGGAAAGATAAACAAAAATATCGAAACTTTATTTTTAACTAGACTGATCAGAGAAAGAGAGAGAAAAGGCTCAAGTTAATAAATCAGAAACTAAAGGGAGGACCACCCTCTTTATTTTTACTATCCTTCACAGAAACACAAAGGGTGGAAAGGAATACTATGAACCGCTGTGTGCCAACACATTAGGTAACTTGGATGAAATGGACACCTTCCTAGAAACACACAGACTGACTTAAGAAGAAATAGAAAGTCAGAGTAGACCCATGACAAGTCAAGACAGTGAGTTAATAATCTAATAACATCCTAGCAAGAAAAGCCCAGGACCAGATGGTTCCACTGGTGAATTCTACCAAATTTAGAGAAAAATTAATGTCAATTCTTCTCAAACTCTTCCAAAAAAAAAACACTTCTTGACTCACTCCATGAGGCTGGGTTTACCCCAATACCAAAAGTATCAGGAAAAGACATTACAAGGAAACTACAGACCTTATAAATACAGATGCAGAAATCCTCCACAAAACACTAACAAACTGAGTCCAGGAGAACATGAAAAGGATTGTACATCATGACCAAGGAGGATTTATCTCAAGGGTGCAAGAGTGGGTCAACGTAAGAAAATCAGTAGCTGTGATATATGGTATTAATAGAATAAAGATCAAAAGTCACATGATCGTGTCAATAGTTACAGAAGAAGCATTCAACAAAATCCAGCATCCTTTCAAGATAAAAACACTCAGCAAACTAGAAACAAAAGGGAACTTCTCAACATGACAAAGGGCATCTATGAAAAGCCACCAGGCAGCATCATACTCAGTGGGAAGACTGGATGCTTTCGCCCTAAGATCAGGAGTTAAGACAAGGATGTCTTCTCTGGCCACTCTATTCAGCATTGTCCTGGAAGCATGGCCAGGGCAGCTGGGCAAGAAACGTAAATAAAAGTCATCCTGATGGGAAAGGAAGAAGTAAAGCTATCTATTCACAGATGACCTGATCTTTTGCAAAGAAAATCTGAAGGAATCCACGTACACACTTAAAAGTAATAAAGGAGTTTGGCAAGGTTGCAGGATACAAGGTCAGTATATAAAACTCAATGGAATTTCTCCACAATGGTAGGGAACAATCTGAAAATGATCTCAAGAAAATAATTCCACGTGCAATAGCTTCAGAAAGAATGAAATACTCAAAAATAAATTTAACGGAAGTGCCAGACTCCTGCACTGAAAGCTATAAAACAGAAAGCTAATAACATTGCCTCCCTCATCTTATACATTTTAATCAGCATTTGAGGATAATCAGCGTGTAGAGAAGAAATATCTGTGCAATATCTTGGAGGAGATTCTCTCCAGGAACCAGGAGCTGATGTGCCCCAGCGTGTGGTGGGAACCCTCGTGCTCTGATTGCAGCCGTTAGCAGGGACACTTGTGACATTATTCGGAGAAGGGTACGGGGGGCTCTGCACTCATCAGCAGACAGATCTGCAGGCCGCCTGCCTCTCGTCCCCCTCCTGTAGCCCAGGGACATCGCAGACACTCATCGTGGCGGGGGCGTGCGTGAGACCCTGTTACACAGGGCTCTGCCCAGGGTCCCCTGGGCGTCCCCAGGCTCTGTCCAGGCCGATGCAGGCAGGTCCCCCTCCCTGAGATTGCTGGTCTTCTGTCTCCTTCAGGAAGGAGGGCAAAGGGGGCACTCAGCTCCGGAGCCCCCGACCCTGGGTGGAGTTTAAATTTGGATGTTTTTCAGGACCCCCAAAGCAAAGCTGCAGTTGACGTGGGCGTGACAGAGCTTTGTGAACAGTTCCTAAAGGCCAGCATGTGCAGGTTTACACGGTCACCAGGGCCTTGCTGAAGGCTTTAAATGAATCACTGGTTTTATTTCCACAGATGCCCATTGAGGGAAGCACTCTTATCTGCCCCCCTTTAAAGACTGGAGACTGGGCCACATGTGGGATGGAGCTTAGCCCCAAGCGGTCAGCTGCAGCCTGGAGGCCCCTGGGTTTCAGTGCCACCCAGGAAGCCACAGTGCCCTCTGGGAAACACCCGGCAGTGCTGAGAGGCCCAGACCTGGGTGCAGAATGAGAACAGCCCAGGCTGTTGGCCTCAGCGAGGACCCCGGGGAAGACGGGACAAAAGGTCCTGACTGTGTCCTGAGATGTGTGGGGGAGCGGAGGAAGCACGAGACCCCAGGGGAGGAAACTGTGGACTCCGGCCGCGGCGACCTGGGAAGACTTCCTGTAAGAGGTGACACCAGCGCTCGTCACTGGGCCACGGTTGTCAGGAGCAGGTGGGCATCAGCGGGCAGCACACCCAGGGTGCTTGCTGGCTGCTGGGCAGTGGGTACCGTCATGGGCAAAGTCTCTTGAGAGCCGTGCCGAGGACACAGTGCCCGTCAGAACCCGTGGTTGAGTCCCCCTTCCTTCCTGGGCTGGCGGCTGCAGAGGAGGGAGGCAGCGGCCCCTCTCTCTCGTCCACACCTTGCCCACTTGCACACGTGCCAGCACAGGGTCACACCGGTGCTCAGCCTGGTGGCGGGGCCGTCCTTGGCCCCAGTCCATCGCCCGGCTCTGGGCCCGCAGAGGGAGATACCCCAGCCGCTGCGTTCTAGCGCCGGGGGGCCCTGCCTGGGGGTCGACCTTGTGGAGGGAGAGAGTGGGTGCAGCCCGCCTGCCATGCTGGTCACGTCCACGCCCGAGGGTGGAGGTCACAGGAGCTGGACACCACGGGTCCCGTCGCTCCCAGCGAGTCCAGCCCCTTTTCAGGGAGTCCAGCTTCTGTGGAGCAGACGGACCCTGGCACCGTTAGCTTCAGAGCAGGCCCAGGAAGTGGGGTGTGGTAGGGACCCCTCTGGGAGGAGGGTGGGGCCCGGCATCCTTTACTAGCCTCTCCTTCCCGCCGAAATTGCCGGCCTCGTTAGGTGAGGCCCCCGCGGCTTTCCTCTGCGCTCTGGAGCAGCTACGCCCACCCGGGGCTGGGAAGGCATCCCTCCCGGGCCTCCTGGCGAGCAGCGGCTTCCCTGGGGGCTGAGCGCGGGCCTGGGGCTCTGCACCTCCCAACGAGGCCCTTCTCTGAGGGAACCTCATGCTGCTTCATGTGATTTGAAATTTCAAACTCAGTTCAATAGCGTGGTAAAAATCAAATCAAAGCCAGGGAAATTGTCGACAAAACAATTGCATTTTGATCTTGGAAGATGATTTGATCACGGGACAGTGGGGTTCCAGGGAGCGGGCCTGCCCCCATGTCCTGCTGGCTTCGGGCATGGACGCAGGGGCAGCTCTGGTCGCTTTCAGGACCCGCGTGGAGGGAGCGCCCGTGCAGCCTTCCAGGTAGGGCTTGGGGAGGCGGGAGGGGCCGGGGTGGGGGGCAGGGGCTGATCCCCACCTGCTGGGAGCACTGGTGGTGTCTGACGGCCTTTTGGAAGATCTCTGCCCTGCTCTCTGGACGGTAAAGTCAGGGCACTGGGTGCTGGGAGAGGTCAGGCTGGTGATGGAAGCGGCAGTGACGGTGGACGGGCGAGTCAGGAGGCCAGGTGGTGGCACTCGCCGTGGGGTTGTTGAGAAACTGGAGGGAGAAGCCCTGAGCCCGGCCCTGGGCGTGGCCTGAGCGCTGTCCCCCGGCAGGTGTGGCTCACCTGTGGGCCAGGGAGCAGGTGCCCAGCAGGGGCCTGGAGGCAGGTCCAGGGGCTCCCCTGGGCGGTGTGAAGGGGAGTGAGGTGAGCAGGGAGGCAGCTCAGGACAGAGTTACGGCTCCTGGTCGGGCGGCCGGGCTCCAGTCCGCGACCGCCGCTCAGAGCCCGGGCTGGGGCAGGGGCGGCAGTGTCCAGCAGGGCGGCGACGTCAGCGTCCCCTTCCTTGCTCTCCAAGGCTGTACTGGGAGGGGGGGGAAAGGAAGGAGGCCCCCGCAGCAGGGAGCTGGAGAGGTGAATGAAAGTGTCCCTTTAATTGTTCAGATGCCTGGCAGGATCGGGCAGAGCCTGCCTGCCTGCCTGGTGGGCGAGAAGCAGCCGCGTTTGCCGCCGGAGCCCGGGGCCTGGGGGTCGGAGGAGACTCGGGAGGGGCGTGGGCCCTTCGGGTCAGCGCGACCCGGTGAGGATGGTTCTCTGCATCAGCCGGAGGGCCCTCCTCACCTGTGCCTTAGCTGCTTTTTGTTCAGCTTTACTGTCGTCATTTTTTTTTTTTTTTAACTTTTGGGTTTATTTATTTATTTATTTATTTATTTATGGCTGTGTTGGGTCTTTGTTTCTGTGCGAGGGCTTTCTCTAGTTGCGGCAAGTGGGGGCCACTCTTCATCGCGGTGCGCGGGCCTCTCACTGTCGCGGCCTCTCCCGTTGCGGAGCACAGGCTCTAGAGCGCAGGGTCAGTAGTTGTGGCTCGCGGGCCCAGTTGCTCCGCGGCATGTGGGATCTTCCCAGATCAGGGCTCGAACCCGTGTCCCCTGCATTGGCAGACAGATTGTCAACCACTGCGCCACCATGGAAGCCCACTGTCGTCATTTTAAGTGTCCTCGGCTGGTAGTCGAGCAGCTGATCGAACGCGGATTTTACCTGTAACTGGGGAAGGTGTGGTGTTCACGTCCTGGGTCCACAGCTTCGGGAGCAGGGGCGCCACCCCTGAATGTCAGAGTCAGGGCCCCCACCTGGGGGTTACGTACCCACGTCCTTGCAGGTCCAGTGCCCAGCTGCCCACATGACCTTGGCCGTCACCTCCACCCTGAGCACCAAGGGTCCCTCCAGTGTGGACGTCAGGGCAAAGGGCAAACTGCAGGACCCTGGACCCAGCGATGCGTGTTTCCTAGGCGACTGTGCTGCACAACCTCCTGGGCAGCAAACCAAAGATGCAGGTGTGTTTTTAAAGAGATGCATCAGCGCCTTTGAATGTGAATGTGCCTCTGACACCTGAACAGCAACACCAGGGCGAAGAAAACAAATGCAGCCCTTCCTCCCGAAAGGCTTTCCCTCCAGCGTCAGGCATCCCCGGTGACCGTGGGAATCCAAGTCTATACAGTTACAGATTCATAACGATGCCCGTGTAGGCAAGTTCAGAAACGATTTCATGACCTTGCATAGGATGTGAAAGTCCAAAATAAGTGTTTATTCTTTTAAAAAAATACTTTAATTGAGATGTAACACACACAGGCTTGCACTGCTCGCCCGCCAGAGCCCGGATGCTTCACCCCCCCACCCCAGTCATACCCTCCCCCTCTCGTTACTAGTGCCCCATCTTCTGGAACCTCGCATTAATGGAATCAGACAGTATATAGACTTTTGTGTCTGGCTTCTCTCACTCACCGTGTCTGTGAGATCAACCTTGTTGTGTGAAGCGACATCTTGTTATTTTTATTGCTGTGTAGAATTCCATTGCTTGGCTGTACCGTAATTTATCTGTCTGTTCTAAAGAAGATGGGTGTTTGGGTTATTTTGAATTTTCAGTTATTATGAGTGCCGTGGCTGTGAACATGTGTGTGTGTCTTTTCGTAGACATGCACACTCATTAATTGTGGGCATATATATACCCAGCAGTGGCACAGATGCAAATCAGCTACGGTAGGTCCGCCCGAAGCGATTCTCAAAGTGCTTGTACCATTGCAGCTGCCCCCAGCAGTGTATGGCGGTGCCATTTGCTCTGTGTTCTAATCAGCACTTGTTGTTGTTGGTCTTTTTAGTTTAGCCATCCTATGGGTGTAGGGTGGCACCTTGTTTGGGTGTTGACGTGCATCTCTCTGTTGAGCGGTTAGTAACAAGTGTGATTCCCCAGGCTTATTGGGCAGGTGGAAATCATCTCTCGTGAAGCATCTGTCAAAGTACTGGACGGTTTGTTCAGTGATTCCCAGGAGCACTTTCTTTATTCTGAGTCTGAGTCCTGCACTGGGGGCTTGTACTGCTAACGTCTTCTCCCAGGCTGGTGTGGTCACTGGCTTACTAGTGTGTTTGGATGAACAGAAATTCCCAATTTTAACTAGGTCTAATTTGCCGGTCTCTCCTCTTAGGTCATGCGTTTTGCTGGTCGGGGGCTGGTCCCTCGTGTCCTCCCATGAGCTCTGTCGTCCACGTCACACGTGCGGGTCTGTGATCCAATTCTTATTGATATTTTACCTGGTCTCAGACGGATCTCAGATCTCATTTCCAGCATCACTATTGAAAAGTTCTAACCTTTCAAGCTCATAACAATTGTAGGTAAAGTTCTAAAACATGATTTTGAAGCAGAATGGAAGAGCTGGGTCTTTTCCCTGATTATGTTATACCTAATTAGCTAATTATGTCTTACTGTCTAATCAGCTGAGAGCTGGGGCTGAGATCACCCGTGGATTACTATATATACTTAACCTCCCCCACCCCTGCCCCAGCCCGGAATGCTAACAAAGTCATGGAATCTCTGTTTTCCTGTTTCCTTTTCCACCTTCCTGAACGACTCAGGCTGGAGTTGGCAGGAGGAAGTGACAGGCGTTGCCCCCCACATTCCCCCCGATGCCCCCGCTCTGCGTCCAGCCCAGCCCTGGCCCTGTGGGTCCTCCCACGTGGGTGCAGGGCCGGGCTTCACAGGGTGAGGATGCTGGTCTGGCACTCTTGCCGTGAGGGCAGGACAGACGGACAGGCAGAAGAGGGGTCCGGCCTGCTCCTCCATCCGGAGCTGTCGGCCGATGATGGGCCACGCTGCACCCACAGACGGTGGGGGGATCTCTTCTCTCCGGCGTGGTCCGGCAGCTGGCAGAGGACCCCGCGCCCCGGTTCTCCCAGCTCTGTGCTCTGGGGAGACAGGCCTATCTCTTGTCCTGATGAAGATTGGGCCACATGTCTTCTTCCACATTGTCTGGCCGGAGCGGGTGTTTTTCCTTCCTCTGTTTGTTTTTAATTAGTAGGCTTTATTTTTAGAGAAGTTTTGGGTTCACAGAAAAACAGAGAAGAAAGTACAGAGTGTTCCCACATGCCCCCCTTGTTCCCATTGTTAGCATTAAGGATGGCATTATTAGTGCATTTGTTACAAGTGAGGAGCCCACAGAGATACGCTGTTATTAACCAGGAGCCGACAGTGATACACTGTTATTCACCGAAGTCCGCCCGTTCACATCAGGTTCCATCTCTGTGTTGCGTGGGGTCTGGCTTTTGCCAAATACATCGTGTCAGGGACGGTATCACACAGAACAGTTGCACTGCCCTAGAGCCTGCTGTTGGAGCTACTGGCACTCCGCAACGCTCGGGGGCCGTTCCCCGAGATGGGGGGTTCCCTGTGGCAGGTGGGAGGGAGCTGGTACCTGGGGTACGCCTGCCCCTGCCCCGTGGCCGGGCCCCGAGGCAGGCATCGTGCCCCTGGAGGTCAGCAGGGAGGCCGGAATGAGGCCGCTTCTTCCCCTTCGTGCCAAGAAGCCAGTCTGATGGTGAGCTGGGAGGTGAGGGGCTGAGCCAAGCCTGTGCCCCCCAGGGCAGCCCACCCTGCCAGAGCCCGGCCCGCGGAGGAGCCAGCACTGGGGGGGGGGGGGCAGCCGTAGGTGGGGCCTGGCTCTGTGCTGTCACCGGGCCAGAGTCGGAGCAGGACGCCCATGGAAGGGGGGGCCCAGTGCGTCCAGAGACCCGGCGGAGCACCTGCCAGCCATGGCGGGGGTGGGGTGAGATTGAACCCCGGAGATGGAGTCTGGGCTTCCTGCTCCCCTCCCCCAGAGCACCCACTCTTTCCTGTGCCCACCTCCTACCCGGCTGGAGAGGCTTCTGTGCTTCCAAGCTGCAGAGATCCCTGGGCCGGCCGCTCCCGGAGAGGCTTCCGTCCACACTGGCGGCCCTGTCTGTCTGGGGAAACCCAGACGGGGACCCTGAGGATTGGGGGGCAGAGGGCAGCAGGGCAGGGTCCCTGTTCTTGCCCAGAAGAGCTAGGGCTTCTGGAAGGCAGGTGCTGGGTGCCCCGCGGGGAGATTGGAGGAGGGAGCCCAGAGCCAGCACCCTGTGCAGCCAGGCCCAGTGCCCTGGGGCCTAGGAGGGCCAGCCTGGGAGCCGGAATCGCCCCTTCCCAGCCTGGTGACCGCCACCTAACGGCGGAGTCATCCATCTGCCTCGTGCCTTCCACCCAGGAGGTGAGCGCATACGGCAGTAAGAGGGGCCGCGGCCCCCCAGAGCCAGGAGGCAGAAGAAGAGGGGAGAGGCTGGAAAACTTCTAATAAAATTGCATTTCCTGAAATAGCCGTGACCGTGATGGTGATGTGCCTGCCGCCATATTGGTTCTGACACGGGTACCGCACGTTAGCGACATCTCCCACGTTCCTCCTCCGCCCGGGCCCCGGGCTGCTCTCTCCTGTTGATGTTTATTTATCTCGCGGGCTTTGCTGGAACAGCGGTGCTCCTCAGCACGCCAGCACGGCATGATAGCCCGCCGCCCGCGTAATTCAATTTCTCTTAGGTTCTGACTCCGCTGACAAAAGTAATCGGCTTCTGGCTGCCAGGGCTGCAGAGTTTCCAGCGAGAGCTGAGTCTCCAGGTGTCCCCGACGTCGCCGGCCTGAGAGGGCTGCACGCCTCGTTCTCGGGATGGGCAGAGCCCCCAACACCCCCTGCTGCCCTGATTCCCAGCCCAACGAGGCAGAGGAGGTCCCGTCTTCAACTTTAATGGATTAATCGAGATGACAGCAAAAGCCCAAGTGATCTAACTGGGCATGGGTTCATCTCCAAAAGCCTTAAAAAAGGAGAGTGGGACCCACGGAGACCCATTCAGGCTAAAGGCACCTCTGGGTCCCTGATTCAAGCCTAGGCACTTGCATTCCTCCATCCAGACAAGTCGTGTCGGGAAGGACAGTGTGCGTCTGTCTCCCTCCTGGTGGGCCACCCCCAGGGGTGGGAGCCCGTCCTCAACCTGACCTGGGTCACCAGCCGCCCGTGAGCCTCAGGTCACCTCTGAGGAGTGAGCATTACTGACCTGCCCCAGGCCAGCAGGGATTCCCAAGGCTCCAGGTGGCAGGTTCCTTGGAGAAGAATCTACGAGAAAGGGTCCTTTTGGAGTCCCTCCCAGGAGCAGTTTAGCACCGTGGCCTCTCTTTCTGAACAAGGGCGGTTTAAACGGTCCAGAACTGGGCACCGTGGGCTGTGGTATCGTCCCGGAGCCCCTGCTCTGTGGCAGGTGAAGCACCTGCCCTCGGGCACTTCCCCAGCCCTGTCCCTCCTGGACTTTGCACAGGAGGAGCCCATGCTCACTGGTGGCCGAATAACAGGACATCACAGAGCCCGGATCCCGCAGACCCCCACGCGGGGCTACCTCCTGCCTGAGCTCGCCTCAGCTCGCCTCGTCGGGAATGGAAAATCGGGACCTCCGGCCCCTCCTCCGCCTGGCAGGCTGCCCTGGTCAGCTGTCCAAGCCTGTGCGAATCACGGAAAGACGAAGGGTTAGGCCTTCAGGAGCCAGATAACCCGGCCTTGGGTTGTGCGTTTAAATCCTCTCGGAGGGGGCGGCTCTGGGCTGTGAATGCGCCGCGGGGCTGACGCCTGCGGCCCCTAAACCCGTAATTGGCGGCTAATCGCTGTGCGCTTCTCGGGATGGCCTTCCTTAATTGTGGCTTTCGTGGTAAATAAATGCAGTATCTGTTACTCCTCCTTTATGGAGGGCGTCCTTGCCCTGCAGAGGTCGTTATGATTTGGCACACGGAGAGCTTTGGAGCTCTCTTTAATGGAGGGCCTCACTGGAACAAGGCTCTGCGGACAGACCACTTAGAAGGTGCTGGGAAGCCCATCCAGTGCACACTCGATAAACGCGCCCCCATGCGCTCTGTTTAACTTACGTGGCCACGCCTGTGGCCGCTGTCAGCTCAGACCCAGGAGAGCCCTGGCTCAGGTCAGCCCCCAACCCGGCCTGACCCCGCAGAGGAGGCTCGAGGGCCGAGGATGGAGGGGAGTCTGCTGGGGGCAGCCGGGGCAGAACGGAGCCCAAGGTCAAAGCTCCCAGCAGGACGGAGCCGATTCAGAGCCCCTGGGTAACGACCCTGTAAACTTGCCAGCTTATCAGGATGTAGGAAATGCTGGGTCGAGGCATTTTGTCACGGCCCTGACGGCGAGGAGGCACCTCCCGTGTTGGATGAGGGCGATTTTACATGATGGAGACGATGATTAACAGCGGCTTCTCCGCAGCAGGCTTTACGGGCCTCTGGTGACTATATTCTGTGTAATAAATACGGCAGGGAAGGGCCGTCTCCAAAGGCTGGGACAGTCAGTCCTGACTGACCTGTTTGAATGAAAACCCTAAACCTCCTGGAGTCAAACCGTCATCACTCGTTACCCATCAATTAGGGGGACGTCACCCAACGTGTATCTACCAGGAAGCACTAGAGATTTTCATATTCCAGGGATGCGGTAAGCCCAGGAGGACCAGAGCGTGCCACTTGGACACACTTCTTAAATCACGAGGTTGGTTTCTTGTCGCAGCGCAGAGGCCGGGAGAGCCATGACCTCGGTGACGGCAGCTGCGGTCAAGGGCTCCCCAGGAACGGGCCAGAGCGGGAGGAAACTCAACAGGGTGACAGCTCCTGACAGGCGGCTCCTGCCCGCCATCCACCCAGCGCTGCAGGACCAAGGCTTCTCCCGAACTGGAGACCCCAACCACCCAGTGTATCTCTGGAGAGGCTGCCGTGCTCCCCGACCTGAGGTGTTCCACTGCGAAGCGCAGAAATCCTCAGCGGGATGGGGAGGGGCCTGCTGGGGCTCGTGGCCGGGGAGGGCCTCCACTCCTACAGGGAAGTCAGAACATTCAGCCCAACTGAACCAGGAGTGCGAGGCCTTTGGTGTCTCCTGCTAGCCCTGCTGTCGGGGCAGAGCAGTGTCCAAGGGGACCTGCCGTCCGCAGAATGTCCCTGCAGCGCACCCCACACGAGCAGGCGGGTTTGTCAGGGGATCGCCCAGGCCCCGCAAGCCCCGTGAGACCCACGAGCACCCTGGACACGCAGGCAAGACTGTGGCCCCTCCCCCAAAATAGCTGGAGGGAGCTTCCCCTGCGACTCAGCCGCGGCTCCTGCTGCAGCCCCGGCCAGGCTCGCAGGAAGAGGGAAGCTGCCTGTTTCCAAGACTCGAATGATGTCCGACGACTGGGGAGTGAGCCCAGGGCGTGGATCTGGTTACTTGGGTTCCATTCATGAGTCTTTCACTGAGTAACTGTGTGTCTTTGAAGAAACCCCTTAGCCTCCCCGAGTCTGCTTTCTCATCTGTAAAATGGGTACAATGCCGGCTTCAAGGACCAGAGCTAACATGAGTAGGGGGTAGCGATTATTGCGTTATGTTTATCCGTCTCAGCTCATGTCACGTCTTTCATCCCATGAATTTCCCTCTCCTGGGCCTTGAGTGCAAACACTCATAGTCTTCCCTTGTATTT
The DNA here is from genome assembly GCF_028023285.1 of Balaenoptera ricei. Classification (NCBI taxonomy): domain Eukaryota; kingdom Metazoa; phylum Chordata; class Mammalia; order Artiodactyla; family Balaenopteridae; genus Balaenoptera; species Balaenoptera ricei. The sequence continues at coordinate 105,178,449 of NC_082648.1, forward strand.
CAGCACCGGTTATTAGGCTGTAACTGATGGACTATGGGAGGGTTGGTTTGTGGGAACTTCTGCTGCCTACCTTGGCCTGTGATACAATCGTCCCCTTTAACACTTATCTTTAAAACTAGCCCTAAGTATTAATTATCTGTGGTAGGTAATTTGGACAGGAGGGAAAAACATAATGTAAGAAGACGATGGAAATATTTTTTCCATAGCTTTTTTGAAAGTACTCATTTTTCTCTTGTGTATCAGGGAACAAAAACCCATGGATGGAAGACATGGCTGAAGGTCAGGTGCACATTTCCTGCGAACATGGTTCGTGCCGTGTGATCTCTCGGCTGGGTATAGAATGGCAGCTCACGTTCACTTCCCGTCAGGGCTTCCAAGGCGTCGCTCACATTCACGTGGCCTCTAAACGCCCCTGATGGCTGTGTGTCCTGACATCAGTGACCTCCCGTGCCCTGGACACCCTTCTTCCCCTCCCACCCCAGAGCCTTTTGAAACTTTCTTTGGAACGTCCATGTTCAGAAGCATCCATGGGTTATAGCCAGGTGTGTTGACATTCGGTGGGCACTTGGAATGGAGACTCCAGTTTTGCTGGGAATGTGTCCGTATGATCTCTGATTGCCTCCCCCCAACCTGTGCTCTTTCCTGATAGAACATTTGCTCTCAGTGGGGAGCAGAACCTGGACACCCAGGCCCGGGGGTGTTGGGGACGGCCGTAAGGACCAGGGCACTAGCGGCAGTCCGTGCTGAGTCCCTTCTGTCCTTCCTTCCTCTGTCCCCACAGTCCCGCTTCCAACTCCTGGGAGTTCTACTGCTGTCACCTTGCTTCCTTCCCCGTCGCCAAAATCCACTCTCGTTTCACATAAGCCAAGTCCAGGTGACTCTCTGAGGGGACCCTTGAGGTGGGCTGACCATGGTCTCTGCTGTCTCCGGGGCCAGTTTCCCGTCTGCTCCTATCTGCGCTGCGCCCAGGGCTGTGGCTTCCCTCCCAGGCCACCCCTGGGTGCTCTGCCTCTTTCTGAAGCAGGAGAACTGGGTGACCGAGCAGGTGGGCAGCTTGGGGTCCTCTGCTTCTGCAGCAGCCTCTGTCCTACAGTGGGGGTAGGACGGGCCTCGGGTACCAGGCTGGGGAGTCAGGGCCCGGTCACTGCCCGGTCAGGGCAGCCTCCTCCTTGTCTGTAGCCCCTGAGCCGAAGGGCTGTGCTTGTATGTGAGACGGCGGGGAGGGGGCGCGGAAAGACGGGCTTACCGAGGGCCCGCGTGATTTCAGGCTCTGATGACCGCTTTTTGGAATCCTCCACCAGACGTGCCTCCACCTCCCCCAGCCTGTGTGGGCAGCCCACAGGTCATTTGAGGACGCATCTTCCTGGCTTGACCTGGGGCTCACTGTTACAGCGGATGCTCCGTGGGTACCGGGCAGGGGTTGGAGGGCTGGCCACTCTCAAGTGAGTGGGCCATCGTGATGTTCCAGGACAGCGTGGGAAGGTAGCTCTCAGCCCTCGGCGTGGACTTGGGGGCATGGCTTCCTCTGTTCTCGCTTCCCGGGACACCAGCCCAGCTGCTGTGAGCACCAGGGAGCAAATAAAATGGTGCCTCTCAGGTATTTATTGATGGTCTGTTGCCTCTCCTGCCCCGGCCGGGACGGAGCGCCCTGCCCACCGCGCTCTCCCCGGCCCGCGGCCGAGGCACCTGGGGGCGGATTTCAGGCCCACGTGTGACCTTGCAGTGCGTCCTTCCTCAGAGCCTGATTCAGGTCCCACAAAGGCCGTCGTGGCTTTATGGACGGAAGGGCGTGCTTTGCACACTGCGCTGGGTCGGCTTTACGGACGGAAGGGCGTGCTTTGCGCACTGCGCTCGGTCGGCTTTACGGACGGAAGGGCGTGCTTTGCGCACTGCGCTCGGTCGGCTTTACGGACGGAAGGGCGTGCTTTGCGCACTGCGCTGGGTCGGCTTTACGGACGGAAGGGCGTGCTTTGCGCACTGCGCTCGGTCGGCTTTACGGACGGAAGGGCGTGCTTTGCGCACTGCGCTGGGTCGGCTTTACGGACGGAAGGGCGTGCTTTGCGCACTGCGCTCGGTCGGCTTTACGGACGGAAGGGCGTGCTTTGCGCACTGCGCTCGGTCGGCTTTACGGACGGAAGGGCGTGCTTTGCGCACTGCGCTCGGTCGGCTTTACGGACGGAAGGGCGTGCTTTGCGCACTGCGCTCGGTCGGCTTTACGGACGGAAGGGCGTGCTTTGCGCACTGCGCTCGGTCGGCTTTACGGACGGAAGGGCGTGCTTTGCGCACTGCGCTCGGTCGGCATCCGTGCTGGGGCTGATCCAGGTTAATGCAGTTAAGACACTGCATCCCGGGCCTCAATCACGGTCTGCCTGAGCGGGCGCCTGGCCCAGGGGGCGGGAGGACCTGGAGCACGGGGAAGCGGGGCTGCAGGGGGCAGGGGCCTCGATGCTGCCCTCCCCAGGGCCCTGGCCCATCCCGGACCTGGCCCTCCCACCAGAGCTTCCCTGGAAGCCCAGCTGGGGGCCTGACCAAGTGCCTGATGTTGGAAAACTCCTCCCAGCCGTCATGGGGGGCTTCGTGGGGTGCGTGCCCTCGATGAGACTCGTGCACAGACCGTGGGGAGCAGAGCCGGGCCGCCAGGGCTCCCGCGTCACCTGCCCGCGGCCGGCCTCCAGAGCTGGACCCTGCATCTTCGCCTGCCGTGCGTCTCCCGACCGCGCCCCACCGCAGCTCCCGGATCAGGGACAGGCTGGGGCCTCCTGTCAGCGGCTTCCCTGCAGAGCCGCCCATGCAGCAGAGAAAGGCTGCAGGAGGAGGGCCTCCACACCCCTCCTCCCCATGCCCGCTGGGCAGCGACCCTGAGCCCGAGGGGAGTTCGGCTCGGTGAAGGCCTCTGCCCCGTTCAGAGCAGGCCCGGCTTTGCAGAGTTTCATGGGGTCACCTCCACACCCAGCATTCGGGAGGCATCAGGGCCGCGTTTGGGCCTCAGCTGTGAGACGGCCTGCCCAGCCGCAAAGCTGGAAGACTTTCTGGCCTTTTAAGGAAAAGTTTGCTGATGACCAAGCCTGCGATAAAATTTTGTTTTATTCCTATAAAGATCAAAATGGGTCTTTCCCCATTTTGCTGGCCCGGGATCCCCCATGCCTTGCAGGAGCTGCTCTGTGGCTTGGGAGGGCAGGCGGCTTCTGGGCTGGGCCTGGAAAGGGCCTCTCGGCTTCCCTGAGGTCCTCTGGCCGGGCCACTGCCTCCTTGCAGGATCCTGGGAAGTTCATTCTAGTTACATGTGCAGAAAAAGGAGGAAATGGGCTTGGGGAACTTTGTCCCAAGCCAGTGGACCCCACAGTCGGGGCGTCTCAGAGTGACGCCATCGGGGGATTGGGGGCAGATTAACCCAGAGCCTTCGGAAGCCCAAGAAGAGTGTAGGGACGATGGGCCCGTCCCTTGGGAGGGAATCTGGCCCCTTCTCTCTGACGCTGTTGGGAGCACGGAGCCGGGCCGTCCTCCCCGGGCTCTGAGCCGGTGTCCTGGGAGCCCTGGCCCTGCAGCCCAAGGCCCGACACCTGCCCTCCTCCACCCACACCACCTGCCCTCGGCACAGGCTCGAGGACGTGCAGGTGCCCTGGTCCGCAGATGTCCCTGGAGGGGCAGACCCGTGCCCGGTGGGCTTTCCTCCACGTTCCTGGGGCACTGGGGGCAGGAAAGGCATCGCCCACCTGACGTGGTGGGAAGATTGCCCCCGCCTTGAGTCCTGTCTAAACCCAGAAATTTCCCAAACATCCTGCTGACCCTCCTGGCGGCAGTGACCCCAGGCATGGCAGGCTGACCCCATGCCCGCCCTGTGGCCACAGCTCGCTCTTGCCCACGACCGGAAGCTGGCTCTGCCTCTGCGCACCGAAGGCGGCTGCCAGACGGGGCGGCGATGGGGCGGGGCGGCGATGGGGCCGCGGAAGCCGGACACATTCTTAGAAGCTTGGCAGCGAGATCCAGGCCAGGCTCATAAACTCGACTCACGGGGCCACAGCAGCCAGGCTCGATGAGCAGGCCCTGTCCATGCCTGGTGATAGAAGGAACTGGAAAGTTCTGAAAGAGCAGGGAGCCTGGAGCGGCACCCCTCCCGCACCCCGGCCTCAGCTCCGGGAGGAGGGAGGGACCTGCCGTGTCCCGCGTGTTAGGGGTCGGGGTGTGGGTGACAGGAGATGATTCAGGGGCTCCGGGGGCGAGGAGGGTGGGCAGCGTCCTGGGGGAGGGGCTGGGTGGCAGAGGTTCCTCTGGGGGCTCGCTGGGGACATTGGAGGACGGACTGGAGTGGCTGGATCCCACCCTTGCTGCTTCTTCCCTGTGGTCACCCCCCCGCCCCCCAGGAGCACCCAAAGCCAGCCTCTTCACCGCCGTGCATTCTCCTCCAGGGCTGGTTGCGTGACGGTCCCGGAGCCGAGTGCTGGGGCCCTCCGGGCACATCCGTTCCCACCCGGGGTGTGCGTGGACCCCACACGGGGAAGGGCGCTGGACCCGGGTGCCAGCTGCACAAGCTGGAGTGACTAGAGGGGCCCTCGTTCCAGCCTTGCTTTACTGGTGTGGACGCTGCGGCCGGGACCGTATGTGCCGGTCATCACTGGGGCTGAGGGACGAACCCGAGCTCCAGGCTTTGTCTTTCCACCCCAGGCTGCTGACCTGGAGGGCGTCAGGGGGGGTTCTCTGAGCCGGTGTCATCTTTGGAAGGAGGAGATGCTGCAGCGCCAGCCCCCAGGGCTGTGGAGCAAGAGATGCTTAGACAGAGTGTGTGTGCCCCCCCCCCCCGGCCTGGGAGGCCTCGGTCACCCCTGACGGCTTTCGTCACCAGTGGCGCCTGGGGCGGCACCCAGGGCAGGGCCCCCGGCCAGGGCTCCGAGGCTCGCAGGAAGCTCCCCTCATCCCCGTGGAGGGACGCCCGCCTGGCGCTCAGCCGGAAGGCAGTTCTCAGCGTCCTCGCCGCCCACGGCGGTGTCAGCAAACCCGTATTAAGACACATCTGTCCGACTTCTCTGCTGTGTCCTGGACAGAAAGCAGTGGCCAGTACCATCCGGCCGCACTGGATGCAGCCGCTCCCCAGCCTCCAGCGGGAAGGCTGATGGACCGAAGGACCTCACTGTCCTGCTGCCAGCCCGGGCCTGGCTCCTCGCGTCACACCCTCCTCGGGACCGAACAGGGGCCGGCACAGACTGTCCTCACGAGCTGGTCCCGTGCTGGCCTCGGGAGCGCGGTTCTGGACACGGGCACGCCAGGGCTCAGGGGGGCGGCGAGGGCGACCAGGACCGCTTGCGCGTGATGGGGATGCTGGGCCGTGTGGCGGCGCCGCTGCCGATACCGAGGGGCTGCGCCCAGAGCCGCCGTCTCTCCGCTGCTGCCCTGAAACCCCGTCTGATGGCACGGAACCCGCACCTCCCGCAGGGCCTGGTCCTGCCCGGCTCCCAGTGACCCAGGGCTAAGGCTCCTCCTGCTGCCCCACCGCGGGGGTCCGCCCGCTGGGTGTTTGCTGAACTGCCCGGGTCGGGTGGCAGAGGTGCTGGGCGCCAGGCTGGGCCTCCTCCGGACGCACCAAGCGGGGCAGACGGGGCAGCGGCTTGCGATGGCCCAGACCCCGGTCTCCTCCTGTCCCCTTCCCTCCCACTCCCCAGCGATGCCTGCCCACCGTCTGAGCTGCGAGGGTTCAGGGGGCACAGAGCCCTGGTTGGGAAGGACCCTCATGAGGAAACTGAAAGACGACGTCGGGGCAGGGGCTTCTCACGCTTGGCAGCTGGCAGCCCGAGCCCAGCCGGGGGCGCAGGGCTGCCTGTCTCTATCTGTCCCTCCCTCCCTCCCCCCTCTAGTGGATATTTCCAGAACCTTCTATGTGCAAGATGCTGTGCCGGGTATACAGCAGGGGACAGAGCAGGCCGGGCCCCACTCTCACGGAGCTGACCTTTTGTGGGGCTCAGACTCCCCAAATCCACGCTCAAATTCATGTGTCACTGGCCTCGTGAAGGGTCAGGGCGCCCGAGGGAGACCCTGGGGCCTGGGGTCAGTGGAAGGGGCAGGAGAGACCTCCATCGGGGGGGAGGTCTGGGTCAGGCCTGAGAGGCGTGGAGAAGGGCGTTGGGACAGTGGACCCCTTGCAGCGGGGGCGAGGGAGGGGGAAGGGCTGCAGGCAGGCGGCCAGTGGGCATGGGCAGGGTGGTCTTGGTCCACAGTCAGAAAGGGTCTCCGGCATGGCCCACGGGATGGAATCCTGTGCTCAGTGACAAGATGCTGGAGATAGATGTCACGACACGGAAACAACACTCAAGGTTGAATTAAAAAGAAAAGAAGCAACAGGACAAAAAACCACGTGCAGGTTTACGTAGCTCGATGTCATGGGGCAGATGGAAAGAGCAGAGGATGCCCCTCAAGGGTCAGAGGTTGGCTCCGAACGCCTGGCTCCACCCTTAGCTCTCCGCGGTCCCCGCGAGGCCTTGGGCTGACTCCCTGGGACCTTGGCTCCCCCTTGTAAGTGGGGAGGACGGCTGTGTCCCCAGGAGTCACGGGGGCCGCAGGAAGCCCAGACAGAGCCCTCTGGCCAGCTCCCAGCCCCGAGCCGGCCTTGCCTCTGTAGCCGGTTTGGTGCTGCCTTTGCCCCAGAGGGAGCCTTTGTCCAGCCGGGCCGTGGATGGGACTTCATTTCGAAAGCTATAGGCCCACAGGCTCCGTTCCCCAGACCCCGACCCTGGCTCCAGCCCGTGCTCTTAGTGGAGGCGGAGCTATAAATAACTCCCGATCTGCAGCTCCGTGGACACCAGGCAGGTGAGCCATTCATCCTGCTGCCCAGGCGGCCACCAGCTGTTGCTGGATTCTTGGAGCAGAAAAAGGGAGAGATTCAGAGAGAGGGCTTAGCTTCCAGCCCAGTTCTGCAGCCTGGAACCTCCCTCCTGTGGCCCTGGGCACTTCCTCCCCTTCAAGCCGTGGGCGCCCCGAGGCGGCAAGGGTGCCCCCTGCACTGATTGGGGCCGGGCAGCCCCCCGGCAGTGAAGGAAAGCAGCCCCGAGAACAGGGAGCACAGGGCACGAGGGGTACAGGTAAGCCGAGGGCTGGTGGCTTTCCCAAACTGCTGGGAGACCCCCGGATGCATCCTGCATCCAGCAGCAGCCCCACGAGCATGAGGCGTGGGGACCCCCAGGCACCGGGACTGCATCAGCCCCACCTCCCCAGTAGGAAGGGCTGGGGATCCCTGGGCGGGGCACCGAGCCCATTTCAGCGTGCCATCCGCAGTGCTTCCAGAAGACTCCAGCCCATGAACTGAGGGTCTTAGCTTCCTGTATCTCCAGTGGGCGTTTCACTCCCCAGGGCCCTTTCTTTCTGATTCAGCAGCTTCCCTCGGGTGGTTGGCAGGTCCTTGCCGTTACCCTGGCACAACATCCAGCCTTTGGGGATTTCAGCAAGAAGATTAGTGATGCCGGGCAGGGCCCTGTGCTTGGACCGAACCTGAGCTCAGAGTTATGGAGAGACTTGGGGATGCAGATCAAGGCAGTAACCAAGGAAACCGGATCAGACCCAGTTTGCCCCATTTTGGAGCCTCTCAGAACATGAGGGGCTCAAACCATCGAGCAAATAAACAGACCATCAGGAAAGACTTCCTTCCCGTTACTTTAAATCAAGCTTCGTAAATCTTACAACACAGGCGAAAAGCTTCCGTTAGAGACACCTTTCCCAGATTGTAAGATAAAACACGCGTGCAAAACTATTTGATTGGTTGGAAGCAGTCTTATCCTTCTTGCAAACACGATAGGTTCTGGTGTGGTGTCCAAACACAGCCTCTCCCTGGTACTTGATCAAACACCCGTGCCCCTCATTTCCCAGGCTCCGTGCTGAGTTCACGTGACCTTGGATTCTGGGCAATCTGCCTACAATTCAGTCCACTTCCCAGGGTCATGGGGCCTTGTGCTAGTCAATCCTGAGTGTGGGACATGGAACGTGGGATGTGGCCTGTCCTGTGACCTGTACGCTGTTTTCTGTGCCCCAGGGAGGGCGTTTGTGGTGGGTTGGATTCAACAGAGAGATACGTTGAAGTTCTAATCCGTGTGCCTGTGAATGTGGCCGTAGGTGGAAATGTAATCAGATATAATCAGGTTAAGATGAGGTCATCAAGGTGGGCTCTGATCCATTGACTGGGGTCCTTATAGGAGGAGGAAATACCACGTGAAGACAGAGGCACTTGGGGAGCAGGCCATGTGATGATGGAGGTGGAGACTGGAGTGATGTGTCCACCTTCATCCCCGGGAGGCACCAGCCTCCTCCTGGGCCAGCATCTCCCTATCGATACCTTTCCACAGGCCTCACAACCTCCCTTCCTGCAGGGGCAAGGGGTTGGGGTCTCTGAGGCCGTCAGGGCCAACTGGCAGGTGCCCGTGTCAGGGAGGAGAGAGCAGAGCTGCTGGAGGATGGGGATGTTGGTCTGGAGAACACCCTCCAAGAGCCGCTGGCACCTCTAGTTCCGTGGGTGGAAACTCGATGGTTCCCCACTTACAATGGTGACCCCAAGCCCCCACCTCCGCCCGTCTGCCCCACTGTTTACTTCTCGAGAGGTGGTCACAGGTTGCTTCTTTACAGTTCCTCTCTGGGCCAGTCAGGAAGAGCCTGGGCAGAGGCCTTGGAGCCCATGGGCTGTCCCTGGCTTCTTCCATCACTGCCGGCTGACCTTCCCCGTGGACGCAGGAGAGGCTCAGAGGAGGGGAGAGGTGGGAAGCCCAGAATGCCTCGTGTTGACTACGCATTGGCCATGCATGCCTCAGGAGTCAGAGGGAGGCACGGTGGGGTCAGCACAGCCACCGATGCCACCCCTTCCCTCCCTCCTCCTTCTGAAGTTTGCTCTGGGGGGAAGGAGGACAGAGGGGTCCCTGAGCAGTGCGTTCCTTGGCCCTTCCCAGTACGCGTGGCACTGTGTGATGCTACCAGGCATCTCTGACCATTGGGGGAAGGAAGTCAAGTTCAGGGTTTCACGGTGCTCTGAACGCCAAAGGTTTGAGTGGATGGATGGATGAGTGTGTGGATGGATGGATGAGTGGATGGATGGATAAGTGGGTGGATGAATGGATGAGTAGATAGATGGGTGGGTGGATGGATGAATGGATGGATGGATGGATGGATGAGTGGATGGGTGGATGGATGGATGGATGGATGGATGGATGAGTGGATGGGTGGATGGATGGATGGGTGGATGGATGAGTGGGTGGATGGCTGGATGGGTGGATGGATGGATGGATGTGTGGATGGATGGATGGATGAGTCGATGAGTGGATGGATGGATGAGTGGGCGGATGGATGGGTGGGTGGATGGATGGATGGATGGATGGATGAGTGGATGGGTGGATGTATGGATGGATGAGTGGGTGGATGTATGGATGGATGAGTGGGTGGATGGATGGATAGTTGGGTGGATGGGTAGTTGGATGGATGGGTGGATAGATGAATGGAGGGGTGGATGACTGGATGAATGGACAGGTGAACAGAAGGAGAAATGAGTGGACAGAGGATGGTTTTCTGAATATTTCATGGGCCTCACAGTGAAACTTTCTGTGAGAGCTGATAGGTCTGAGGCCTAGTGGGGGCCTGGATTCCCTGAAAGCAGCTAGTGTTCTCAGCCTCAGTGCCCCTCTGTCATGCCCAGTATCTCCCCCATGCAGGCAAGACCACACCCCTGGACCATGGCCCTCATCACTTCCTGGGAGACTGACCCACAACACAGCCCCCACCCCCATGGGCGCCCGGCTGCCACAAGTGGCCTCCCTAAGTGAAAGTGTGTCCCAGCTCTCTACGGAGGGATGTGCAGGGTCTCCACACAGTGAGGCCGTGGCGCTCCCCTGCTGCCCCCCAGGAGCCCTGCCGCCTCCCGGGACCAGGGAGATGCTTTCCTGCCTCAGGTTAAAGTGAAAAGCCGGTTGCATCTCCTGTCTGCCCTCTCAAGGGGCTTCTGTCAATTCATGGGAATTTGCCCAAGAAAAATGATTGGAGTGTTTTTCTTTTCCCCTCTACTTACATTTCTTAATCCTAGTGAAATAACGAGACAGGTAGCTCATGACAACTGTGGTTTTTCTCTCTTAATCCAATATGATTACCCAAATCTGGAGTGTTTTCCACGGGCGCAGGACGCTAACTTATCGTACAGGGACACTTCTCCACTCTCGAACTCTGGTGGGGACAGGTCCCAGGCAGCTAATGAGTCACACTAATCAGAGAGCCGTCTCAAAAATTAATCCATTCTACTGTAACTTTTTAAAGAAAAAATAATTATCGCGACTGTTCTTGCTAAATTGTGCTGTCTAGAAGTGGTCGAAAGAAAATTTTGTCTAATTTTAAAGTGTAATCTGGGTTTTGCAGATTTTTCTTTTCTGAGTGATTAAAGGATTCAGCATGAATGACCAGGAGAAGAATGTGCCTTTTCTTCCCGAATTGTCAGGTCTTGGGTGTGACGTGTGCCAGCCTGGTGTGGCCCACGGCCTTGGCCTCCATCACAGACCCCACCCGGGAGCGTGCATGGCCTTGGGGCCACTGGAGCCCAGGCTTCTCCAGGGAAAGTGGGTCTCCCCGCCTGCCCCTTGGTCCTGAGAACAGACCCACATCCTTGAGCTGGGCGTGCCCCATGGCTTGGGGTGAGTGCAGCCTGAGTGAGTGACCCTGGCCCTCTTTGCCCGGGAGGTAGAGGTTGACAGGCCCCTTGAGCTCAGGGGTCCCAGCGGCAGAGCTGTGCCCACTCCCATCCCACTCGGTTCCCTGATGGGTTAATCCCGGTGCCAAGGGCGGACGGTGGCCTCCCGTGCTTGGCCCCGAAGTGTTCAGAACATCTGAGAAGACTCCAGAAAAGTGACAGCTTCCTTGCCTGCGAAGGAGGAAGGTGTGATTCACAGAGGTTTTGCAGTTTGGGCTGGCTCACCGACGTCTGTCCATCCCAAGTGACCAAGGAGACCAGAGCAGTTCAGGGAGCCCGGAGCCAGAGCCCTGGGGTGGTCCCCCCTCAGAGAGGAGGCGGGCTGCTCCCAAGAGGTCCCCGAGCCTCGGGCTCCCCGGCCAGGCTGGGCACAGAGGCCACCCCTGGACCACAGAGTCAGGCCCCGGCTGGCTCGGGGGCGGTGCAGGGGTGCGGGGGGCTGCCGCTCGGAGCCCGTCCCTAGTCTGCTGGCTGGGACCTACCTTCCTGCTCTGGCCTGGTGAGGATGGAATGGGATGGGGTCCTCGGGACCCTGTACTGACGCAGCTCTTCCTGTTGGCATTTTGGCCTTGCCGTCCTGCCCGTCCTGAGTGAGGGTGGGGGTGGGGGAGGGGGGATGACCAAACCAGTGAGGGGGGACAGGTACGTGACCCGCACACGGTGCTGAGTGTCAGGCCCCGTGACCCCAGGAATAGCGGGGGCCGTGGTAGCGATGACAAGCCACCCACCCCAGCCCAGGAGCAGAAGCCGGGCAGGGTCAGAGAAGGTTCCGGAAAGCCGGGATAGGGAGGGCTCTTTGTCCCTGGCACCCTTCTCCTGGCCCGACGCTCACCTGTGTATCCAGGACCACCTGGTCCATCCCCCCAGCATCCTTGTGGACCCCCTTCCGTGCACTACCCGTGCGCCGCAGCGCAGGGAGCTTTTAAACCATCACCTGGGCCAGTGCTCTCCAGTAAGGACGTAGGGTCAGTGGCCACGTGTCTGTTAGTCCTGCGTCTCCTCACACCTTTTCCAACGGAACCCACTAAACCTCCCCAGCAGGGTCCACAGACGATGGACCCTATGTCCCTCCATCCTGGGGCTGAAGTCCACCTGTCACCAAGTGGGCCTCAGAGCTGGGAGCTGGAGCAGGTGTGTGCACAGGGCCAGCCCTGCATGGGGGCTTCTCTGCTCGGAGGCCCCTCCCTACCTCCCTCACCTCTACCCGGGCAGCTCCTTACCGTGACTTCAGGGTCTCAGGTTCCTTCAGGCTGTGTGTTCCTTCTCCCCACGGCCCTGTGCCCGTCCGAGGCCGCTGTGAGAATCCACACCACGCTCTCAGCTGGGACGTCTGGGGCCCCCAGAACACAGGTGGGTAGCGGGAGCTGCTGTGATTCAAGGCCCTGCTGCCATCACGGACCCCCCTTCCTGGCTGTCAGCTGTAATCAGCATGGCAAAGACCCGAAGCATATTTGGGGACCATTGGAGGCGATTCTATGTACCCAGTTCCTACAAGAGGAATCGGCACAGCCTGGCACTGGGGGAAGGTTGAGGGAATGAAGCCAACCCTATAAACTGATGAATGTCAGCACAGCTCACCCTGAAATCGCACGTAGGGCAGACACGTGCGTGCGGCGTACTCTAATTATTGGGAACCAAGCAAAATGTGTGAGCACGTAGAAGCTCCTAATACACGCGTGTATAGACGTATACCTGTGTATATGTTAGAAAGCCTTGTGGGGGGTGGCAGGGGGCTGTAGGCGGAGCACAGCCCAGGCGGGTCAGAATGGGAAGCAGCTCCCTGTCCTCGGGCTGCTGACTGCAGACCCAGCCGGGCCCAGGCCAGAGCAGCCCAGAGCTGGCAGCCAGGCCTCTGGAGCCAGCGTGGAGGCCCCTCGGGGCTGGGATGCTGCTGGGTGGTCTTGTGGGTCCGGCACAGTGGGAGCCCCAGGACCCCGTCCATCCTCTACCCCCCAGATGCTTCTGGGGACAGAGAGGGGCTGGGACAAACCACCACCCAGGCCTCCTGGAGTCTCCTGTGACCCCTGCCGAGACCGCCCCTCCTCCAGAGCCCTGTGACCCCGGCCTGGGGCGTCTCGGGGACGGAGCAGCTTCTCCAGGGAGGACGGGAAATGCCATTTCTACCTGCAGCTCTCAGAACACAGGCTCGCTGGCCTAACGTGCCCAGAATAAATGTCTGTGGGAGAGAGTTATTCAGGCCCAAGGCCGTCGGAAAGCTGCCCTCTGACCCTCCTCCTACTGATGGTCACAGAGTCGCCTGCAGGACGGGACTCGGTGCCAGCTCACCCGGGGACAGATGACCGAGGACACATGATTGGCCGTGGTCAGGGTCTGATCCACTTGGCGGTCAGCCTGGCGGGATGCGTCCAGGGCCGTGGAGACGCTCAGACCCTCTGACCCCGTAATTCCTCTCCCGGAAATATGTCCTGAGAAGATACTTCAAAGAAGAGGAAAGGCGTGTTGATAGCAGAGCTAAGCTGGAAAGCGCAAACAGCAGAGATGCCCGTCTCGGGACAGCGTGGTGGACCACAGGAAGGGGTCTGAGTAGGTCTCCTGCAGCTGGGGGTGTAGCTGTGGAGCAGCGTGGAGGACCTAGCGGACCCGGAGATGGAGACGGACGGGGCAGGCGGCGGCTATGCAAGGGCCCTTTAACAGAGTCGGGGGGTGGGGCTGCCCCAGGGGAGGGTCACCTCCCTGTGCCCTCAGTGGCCCTGGCACTGGTCCTCGGTGGGGCTGTGCTGTCCCTTGCTGGCCTCCAGAGCTCAGGATGCTGGCGCGGAAGGCCTCTGCCCCCCACCAACTGCCGGGCCAGCCACCCGCCTGCAGCAGAGGAGCCTGGTGCTGGGGGCACGCGCGTGTCGCGCCACAGCTTCCCTTGCGCTGTCCTAGCCCATAATGATGCTGAGAGAATGAACAGTGGTGGGGCGGGGGGCGTTCCCTCAGCCGCGGCCGTTCAGACTGGCTCTTACATCAGCTGTGTCCTTGCATCAGCCCCCTACCCTGCCCCGACACAGCGGCCTTCATCCCTTCCACAGGTGAGAAGGCTGAGGCACAGAGAGGGCAGGCGCCTGACCTGAGGGCCCAGCTGTGAACAACCCTGGGACTCGGACCCCAAGGGGTCGAGCTCCGAACGCCCCCCTGGCCGCCTCTCCCTCCCTGGTCGAGTCACGGTTTCTCCTGCCGGCCGGGCCCTTCCTGCTCATCCTCTTGCTGCCTCTGGGATCCCGTTCCTGCGCACGGCCGCGTGGAATCAGGGAGGATGGGGGACCCTGGTCAGGCTGACCAGGCTCAAGCCCTCGCATCGTCGCCTCCCGGCAGCTGTGTGAATGTGGAAATCTCCTAACCTCTCTGAGCTTCCTTGTTCCCATGTGTGACGTGAAGATCAGGCGAATTGATTCCTCGTAAGTAATAACCAATAATCAGTGTATCGATGAAGGAGCATGTGACTCCCCATGAGCACCGGCAAGCCAGTCCCCACGGTCAGCAGCTGCCTGCGCGGCCCAGCAGCTTGCTTCAGAGCCCCCAGGAGCCACCTGGCCCGGCCCAGCAGCTTGCTTCAGAGCCCCCAGGAGCCACCTGGCCCGGCCCGGCAGCTTGCTTCAGAGCCCCCAGGAGCCACCTGGCCCGGCCCGGCAGCTTGCTTCAGAGCCCCCAGGAGCCACCTGGCCCGGCCCGGCAGCTTGCTTCAGAGCCCCCAGGAGCCACCTGGCCCGGCCCGGCAGCTTGCTTCAGAGCCCCCAGGAGCCACCTGGCCCGGCCCGGCAGCTTGCTTCAGAGCCCCCAGGAGCCACCTGGCCCGGCCCGGCAGCTTGCTTCAGAGCCCCCAGGAGCCACCTGGCCCGGCCCGGCAGCTTGCTTCAGAGCCCCCAGGAGCCACCTGGCCTGCTCCGTCCCGCCCGGTGTGCTCACCTGCTGTGTTTGGGCATTGACGTTTCAAATGGGAGTTTGTAAAATGCAGAAGCTGCCCTGGGTGTGTAAGGGCAAAATGGATTTCTCCCGGAATCGGGGGGGTGTCCCAGCAGGTGCTCTGGTTGTTTGCGTTTTCCCAAGCCCAAGGCCACCGATCCCCTGGTGGGGTCAGGGGGAGACCAGAGCCCGCCAGGGAGGCCCACGTGTGCCAGGTCATTTCCACACAGCTGCCGGCCCTCCCCAGGCCGGGCGGGGCCTCCCGTGGGCTCACCTGTCCTTCCACCATCGCTGTGCCCTCCTCCAGAGCGCTACTCCTCTGATTCCTCCCGCCCCCGGGGCCAGGGTGCCAGGGAGGGACGGCCTGAGAGAGGCTATTGCCAGGAAGGTCCTCTAAGGGTAGCTCGGGGGCTACCCAGGGTGCCCTCTGACCTCCCAGCCCCACGGGCCTTCCTGCCCCTGCTGGTAACTGCTCCCAGGAGGGGCCTCAACATGCCATCCTGAGGAGCACAGAGATGGGAGCCCAGGGCCCTCCTGGGGTCCTCGAAACGTTCCCTGCAGCAGTAGCCTCTGGATTACATCCTCAGGGCCTGTGTCAGCTCTTCATGCGGTAGATTCTTCCAGAACCCTTGATACATCCCAGATATATTTGACTCCCGTGTGTGTGTGTGTAATTAATATCTATATGCTTATATTAAATGTCAGCCGCCCTTTTCCTCATGGGTGTGGATGTGGCCTCACCTCTCTGTCACCAGCAAGATCCGGGGGACTTTGGGGACAGATACTTCTGGGTTAGATGCTGCCGGAGACAGCGGCCTCCCCGTCTCAGACGGACAAGGTCCATTTATGACCGTATCTGAGAATGTGGCCAGAGATTTCTGGAATCCCACTGGTTTTGTTCTGGATGATTCATTTTTCCAAGCTGTTGAGTAAAGTAAGCAGATTCACGTGTTAATGGAAATGAAGAAACAGTTTATTCCGAAGGGAACCATGCAGTTGACGAGCAGCAAAGGGTGCGGGCGTTGAGCGGAGCAGTATGGCCTCCGCGATCCCCGTGCATCTGTCCAGACCCAAGCGAGCAGCGCGCTGGTCGCTGCAGTTGCTGTCTGAGAAGGCGTGCTGTCCACCAGACCCCGGATGGCTTCACGGTCGTCCTGGTTGTCCAATCCCTAGGTTTGGGGGTGGGCGAAGGCATCTCGTTGGGGTGCGTTTCTGAGCTTCCACATCTTTGGAGCTTGTTTGTGCTGGTAAACAAAGAGGGGGGGGTCCCAGCATCACATGCATCACGGTGGGGAGAAGGGTGTTGCTGGCGGCAGCGTTCCCACATACGTGCAGCTCAGTCACTAGAATAGACTTTCAGATGTCACACAGGGACACACACACCCACACACAAATACTTGTGCGTGCACGTGCACACACGCACACATATACACACACACACACACGGGATCAACAGCTGGGCACACAGGCTCTTGGCCTTAGGAGGCTCCCGTGGCTGGTGAGCTGATTGAACTGGGGTCCACTCAGACCCTCTGTATCTCCTCGGGATGCTGATCAGGAAGGTTGAAAGGAATCAAATAGGGGCGCTTAGCCCGGTCGAGGAGAGCACTGGGGAGAAGCCACAGCGCTGTGTCCCCTGTGAACAGGGCGAGTCTGGACTCTGAAGCCCGCCAGCTTCTGCCTTCAGTCCTGGCCCTTCCTGCGTTTTTCCTGCCTCACGTGGGTCATCTTTTTCCCAAGATGGAAAATTCCAGAGCATTGGCCCTGGAGGGTGGACCCTGCAGCTCCAGGGCTAAGCCAGCCAGAGGCCCTCACGGGGCCTGGTGAGGGCAAGGGCTCAGGAAATGTGAGCAGATAAGAAAAAAAGCTTTGTCTCATGGGCCTTCCGAAGAAAGATGCTGCTGGTCTCTGCTGTTTGAGACCAACTCTGAATGTTTTGCAGGTTCCTGAGAAATTGCATATGTAAAGCACCATTGGCTTTTTGGGGCGTAAATGAACTCAACCAAGGGCCCCTCTCTCCGCTGGCTGTCAGATCTGAGTGAATTTAGCCCCGAATCCCTCTGATCCCAGGTGGCAGATCTTCAGAGCAGGGACCACAGGGGCTGGGCTCCTTCTGTCTCTTAAGGAGGAAGGAGCTGGTCCCCCAGGCAGGGCCCCAAGGCAGATGAGCTGTGTCCCCGTTAGGACCCCTGGGGAGCGCACCTGTCCTGAGGGTCCTCCCTCGGGTTCTTCGTGGGCTGCAGTGCCCAGGGCTTGGGAAAAGCCGTCCTGTCCCTTGAATGCATCACTCCGTCTCCTCTTGGCTGTGTCCCCGCAGCCCCTTCTGTGGCCCTTGTCACCCTGCAGCTGCCAGGATGTGTCTTCGACTCCAGGCACAGTTTGCCCCACGGTTTTCGCAAATTGGCCCTTCAGCCGATTGACCCAGACCCACCTGAACCAGTCCGGTCGTGTCCAGGACCTGCACCCCATCCGGGCCCCCAGCTTCTCAGCCCCCTGGACGCCCTGGGCCCTGCCTTGCTCCCCTCCCAGACGCCAGGCCCCTCCCTGCCTGAGAGGTTGGCCCGGCGCTCTCTGTGTCCCGAGAGGCCTTCTGTTCTGTCCTTCACGAGCAACTAGGCTGCAGGGGCGGCTTCCTTCTGGGGAGGCGGCAGCTGGGAATGAGCCTCTCCGGGCCTGGAGTCACCCGGGTGTCCTCGCAGAGGGGGATTCGGAGAGAAGGGACCCAGCCTCTGCATCCCCAGGCCCCAGCACTGGCCGCTGGAGAGACGGGTGACCCTGCAGGCCGACGTCCACACATACACATGGTGGATGTGTGTGCACGTGGGCGTGTGTACATGCGAGGTGGAGGGAGAGGCGTGTGGGCCGGGCCGGGTCCCGGGGCTTCCGCTTCCTCTCAAAGGCTCGAGCTCGCAGAGCTGGTCCACGCTGGGCCCCGAGGCCCGGGACAGGCACCAGGCACGCGGCCATCGGGAGATCCACGCCCCTGGCCTGCACGGGCCGAGGGCCCCGTGGTTGTGACACAGATGCAGGCTGGACCGCTCCCTCAGCACCCCCAGCCCTGGGCGATGCCCTCCCCTGCTGGGAGCTGCCACGACGCTGGGGCCAGAGGAGAGGAGGTGGTGACGTGTGGGCACGAAAGGCCCCTTTGTCCCTGGGACGTGGTGGCCCAGCCCTGCGCCTCCGTCCGCCCCCAGCAGGAAGTGGGCCAGGGCTGGGTGAGCCGAGCTCCCGCGGCCAACAAAAGGCGCTGTGTGATCAGCCTGGCTGGCCAGTGCCCTCCGCAGGGCCGGCACCCGCCCGCCCAGGCCACCGCGCCAGGTGGGGACAGGACGGTGGCCAGGCAGCAGGTATGCCCATTTGTTTTGCAGACACGCCCGCGTGCCTGCTGTGTGCCAGGCCAGCCCGTGAAGTGGTCCCACAAGTATGGCAGTGAGTGTGCCTGTGAACGAGTGCGCATATCTGTGTGTGTGTCCGTGGTGTGCACGTGTGTGCTGTTCCACACGTGTAGGTGTGGTGTGCATGCCTTTGTGGGTGTTTACGTGTGTGCATGTGCCTGCACGTGGGCATTTGTGTGACCTCTGCCTTCCTGATTGACCCTCAAATGTTGTCCCATTATGTTTGTGGGGCTCCCCCCAGGAGAATGGGCGCTGCATGTTCCCCCACCGCCATCGCCCCGCCTCTTAGAACTGCGTGTGGGACAGAGCAGAGGGGATGAAGGCTTGGTGACACCCCGTGTGCTTTGGGGAAGGGGCACGGGGCCCGTGTCCTCGACCGAGGGCCCGGAGCCGAGCTGAGCTGCGGCCTGGGGGGAGGAGCCTCAGGGGACCAGCGGGCGCCCCAGCCCCTTGGATGCTTGGAGGCTGGCTCGGTCTCTGCCAGTGTCCGTCTACCGTCTCCAGCCCCACGGTCAGCGGCCAAGAGTGGCTTCTGTCCTCACCTGACCATGAAGGATGTGTGTTTTACACATGGACTGGCCGAGCCCTGGGCCAGGTACTCCACCTGCAGCTTCTCCTCTGTCCCCTTGGTCACCAAGCTTCCCGGGGAGGACGGAGCCCACAGGAAGCACTGCTGGCTCGAGGTCCCCTGCTGGCACAGTAGTGCAGGATTGAACCCAACCCTCCTCTATTGTCTGGTCCTGCAGACTAGCCAGGGAGGCGTGGGTATCAGAACCAGGCCTCTGACGTTGCCCATGCTGCCCTGCCCCGCTGGTCTGGGCCAGCGGCCTTCTGGGTGGCTCCAGTCTCTCTGTGTGGGGCCTCGCCTCGGCCTCCCTGCCTCCAGAGCTGCATTTCCCTCTTGCAGCGGAGGGCAGGTCTGTCACCTGAGAAGGCCCCGTTCCTGCTCTTGGCTCTGCTCCCTGGGCACAGCTGGGGTCTGGGTGCCCCGCCTCCGTGGTGACAGGCACAGTACGCTGACAGCATTTCCCTGGGTGCGGCCCAGGAGACAGACAGGAGCACAGATCCAGATTCTTTTTTAGCCACTCTTGAGCCCCCTCCCATGCCGTCTGTCCTGGTTGATCCCAGAGAAACCCTCCCTTCTTTCTTTAGTTCGTTATGACCGTCTCTAAGCCATGCACATAGGGTTTCCGGGAATTGGCGGGTTCTGTATTTCAATCCTGTTGCTTCCTCATGGGTTTACAGTTTGCATTTGTCGGTGTGCAACGAGCTTTTTGTGTTGTCATTTACTGTCACCAAAGTGGTGCACCAGGGACGGCGGGGCTGCTGCGGGGGCTGCTGCGGGGACAATGAGCGAATGAGGAAGAGGCCCGAGGGGATGTGCCAGGGATGCAGCCGCCTGTGGCCCGCGGGTCCTGGGAGGGCCGCGTGGAGCACAGGTGCGGCTGGAGCCGGGCCTGCCGTGGCCTAGAGACGTTTCTGGGCGGCGAGACGGCCCGTCCCCCACGCCTGCCGTGAGAGCAGAGCCGCGTCTCCTCTTCCGTGGGAACCACGCTGACACTCAGCTGGAGTGTTTTTCCACTCTGACTTCAGTTGGATGTGGGGCATTTCCATGCTGTGAGGTCTCCCGGGCCGTCTTAGCTCAGGCTGCGGTCACAAAGCACCATAGGCTGTAGGGCTTGAACAGCAGAAATTCATTTTCTCGAAGTCCAGAGGCGAGGCGGGTGCGACGCAGGTGCGGCTGACGCGCCCCTGGTGGGGACCCCCTCCTGGCCCACAGATGGCCGCCTGCGCTGTGTCCCACGTGGGAGAGGCTGAGGTCTCTGAGGTCAGTTCCTATAAGGGCACCAATGCTGTGGGGTGAGGCCCCACCCTTATGACCTCATTTAACCTCAGGTACTTCTGTAAAGGCCCTGTTTCCAAGTCCAGCCACTCTGGGGTCAGGACTTCATCCTACAACCGCAGGGGGTGGGGGTCACAGTTCCGTCCGTAGCTCAGCCTAGAAAGGAGCCGGTCTCAGGATGACCAGCTGGCTGTGGGTAGCGGGATGCTTGGTGTGGGTCCAGGTGAGCAACACACTACCCACAGGGCCCTCTGCTGTGCCCTTGGCAGGCACCACCAATCGATCCCAGGACACTCCCCGCTGTGCTCAGGCAGCTCCTGCTTGCTTGTCAGAATTGGCATCAAGAGGTCACCTGGGATGCCATCCTTGTCTGTTTTCCAGACCACCTCCCAGTTCACCCTTTGTTAAGACTCACCGAGTCACCCTCCCCTGCAGGGGCCCCAAGGCCCAGGCCCCCATGGGGTGAGGCCCCTCCCAGGTCCCCTATCACCTTTGTAGGGACAGTCAACTGCCTGCAGGGCTGGTGGCGTGATGGGCGGCCCCCCTGCAAAGTGGAAATGCTGGGATCCTTGAGAAGTTATTAAGAATTTCAAGATGTAGGAAGAGCAGGGTGGGGCCATGGGGGCCGCTGCAGCCACCAAAGCAGTCGAACCTGCCTTGAAAAGGACGCACATCACTCTGTCCTAATTCAAAACGACCCGTAGTTCCCAGGTTCCTTGAACAGTTCCATGCATACAGTCGGTGTTCTCTCCATCACAAAGTCCCTCCTTCCACGGCCTCCGTCACTGATGGGTTCCCAGGCCCTCCCACCACTGCCACAGAAAGGTGGTGGGTTTCCCAGGAAGAGAGAGACGCAGCCCCCTTCTGCCTGGAAGCGTGGGTTTGGAGTCATCAGTGCTTAGCGGCCACGGGGTCTACCTTCCCCACCCCACCTGACAATGACAAGGACTTGAGTCCTGATGTCACCAGCCCTGGGACGTCCTCGGGGAGGGGGGTCCCCTTTGTGGATGAGGCCCCGGGAGGGCCGTGGCCTCCGTACGATCTGCCAGGAGTCCCCACCGTCCCCCTGCCCGCCTCCCTCCCAGCACCCACCCAGGCCCCAGGATTCCGGCCCGCAGACGGGCAGTCCCCACTGCATCTGAGGGGGGTCCTGATTGGGAGACCTCCCCCACCGCCCCCCGCCCGCCGCTGTCTTTCCTGGCTCTCACGTGGATTCCAGACAAAGGAGAGAAGTACATTGTTGCCTCCGGGAAGGGAGGTCCTTGAAACTGTCCCCCACGCCCTCAGTCACTACTTACTGAGTGGCCAATGGCAGAGCTGGTGATGGGCAGTGAGCGATTGACTGTGAGGCCAGGGATGGGGCAGCAGTCTGGCCAGGCCACCCTGATTGACACCAGGCGCTGCCCACTGGACCGTCCCATCCCTGAATTCCGGTGCCGGGAAGTGGGCTATGTAGGAACCGCTCATGCCCCAGGCCAGCGCTCACAGCTCTCTCTTCTCTCCGCAGCACGAATTATCCGAACAAAGCAGTGGTGTGACATGCTCCCTTGTCTGGAGGGGGAAGGCTGTGACTTGTTGATCAACCGGTCAGGCTGGACGTGCACGCAGCCCGGCGGGCGGATAAAGACCACCACGGTACGTACGCGGCCCCCTGGCTGTACTGGGGGTGCGGGAGCCTTAGGCACCAGAGCACACTGGGGCGGGGGTACACCCCACACCGGCGATGACAGGACAGACAGACAGGCCGCCAGCCCCTCCTCCTCCAGAACCTCCCTGCTCTGCGGCCGGGTCAGTCTGTCCCCGGGCTGCTCAGACCCATCACACGGTCACTGAGTGCCCAGCGGCCCGAGAGGCTGGACAGAACCCCCTCCAGGCCGATCAGCCCACACGAGATTGCTGGTGAAGTTGTCCTGTTTCTGGGCGATGTACTCCCAGCTCCAGGCTGGAGGGAAGGTTAGAACCCACAGAAGGGCTTCAAAACGAAGGGCCTTTAAAGAAAAAGGATTGGGGAGGGGCCGTGGGCCTCATCCAGGCCATCCCCTCCCCCCCCAGACAGGCATGGTGGCTGTTTGGAGCAGAGACCCCGAGAGCCCCTGAGGGTGCCTCTGTCCCTCCTGGATCCCACCAAGAGGGACAGTTGTGGACTCTGGGCTCCCCAGGCTGGTCTCCAGCAGGCTGGGAGGCAGAGGGTGGCAAAGTGGCTCTGGGGCTGTTTTCTCTGAGATTCCTTTCCCAAAGGAAAACTCATTAAGCGCAGGCTGGGATGGTGTGGGCCAGGGGAGCGGGGCTGCCCGGCCGGGGCCAGGGGGCGGCTCTGGTGCTCCGTAGGCTGGGCCCGCACGGTGTTGGACTCGACCAGCCAATTGTCACCCCTCATCCGGGCTCTTCCTCGTGAGGCTGACGTAGACAGCTGAGGACTGGGGTGGACTATGGCTCCTGGCCAAAATTCCCGCCTCGATGCTGGGGGACGTTATGTCAGGGAGGTCTGGGGTCTCGTGGAAGGATCTGGAAATTCTCCCTTGGCATCCACGGCAGAGAGGCGGGGGCCACGGCCCCTCAGGAATTAGTCTAGAGGAAAACCCACCCCTTCCTGCCCTTGCAGCCTCCGCTGCAGAAGTCAGATGGGCTGTTTCAGCAACGTCCTTAAGAGGCCAATTAGGTGTAGCTGCTCCGAGATGAGACACGGATACCCCCCCCCGGTCCCATCGCCGGCAGGGAGGTCGGGTGGGGACAAGCCAGGCCTCTGGGGGCACATTCTGGGGACGGGGCTGTCAAGCGGAGACACGGGCCCCCGGCTGCACCCAGGCAGCCCATCAGATGTCTCGGAGGCCTCTTGTGTTGGCGGGAGTTCAGGCAGGGGGGCCGTGGCTGCAGCCTCCCCTCGCAGGCCTGGGGGCCCGTCCCGAGCGGGGCTGCCCACGAGGAGCGCTGGGCTGGGCTGCAGCGTGCGCCCCCAGGTCTCCGGTCGCTGAAGCCGCAGCTGTGCGCTTGTCTGAGCGTCGGCCATGCTTGTTCACCCACGTGCAGCACGGAATCGAGGGACCTGTCCTCACACCTGGCAGGTGTGCAGGTGTGCCAGCTCATTACCTGCCACCTGCCTCCCTGCTCCGGGAGCGGAAGGGCCTCTGAGGTGGGGCCGCTGCCTCCCCGACCATCTAGGAAGCAGCTGACCTTTCCAGGTTTCCCGAAAGGTGGAGACTGGGGGACAAGCAGACCCCTGGACCCCCGGGGCCACCGTCCCCAGATCCGTGGGGCCCGGGGTCAGCGTGTGGATTCCCAGGGCGCCTGCTCCAGCCCTGGTGCGGGAGGCGCTGTGTCGGGGGTCTTTTGAATGAACACCCACAGGAGGTGAGGCTTGGAGGGGGCTCCGGGCCACCCGCCCTCCGTGGCGGGCCTGGCTGTGCATGGCTGCGGGGTCAGGCCTGCCCTCCAGGCCGCGGGGCCCAGGCAGCACCCCTCAGTCTCCTCACGGTGAATCGGGGCGTCTCCTCCCGTCAAGCCCCCGAGCCCTTCCCGGCGCCCTGCGCCCCCGCCCCTCGGAGGTTCTGGGGGGCCTCTGCGTGCAAAGGGCGCACCTTCGGCAGCCCTAGCGCCCTCTCCCTGCAAGCACAGCCTCAGGTCCTTAAGTTGCTCTAAGACCTTGGTTAGAAGGTGCAGACAGTCGTTCCCTTCGGGCTCACAGGTCTCGAAGCTCAGAACCATCACCTTGGGTTTCCAGCCGTGAAAACTGCAGCTGGGGTGGCTGAGGGAGGCCACGGCCGGGGGTCAGTGGGCCGTGGAGGTGGGGCTTGAATCTGCCGGGTCTGCCCAACTCAGACGCGGCCTTGGCGCTGCAGAAGGCCCACGCGTCTTCCGGGTGAGAAGACAGTCTCTGATCCGCGCATCCTGAGATCAGCCCGCCCTGGAGAGCGCCTGGTGCTGGAACAGTTGCGTCAGGAGAAGCCCACGGTCCAGGCAGGAAGGCCCCGCCACACCTGGGGCAGGTCAGGGAGGGGTGCACCCGCTCAGGGCCCCTTCACTCCCCTGGCGGGAGACGCTCACACTTGGAGACACGGCCGAGCGGCTGGACGTGTTCAGTGACAGTGACCTCCTCCTGCCTGTGTGCTGGCCCGCAGGGTCACATCCCCACCGGGGAAGTGGGCCCCGGGTGCTTGGGTTGGCAGATCCTGCTGAGATGACCCTAGGGGACCAGCGAGCTCTGTCATCGTCCCAAGTGTCTGCAGAGGTGACCCTGGCCTGTGGAGACCTATTTTCAAAGCTTTCTTAAAAGCTTACTTTTAACCCAAACACCTTATAATTGGAGCACGTAATCCCCTTCCACGATTGCATCTAGGGCCTCTTACAGATGGCAGATTGGCACTGTGGGCTTTCACATTTTGGCATAAATTGGTTTTCCATGAGGGGGCTGTAAGACACCTCAGGATTGCTTGGCCACGTGACTGCTAATTCATCCCAGATGCCAGGGTCTCAGCCCAGCGCCCCTGCAGCCGGGGCCACGTCCGGAAGTGGCTGTCACCCCACCCCTGCCTGGTCACGCCCCACCCCCTTCTCTGCGTGGGCCGCGGCTGCTCCCTTCTCTGTGTCCCCAGCAAACCATGAGCTGCCTGAGGGCAGGCGCAGGCCTTGTGGTCCCGCCAGCCCCGTTCCCTCATTCGGGGCTCCCGTACATCCATGTGATAAATTGATTAACTGATTAGCAAGACCCAGACCCCAGGCTCATGCTGACGTTTGCATTTCCTAGATCACCTCTTTTCAAAGTGCAGGTCGTCACTCCATTAGTGGGTCGTGAAATTAATTTAGTGGCTCACGATCAGCATTTCAAAGAAGGAGGAAGAAACAGAATAAAAACATTCGGGCGCATCCGTGTCTTGAGGGTGAAAGCCACCTCGTGAGGCGCACACAGGGTCACAAGGTGAGGTCACGCGGGTACCAGGACAGGTCACAGTGAAGAGCTGGGCACCCGGCATCCCGGAGGTACTCGGGGCTGGGGGGGGACCTGGCATCTGTGGCTCCCGCGATCCCTGTTCCAAGGGCTGCCTGTGACGTTGGTCTGCACCGTGCATGTTGAGCAGGTGGACCTCACGGGCCCTCCCCAAGGTCGCAACCAGCATCCCCTCCTTAGCCCCCTCGCGGCCCCTTAGAGCAGGGCTGACTGGGCAGGCAGAAGGGGAAGGAAAAGGCCAGGCCCCAGGTAGGCGTGAGGCCCCCACCAGTGGAGCGCCGTCCTGCCCACCCTCGGCTTCTGTCCAGACGTGAGCAGCTGGGGCGGCGCCCGGGCTTTAGCGGCACTCGGGACAGGCGAGTACATGCTCCGTCTGCCACGTGCGGTGCTTCTGTGTTAAAGATGCTCCACAGTGGCTGCTATAATGCACACCTCCTAGACCAGACAGACCAGCTGGTTGAATCTGTCTCTCAAATGAACAGTTAAGTCCCACGTTTTAATTCTGTGCCACATGGACACACCACTGTGGGGGGCGAGGGGTATTCTGGGGGGTGTCTGTACAATCTACTCCAGGACCTCGGATGTCATGGAAATTCATGACAACAAAAGCGCTTTCCCAGGAGCTGCCTCTGATCACCTTTGCCCCTGGAAGTCCAAATTCTGCCCAGGCCCAGGTGTCCTGGACCTGGGAGTGCGCAGCAGGGAGGTGTGGACGGGCACCCGGGGGGCTCCCTTAGGCCCCGGAGGGACGGAGGCGTGCCCAGCTCTGCCCGAAGCCTGGAGGCCTGCGGCTCTCACCCCTGCCTCGCTCATCGTGTCGTGAACTGGCCGTGCTGGGGCCGGACAGCCCGGTACTTAGGCCGGCGTGCGCCGCGCACGCTGACCCACGTGGCATCCAGGCCCAGGCGGCTCTTGCTGTCGCTCATCCATGCCGAGCATCCGTCCTCCACGTGGCTGGTCCAGGATTGAAGAGCCAGCCCGGTACGGGGCAGGGGGTGAGGAGGGTGCAGTGCCTCTTCTGGTTGTCCGGCCTCATCCAGGCTGCCCCCGCAGACCCAGCGCCGCCCCACCCAGGAAGCTTGGAGCTTCAGGAGGGAGCAGTCCTAGGTCCGACCTGGAGGCCTCTGCGTTCCCGGATTCAAAATGTACTACCCGAGGGCCTCGCGTGTGTCCGGTGTGAGCCTCTCCCACCGAGATTCCTGAGAAAGACTGGCCGGGGCCTTCTGTCCAAGGAGTTCGCCCAGCACGTCGCCCATGCTTCAGCCAGGGTCCTTGTGCCAGGTACCCACCCAGGGCTGGACACGCAGAAGGAGGAGACTCGGGGGCCCCGAGCACTGGACCCCTCACGCTGGGGCTCAGGTTCTCGAAGGGCAGTCAGGGGGCACTTCGCAGGTGCTTGTGCCAGGCTCCCAGGTGTAACGAACAGAATACACGCTTCCCACTTCTGGCCCCTGGAAACCCCTGGACGTGGCGGGGACGTGCGGGGAGTGAACGGAAGAGGAGGCAACAGCAAAGCCAAACGGGAGAGGCAGCTGCACTTGGCAGGTCACAGGGAGCTGAACCCCAGGGGAGCGGCAAGGTCACGCTCAGACCCCAGGACTCAGGAGTCGGGGCGCAGGCCCCCTGCGTGTGGAGTGGAGGCAGAGCTGGCACAGGGGGCCGGTGGAAAGGCCGCAGGAGGGCTCCCAGGTCCTCCCTACCCAGATCGTGGCTGGGGCCCCCTGTGTGCCCTGCAGGAGCCTGGAGCCCCCAGAGGCTCACGCCGGGGAGGAATCACACCTGCGCAACTCTGGACCCCATAAGGCCAACGCCAAGTGTGGGGGAGCTTCCTGAAAACCCGGAGATGGAGAGAAACCCAAGTCCCGAGATGTGAGTCCCACCCACTCCCAGAGGGTGCAGTCAGGACACGGGGGGTTCTTTACCGAGAAACTTAGGCTCTGAGCTTCCCACGGCTGCTGTAGCAAGTGACCACACGCTGGGTGACTTCCAGCAACAAAAATCACCCCCTCGCAGTGTGGAGGCCAGAGGTCCAAGATCAAGGGGTCAGTGCGGCCGCGCTCCCTCTGCATCCTCGGGGAGGGTCCTTCCTGCCTCTTCCAGCCTCTGGGGTTTGCCTGCCGTCCTGGGGGCTCCTGGGCTGTGGCCGCGTCCCGCCAGGCTCGGCCTCCGGCTTCCTCCCTGGGCATCTGAACTTCCCTCTTTCCTCTTACGGAGATGCCAGCATCTCATTTAGGGCCCGCCCTACATGAGGGATGATTTCATCTCAAGGTCCTTAACTAATTGCATCTTCAAAGACCCAATTCCGAAGAAGGTCATAGTCTGAGGTTTCGGGTGGACAAGAATCTCTGGGGGGGTATCCCGCTAGCCTACCAACCAAGCCTGATGCAGAACCTGGGCGCTGTGAGCTGGGGTCTGAGGCCCCTCTGTGAAGCCCCCCATCCCCCCGCCAGGCTTCTAGCATCAGGATCCTCGTCTGGTGGGAGGAGAGATGACAAACAAACACAAACCTAAGGAAAGGGGTTAGGAGCTTGGAGGGGACAGAACAGCAGAGGCAGCAGAGAGGAGGCGGCACAGACGCGGAGACGCACGGCGAGCCCACCAGGCTCGCTGGCCAAGGTCACTTTCACCCCCAGCTCCCACCCAGAGTCAGGTGCTGCTTGTCACACGGCAGTAGCTTCCTTGAAGGAAGACTTATTTCAAGAGCTGTAAGAAGACAAGAAAGCGCTTCTGGAAATTACACACATGCACACACACGTGATGTGTGTATATGTCTTCGCAGACTTAATACATACCTGTATGAGTATGTGTGCGTGTAACAGAATTTGTTGAAACTCCAGCTAATGTTTGGGACATAAAATTGAGGAAATCTCAAAAAGCCAGGAACAGAATTTTTTTTAAAAAGTAGGAAGTAGGAAAGGAAAAGAAAAAGCAGATTAGAAGATCGATTCAGGAGATCTAAAGAATATAAGATCCAAAAATAGAGACCAATGAAGAAGGAATTATCAAAGACATATTTTCTAAAGAAATTCCCAGGACTCAAAGCCCGGGTTTCCTGTGTGCAAGGACTCACCACGGGCCAGAAATGAATGAAGAAAGACCCATCCTGAGGCGTATCAGCATGAAATTTCAGGCCACTGGAGATGAAAACAACATTGTAAAAACTCAGAGGGAAAAAATAGGTCACATACAAAGGCTCAGACATCAGAGTGTATCTGGCTTCTCAGCTGAAGCGCTCCAAGCCAGAAAACAGCAGCCCTGGCCCTTCAGAGTTGGGATGCGTTGGAATTCAACGCCAGCCCAACAGTCCATGGGGGTAGGGGTCCACCAGTCTAAAATCAGTAACTGGGACGGTCCTCCCGGGGTCAGGCAGCCGTGGCCCTGCCCCCGCTCTGGGCGCCCTATCCTCAGGAGGCTGTGCATGAGGTGGTCCAGAGGGATGAGGATGAAGTGAGCCCGGGAAGCCGAGCGGCCCCCAGTGCAGCCCCCGGCACAGCCCCCCGTGGCAGGACGGGCTATGAAGAGGGCTCCTCGAGGGAGGGGCAGTGAGGGGCTCCTGACGGATGCTTCCCGGAAGTTGTGGGTAAACCCCAAATGCAGAGGAGTCAGGCAGTGGGATACCCTGAAGCTTCCCCAGGAAGACAAAAAGGGAACTCATCCCAGGATACTACAGGGAATGTGTGGGAGCCTTGGGTCTGATGCAGCCATGCGGGTGTATCAAGATCTGACGCCCTGTCACCTGTTGGGCACTGCGGCTGCCCTCGGGGACGTCTGGCCACTCGCGCGATGGACACGCACCCTTCCTCGCAGAGCTCCCGTGGGTCATCGGTACCACTTCCCAGGGAGCTGACCGCTGAGCTGACCTAGCCGGAAGTCAGGACCTGTCTACGGCCAGCTCCCCAGGCGCCGGCCCTTACGAGTTCAGGGGCCGAGGCGTCACCAGCAGTGTGCGAGGCGGGACCCAGGGGCCGTACGAGGTGTGAGTGCATCCTGAGCGGCTTCTGAGTGACTCTCGAGGCACCGGGATGGGCTTGGGCGTGGAGTTCAGGTCACTCTCTGAGGCCGGGCGGGGCTGCAGGTGAGATGCTGAGGTCTCAGCAGGAACGGAGGGACCCTGACATGTCTGCAGTACCAGGGAGGGGACACGGCTGCACACGGTGGGTGCAGGGGCGTGAGGAGAGGCGGGGGTCAGGAGGACTGGTGACCCCGGCCTGACCCCTCCTGGCCCGCATGCAGCAGGCCAGGGCCACACCCAGGTCGGAAGGACTAGGGACCCGCTGAGGACAAAGGGGGGCCACGTGGCGGGCCCCCGGCATCCGTGTGGAGGCAGTTTGTGTGCGTCCCCAAGCAGGGCGGGTAGGGGCTGTGGTCCTGGAGGGGAGGTCGGAGGTGTCCTGGTGGGTGAGATCCGCTGCTGGGGGGCCGATGAAGGGGGGGTGCGGCTTAGGTCCGGCGGGGCCCACTGTGCGCCATTTGCCCCCTTCCCAGCCTCACCAGGGAGCCCGTGCTTTCTCTTTCTCCCAGAGCTTGGCCCGGCCGGCTCTGGGTTCCCCTCTGCTCTGCAGGGTGCCCCCTGACCCTGCCAGGCTCCCTCCCAGGCCTGCGGTCACCCAGGGGCTCCTGCAGCCTTTCTGATGCTCTGCGGTGTCTGGGGTGACACGCCCCCACTTTGCTGTCCCTCGTGGGAGTCCTTCTGTCTCTCTCTGGGAACGTGGCTCCTTCCACGGCCAAGATGGCAGGGCCTCCTCCCCCAGGGCCAGCACTTCGGGGGGCCTTTGGTGCGGTTTGTCACTCCCCCGACCGGCATCCTCCAGGCCTCACTCCCGTCACAGCGGAAGGCCTTCCCTCCTCCACCATCTGGCCGTCCATCCACTTTTGGCTCCGGCCGGCCCTCCTCTGGGCCCCGGGAACCGTGGGCTCCGGCCCCAGTGTGGAGGAACACACGCTCAGTCCATTTCATGACCCAGGGCTTCGGGGGTCCCCAGCCTCCTTGCCGGGTGTGAGTTCCCACAGACAGGACTATCCCGACACCGGGTGGGGGGAAGGCCAGGGCTCCTTGGGGACAGTTGGAGGGTGTTTGGTTCCTCTCTGCTCCCAAACGAAGGAGCCATCCCAGCAATCAGAAGGGTTTATTACAGACCCTTACCACTTCTTGTTCTGAAAACCAACAAAAGAAAACTGATTCTGAGCCGGGATGAGGTGGTGTGCGGCCCTAGTGATCAGAGGCCACGGCCGGCTGCCTTCTGGCCGGTCTTTCCTGTTTCCTTTGGGAAGAGGAGATGGACAGTCCTGAGGACCTGCTGGGATCTCCTGCCCTGAGAGGGTCCACGGGGTCCGTGCTTCCGGCCGCTGCCCAGGCCTTTCCCGTCCGACAGATGACGCCCAGTGGGACCCTGGCGGGAGGCTGCAGGAATGGCCCAGGGCGAGGCCACAGCCTCCTGTCATCTGCTAAGCTCTCCGCCCGGCGGGGAGCAACAGGGGCTCAGCCCAGTCCTTCTCTCCAGGGAGAGTCCTTGACTTACGTGGTCCCTCCTGGTTCTGGGTGCCGGCTCTGCGCTGGGTATCTGGCTCGGGGCCACGTCTGCCCCTTGAGGGGAGCGGAGGGACAGAGAAGGAGCTGGCCGAACTGTGAGGTCTGGGGCTGAGTCGCCCCCCAGGCAGAGCTTGGAGGCTGCCGTCTGTCTTCTGGAATTTGATCGGATGGTGTTTATGGCGGGTTTTGCTGGAGCTCACTCGGTGCTCGGAGCCTGAACTGGGGGCAGAGAGCAGGGCCCTGGAGCCCAGGGCTGAGCTCAGCAGGAGGGCTGGGGAGAGGAAAAGCCTGGAAGGAGCACTGTGGGTGGGAGGACCGCCCCCTCTCACCGCTGAAGGGAGCTGAGGTGGGTGGACCCCAACCCACGCCAGCCCCTCCGTTGTCTTCCAAGGAGCACCCGGGAGGGAGCTGCATGATCTGTGTCCACGACGTCCTCCCAAGGGCGAGAGGCTTTTGTGCAGGAGGTTCTACGGGTGGAGGAATCCCCGGATGGTGGGTCCTCCTCCAGGAGAAACTCGGTACCTGCCACTCACCGATTCTTCCTCACACACAATGAAAAATACCCCGTCATGACGCTGATCCCTGTCTGCAATCCATGTTGTGTTCTTTTGAATCACTGCTATTCATCACGGCGGTAATAGCTGGACATTTTAATAGGTTCTGTGTGTAAACACAGACGTAGATGGCCGGCCTGGCACCAACGCATCGCGAGCACTGACATTCTTCATTTTCTCGGCAGAAGTGAGCCTGGAAACAAAAAACGGGTTTGACCAAACCCACAGTATTTCCATTGGCACTTTTGGCCAGTTTCGTTATAGGAGGCCTGACACGCGGACAGCTGTTTACAGTAATTGTGCTGCATGAGTCTCGATTTTCCTTAAAGCAGTTGTTCTTTGAATCATTTTAAATGGCAAGGGTTGAAACAGGAGGAAAGGGGTCCAGTGGAGAAAGCCAGTGGGCACTGGACGGGCCACCACGGTGGGGTCGGGCGTTCCTGACACCACAGAAGTGACAGGCAGCCTGCCAAGAGGACCAGGTCAGGGTAAGGGTCAGGGTCAGGGTCAGCTGAGTTCTGACCTGCTTTTCCGTACCTAGGGGTGGCCTTCCCCTTGGCCCTGCACGGGCAGCTGGGTCACATGATTAGTACATCAGTATTGCCAGCTCCCCCTTCCCTCCGCTTCCCCCTGCTTCCCTGCCCTCCATCCTTTTTGGCTCCATGTGGGATGCTGGGATACAGGGATGAAACACTCATGGCCTCCAGACCTGAGGGAGGCAGCGGGCATGCCTTCAGAGTCCCTGGAGGGGCCGCTTTGGGGGCTGCAAGGATGGCTATTACTTAACACATGAGGTCAAGAAGTTGCTGACCAAATAGAAGAGAATGCTTTCTGCAGGACCTGGGTGAGGGGGATGCTGGCCAGGTACCCAAGTCCTACAGCTCAGCCTGATGGGGGTGCCTGGGGTCCAAGTATTCCAAATAGTCCCAGATCTCAGCAATCCTAAGGGAAGCCTGGGGCCCCACCTTCGATGGGGTATGTGTCCCCACAGGGGAACCCTCAGAGGACACCATTGTTGATCCAGACAGCCGTTCTAGAGCGAGCAGACATTGCTACCACCATGCTGTCCATTTCAGCCAGCCCGCCATGCCGGCCAGGGCTGTCCGGGGCCTGCCACCTCCCCCCGGCCCTGTGCCACGGCCAGGAGCGCCCCTGTGGTCCTGCAGGCATGCAGTGTGTTCTCATCGTGTCAACGTGAGCCTTCGCTAAGGATGTGCAAAGTTCAGAGTCATCCCCGGTTTCCAGCAGAGCTGTTTGAATTGATGCTATTTGCTGAGTCCACGTTTCATGAACTAATTGGGCAGAACTACTGGCAAAGCTGTTGAAAACACGGTTTTGTCCTGTTGGTTTACTATGTCCTTGTAATCTTACACATGACACTTCATTACCTAGAGATTTATTTTTTCATGAAAGACAAAGGTAAATCTGATCCTGCTTAACTGTACTGTGAAAAGGCAGATCGTATATTTGAGACGGAAGTTAAGTCAGCATGAGCACGGCAGAAATCGTCAGGGCAGTGATGTTCTTCCTAACCCAGCGCGGTTCTGGCTCTGACTCAGAACAACGGGCCCCTGGCATCTCTCCACCCACCCAGGCCTGCCCCTCACGCCCCAGGGTCTGGTCACCCAAACCTCTCTCTGTGGTTGTGTCTTGCTGCTCGGCCCTCTTGCTGCGGTCCGGGTGTGACCCACGGTCCCCAGCCCAGCCCCTCCGCCCACAGAGCAGCTCTGATGGCTTCTGGGCGCTACAGAGGGTGTGAAATACGGCATTTGGCGTAGACATTTGTTAAAGATCAGTCTTGAAAAATGAAATAGAAGGATTTGTGTCTCAATCTAAATCACTTTAAATGTCAACTCCCCATTAAACTGAGATATACCCGGTGATGTAAGTGCCGGGATGGTACCAAGGCCGGCACTGTCATCTCTGCAGTTCTGCCCCTGGGTCCCCTCCTCCCCCAACCGGAGCGTCACCTCAGGCTCACCTGGACCTGTGTGGGATCGCACCTCCCCACACTGCCCTGTTCTGTCAAGCCTTGTTCTCTGGGGCTGCTGCCCAGACGGGCCGCCCCCTGCCCCCTGCCGCCCCCCCGCCTGCAGGCTTGACAGGTGTAATGCACACTTGGGTGGCTGGCCTTGAGGGAGTCACTTTCACCTCTCAGAGCCTCAGTTTCTTCATCTGTGGAAGGGGTAAGCGTGACCCCAGGCTGACCTCACAGGTCCTTGGGGTTTGGGGAAAGGGAAATAGTGGATGAGAAGCATTTCTAAAACCCCAGGGGAGTCTCTGTAGGTGAAAGGCTGGTGATTTTCCTCCTGTGGCACCTTCCAGAATATTCTGGAGTGCTCATGTTCCCAATGGCTGCATCAGAATGAAGCCACACCCTCGCTCCCTCCTGAGACCCTCCTGCCCTTCTGGTCTTCGGTGCCTTGTAGCAGGGACGCCCAGGCCCCGGGGATGTCTCTCCACTCTGCGTGTCCGGGCTGCACCTGGCCTTGTGCAGTCATGGCCGTGTGGCTTCAGGGTTTCACAGGACAGATGGGCGTGTGATGGACGAGGAACAGACAAGTGGAGAACTGCATTTTCCCTCTTCCCCGTGACCTTTGCCATCCACGCCACGAGGATGGCACGCATCCCGGACCTTTGGAGGAGAGAGGAAGAGTCTGGTCCTCGTGCCAAGTCTGTGGGGAAGTGGCCGTGGCTTTCTGGGTTGCTATGGTGACAGACCCATCGCACTGGCTGAACAGCCTCTGCCCAGCTTCCGGTTTCAAAAGATTTTGAAAATAAGGGCAACTGGCAATAGCATCATGCCTTGGAGAAAAGGGAAGTGTGCACTGAGGTCAGGTGAAGCCCCGCTGGGGGCTTTGCCAGAGTGGATGGTAGAAACCTTAGGATGCCCCTGCTTTTTTATCCTCTGAGCCCCTGCTCTGACTAAGGCCTCCTGTGATGCACAAAGAGCCCAGGGCCTCCTCCTGGTGCCTGGACCTAACCTTCAGACCTAGAGACACCTGCGGTGGTCAGAAAACCAGCAGGCAGAGGTGGAGCCTCCCTGCACCGCGGTTCCCCCTTCACTCTGTGAATACGCGGCTCTAGCAGGACCAGGAAAAGATGCCAGCGCAGAGGTGAGCTCCACTGGAAGGGGCAGAGTTAGCAGGAAGAGCCTCTCACCTGGGGCAGGAGAAGCCAGATGACGGGCTCACCAAGGCCATGTTGTCCCCCCCTCAGTCTTCCGTTCTCAAAACTCTGCAGCTCAGACAGAAAACCTGACCTCCCTGGTGGGATCAGACCCCACTGGGGGCTGCCTTTTGGGTCCCATGAAGATCAAGGGTCTCTGCACATCACCCCAAACTTCTGGGCCAGCCTGGGTAAGGCGGAGCCTCCCACAGCCCCTGGAACTGAGAGGAAGGATGCAGACTCCCTCCCCCTGAGCTTGCTGGCTCGTTCCTGGCTGATATTGGCCTCTGCCTGTTTAAAGGGGAATAAAAAAAGCATCACAGCCAAAATATAAGCAGGAGCCTGTGAAAGAATGCACACTCTCTATGGAAAGGAACACTTTCTGAAGACCTAAAGGCAGGGTTAGCTCTGGAAATAACCCCTGCAGTAAACGTGAGTCTTCTGGTCAGTGTCTGCTTGTTGGCATCAAAGAGATAAAAGAGGCTGTGACCTCTGTGACCCAAGAGCAAGAAGCCTGAAGGAAGGGCAGCCTGGGATGAAATGTAGGCAAACGTCCAGAGTTTTGCAGGGCCAAATAGAGGCTGAACTCAATGGGACCCAAAACATCAGAGTGGATTGAGATGTGTACAGAAGCTGCAGATAATGGACGTGTAACTGCAGAGAATCAACACAGGGATGTGAACCAATCTTAAACCAAGAGGCAGTTCATAGGAGACCCAGGAAATGAAGCCAAAGAGAGAGAAGTTATACGTACAGAAGACAGAGGACAGAAATCCAACCTGGGAAAGTGGACACCGCGGCGGGGAGCCACGTGGTGAGAACAAAGAATAACCATGTTAAGATGAAAAGAGAGAGTTGCCAAGAAGCTTTCCTGAGCCAAGGAAAACCCCCAATTAAAGCAGAATAAAAGCATCCGGGACCCAAGCATCCATGGCAATATCTGTGAATTGGAAGAGTGAAGGAAAACTCTCTAATCATCCAGGTTGTATTGGAGAAAAAAATTAAGGCAGGAGGACAAGTCCATAGACTTCTGAAGGCACAGACAAGCTGCTTCTGAACCCAGGAGACCCAGAACCAGAGTGAAGGACAGAACCATCCCCAGGGATTTGTCAAAAAATACTTTTACTTGTGAGTTCAGTCCTATTTCTGGTTGTTGTTTTGGACACAGGAAGTAAACGGGATGGCTTTAAATTTGCAAGGATTTAGAAAGTGTACCACCCACATACCTTTCCTGAAAGAGTCAATGAAAGATGCCCTGGAGCCAATCAAAGAAATACGAATGAGTGGCTGATGACCTCAGAAAGGTCATAGGTCATATGTAAGAAGATCAGTGGTGACTAGATACCAATTAACTACATGGAGCTTAGATATAAATTATTCCTGTAACTTTGGTTATGCAGTTGAACACAAAATTGGCAACACTATTATTTAATGTACTCTGTATGTTGTGAAGAACATTTTTGTGTAAACTGATTTGTAACTTCTGGTTAAATTGACAACAGCTGCAGGGGGGCAGCTGCAGATGAAGAAAAGAGTCACTTAATGTCTCTTCATGGAAAGAAGGAACTTACATCACTAGGGAAATGGCTTAATCATTAAAAGTGCATTTGATTAACATAAAGGCCACCACTAATAGAAACAAGAACATGATTTCTCCTAAACTACAGTGGAAGAAAATGCAAGTAAAACTGTGTGTAAGGAAATGAACCATGAAAGGAGCAGAACCAGAAATCAGTGTGGAACATGCTGATCAAGACAGAAATGCAGCCTCAGTGGTGACAATAAATGTAAATGGGTTAGGCTTCTCTTCTAAAAGGCAGAGACTATCAAATCAGGTTTTTTAAATAGTCAAATATGTGTTGCCTTCTAAGGGCACTCCTACAAACAAACTATAAAGTTTAAAAGCAAATAATAAACAAAGATACTAGGCAAATGAAATGGAAAGGAAATCAGTAGGTAAAGTGATTAAATTGGAACAATATGGTGGCATATATTGATACATTTAAGATGTGTATATAATTATTGATACATACTGATCCATTACAGTTCAAACCAGTAGAAGTACCACAGAAACGTTCATGTACTGATTAGCATAAGTTTACAGAAAACAAACCCAAGTACAAATAAACAAATTGATCAGAAACACAATTTTTAGTTGGAATTTAAACAGCTCTTAAATCTGTGTTAAGGTCAAGTAAACACCACTGATAACAACAATAAAAAGAACCAGGGTATAGATCTTTTGAAAAATGAAATTACCAAGGTTGAATTTGCAGCAACATAGTGAACATTATAACATACAAATAGGCTGCTTCTAATTTTCTATTATTTATGAAATTTACAAAAATATCCATAATCCAGGTTACTAATTAAACCTAAGAGGAGGCATGTGCCAACTTTCTTTTCCAACCACAATGCGATATATTTAAAACTATACCCAAAATAATAACCTTAACACTAGCAACCAGGACCTTCCTGTAGTTTGTTGGTTGAAGGATGAAATAAAACATGTAGACTCACCCACGAGTCACATGCAGGTGTGAGGTCAGTCTTTCCAGCTCCGTTCCCGGGCAAAGCAATTGTGATCTGCTTAACTCAGAACACATGACCTTGCTCTCTGTGCCTCCATCTCCACATCTATAAAATGGACAAAATGCTATTCCCCACTTCCTATGGCTGCTGTAAGGTTGATGGAGTTAGAACGTTAACACCGTCATGCGGGCCAGCACTTACTGGACGATACAGTGTACGCATCTGAGTGACCATTAAATCTCATTTAAAATGTGACGAGAATAAGATAGTGCACCTGTGGGTACAGGGAAGGATGGACTCGTCGGTATACTTGTGTTAAATAACTTTATTTTTAACTCAGAAAGAACGAAAATGAAGAACCCAAGCTATGGAAAAAGCCACCTTCAAAAAGATTGGAGAAAACCTGTAAAGATGAAAAAGAAATATTAACGATTTTTTTAAAGTCATGGAATTAATCGTTGCATCTCTGGCAAAACTATAAAAATGCATTTTTACTTCTGTCATGTGTAGATTTTTTTTATGTTAGAAAATAGTTCTGAAAGGAAGAAGGGAAAATCAGCCTGCATTGGGGCCTCAAATTATTCAAGAGTGCATGCATAGCTAGCCCACTGATCACTACGTATGGAAATTTGATTAAAGATATGATTTTCTGGGGAAGGGGGATTACCAAAAATAAAGGCATAGAAAAATGTAAATATTCTCCAGTAAAATTCCAGACAGAGATGTTTTAATTGGCATGTTCTTGAAAGCATTCAGTGTACAGGTGTCTCTTCCCCGCCAACTGGAAAATGTGGAAAATTACCCAGTTCATTTTAGGAACTAGTGAAACCCTGATGCTGGAAAGGTCCCCAAAATTAGAAAAATACCCAGAAAGTCATTTGTTCAATAAAGACTTTTGAGTCTGTGCTGTGGGCTGGGAGGCCTGCCAGGCACAGAAATCCTTCAGCAAAGCACCCCGAGGCCCTCCAGGACCTGTCATTGTTTTCAGGATGCAGATAAATCTCTGGGGTCCCTGCCCCTGGTGGGAGTAGTGATTGGGACATGTGTCACCCGCACCTGCATAAAATAACAGCAGACTGATTTCTGCAGTCCTTTAAAAGAACCCCCAAAAAAGGCCACCACACAGTAGCTCTATATAAGAAATGTAAATACACTTTAATATTTCAGAATCAGGTTGAACGAAAAGCCCTATAAGGAGATCAAATAAAATGTGTGTTCTGATTCAGAAGTTGCTGAAAAAGGCACCAGGCAGACCCTGTATTTATTCCTCAGAAAAATATCAAAAGAACGATGGTCACAGACCTCCAGGCTAACCTGGAAGAGAAGGTGGGCCCTCCCTGGAACCCAGGGTCCCCCCGAAACCAAAGCTGCCATTGCACTGAAGATGGACCCCACCCTGTCCATACCAGGGCTGAGGCCCAGGCTGGCTGTCGTGAGGCTAGCCTGCAGTCACCCAGGAACTTGTTACTTTTTGGAAGTTCTGGCAAGTGAACTCACACAACTATTTGATATGAAAAAATGCAATCATTATTACTTACAGAAGGTAAATAAACAGGTATTTCCAAAACTCTGGAGAATAACCTGAAATGCCTTGAAAACTAATTAAAGAATTTATTAAATTGGACCAGTTATGAACAAAGAAGTTTCTCTACTTGAGTTCAACTGTAAGCTTTCATAGACACAAACAAGCTCTGGTCTAGATCAGAGGTTGGACGACTGCCACCTGCTCGCCAAATCTGGCCCCTCACCTATTTTTTAAATAAAGTTTTATTGGCACACAACCTTGCTTATTCACTCACATATTGTCTAGGCATGCATTCACACTGCAATGGCAGAGTTGAGTCTTTGCAGAAAGACTTTTATGGCCCACAAAGCTGAAAATATACACTACCCGGCCCTTGGTAGCACAAGTTTGCCAATCCCAGACTAGATTAATAAAGGTTTATCAACCCTGAGGGCCAGGGCACGGAGTCAGCAGTAGCTTGAACACAAGTGTCATTTAGGAGGTGAAAACGGGAGTGAAATTTGTAGGCAGCTTTAAGGAAGAAACATGCCTGCTGGCATATGGAAGAGAGACTGGACAAAAGCCTGTGTGTTCTCACCTCCAAGCAAATAAGCGTAGTGATTTAATTACAATAAATAAGTGAAATAAAAGTAAGAAAGAGAGAGGGGAGAGCTCTGTTAATAGCAGGAGAAAACATAAAATAACTCAGAATAACTTTGGTAAGAAAAGGCACCTATGAAGATAATGGCAGAACCTCCCCATGGGAGACTTAAAAAGACTTGAATAAATGAATAGAAAGATGTCACATACTTTGATAAGGTGAGGGATTGTCTAAATGTTATGAGGTTGTCTATTCTTTCAAATTTGATGTTTAGATTTAATACAGTTTCAATCAAATCTCCAGTGAGTTTTTCTGGAACATTACAAAATGATTTCACATTTTATATCGGGTGGGACTCATCCACGGTGTGTAGGAAGGCTTTGGGACATGCCCCAGTGTCCACCTCCTGCTGGGGATGGACAAGGGGGTAAGAGAGCTTTGTGAGCAGCTCAGCAGTGGGCGGTGCAGCCGCTGCTTGCTTCTGCACCTCACCCCCCTCCTGAGTTAACAGTGGACCCTGTCTGGCAAAGTCCCCAGGATACAATTAAAACCGGAGAAGATGTTGACTCTTCTGCTGCTCTTTCTGACCCATGAACCAGACCACGTGGTCCTGCGATGAACCTGGATGTTGGTGAGCACGGGCTGGGGGTACAGTGCGGAAGGGGCAGCCCCCAACAGCAGATGCTGGGAAAACCGGCTTCATACTTGGGGGAGATTCAACTTGGATCCCTACCTCACACCATGTTCCAAATTAAATTCCCTAGGGATTACAGACTAAAATACGACACATGAAACCATGCGATGGTTAAGGACAAGTCCGGGTGGACATTTGAGTTCAGGGGGGAGGAGGGATGCTGAAACGGTCCATCAGCCTGAAAATAGTAAGAATCAGTGATGATCGCAGACACTCGCCTATGCTGTTCTGAGCACCTGCTCAGGCTGACGGCCACCGTGGGCCGTGCACCGTTACCACCCCATTTTACAGATGAGGACACTGAGGCATTCTGCAGGCCACCCAGTGACCGAGAGACGCACGCTAGGCCCGCCTTCAAGGGGCAGCCCTGCCTTGCCTTGATATCCCAAACTTCTGAAAGTCCAGCTCACGTTCCCGAGAACAGAGGCAGATGGCAAGGTGGGCATTGGGGGACCCGCCCGGCAGGAGCTGGTTTCTAACCCCGGGGCTGGGGGCAGCAGGCAGACGAAAAGGCACACAGCCCAGGGGTGGAAAGTTCCTAAAACATGAAGCGGGGACAAAGTGTGACGAGCGATTCTCTGTCGGGTATCAGCAGCTGAAACACGAATGGGTGCTTCTCCTCAGGACTCACTGTGGTGGGTGTTAATGTCCTTTAACTTCACTTTGAGGCCTCGTGAAGGATGCTGGTTATAAGCATGTGAATTTGCCAGTCTTTCTGGAAAGTGCTGGGCAGTGTGTCATCAGGAGAATCAGAAATGCATGTTTCAGACCCTTTGGAAAACAGTCTGGCATTTGCTCAAAAAGTGAGACACGGAGCTACCGCGTGACTCAGGATCCCTCTCCTGGGGGAACTCCCGGGATGGGATGGGGGCGTCACTGCTGGTGAGTGTAGTTTGGGGGGATAGAAATGTTCTAAGTTGACTGTGGTGATGGTTGCACAGCTCTGAATAGAGCAAAACCACTGACTTGACCCTGAAGAAGGGCACATGGTCTGGGCTGGGGGCTATCCCTCCGTGAAGCCGCTATTAGCAGATGGATGTGGATGGATATTTGAGCAGGAAAGGGTTTGTCCTCGGCCTGGTCTTGGGACTCCTCTGACTGACAGCGGCCTGGCGGGGCCACCGCCCCCTCTGCCGATGTGTGGCACCGTGAGGAGCCTGCCTGGGCCCCGCAGGTGACCTCCCCAGCCCCTGAAAGTGGACACAGGAGGCAGCGCGGGGAAGGGGTTTGACGCTGAGCTCCCCGGGCACGCGGGGCCTCCCTCGCCGCTGTGGACGGCCAGGTGTCGGGGAGAGCGTGTCTGATGGCACCTCTGAGGACACACCTCCACCCACCCCCCCAACCCCGTCGTCGCCAGGCATCGCCTGTGAACTTGGGACGGTGGGTCGGCCGCGAGCTGCGGTGGCTGAGGCCATCATCCTCCGATGTCGGCCGGGCTCTAGTTGCTGGGGTTGGCGGAGGGGGTGGATGGGACGTCAAAGGCTGGCTCTGCCAGGAGACAAAGCAGACAGGGATCCGAGGCCGGCCTGCACTATCCACACTCCCTTTAGAAAAGCCGCCTGGCGAGCCGGCCGTTCCCAGGGCAGCTGAGCCCGTGGGGAGGTCGAGGGCAGCCCCCTGCAGAGCTGGAGGTGACCTGCGCTGAGGCTGGCCCGCCGGGGAGACGTGACCCTGGCAGCGTCAAGGTCATGAGTGGAGCTGGACAGGACCAAGTGTGAACCGTGAGGGGAACGGGCTGGTCTCAGCCTGGGGGCCCGTCCAGTGGAGGCACCTCCCCGCGGGAGCTGGGCAACACCTGGACAGGATGCTGCAGGGATGCCGCCCTCCCTCGGGCCGAGTGGGGCTCTCAGCCGTTTCCCTCACCCGGGACTCAGGCACCCACCTGCCTTTGGGTAGATGGAGCTGGAGGCCCCTGTGTGGGGCTGGGGCCCGGGAGCCTGGCTCGGGGTGGGTGAATTTTTTGTGCTGCTGCGCATTTGGTGACGGAGAGCCTTTGCCATCTCACAGCTCGGCAGTCAGACATCCAGCACCGCGTGGCCGGGGTCTCGGCCCAGGTCCCACAGGGCAGAAACCCAGGTGTGGGCCGGGCTGCGTCTCACCTGAGGCTCCGGGAAAGAGCCTCGCCCAGGTTCACTCGGCTGATGGCAGAATTCAGGTCCCTGATGCTATAGGGCTGAGGCCCGTTTGCTTTCGGCTGTCCTTGGAGGTCGCTCGCCGTCCCTGGAGGTCACCTCACTCCTCGCCAGGCCGTGCCCTGACCCTGGGTGGTGGGTGGGTTCTGAGGGTGGCCTGTGGCCTCTGTCCCCGGTGTCACCTCGTGTCTGTGCTGCATTTCATTAGCGTGGCTCCCCTGGTGGGGTCCCCCCTGACATTCTTGCATTGGCACCACCTCTGAGTTCTGCTTCCATTTTTAGAAAGTGGAGTAAGAACTTGTAGGTACTTAGGAGATGGCGTGAATGCAGAGTCCTTCCAGGCCTGGAGAGTCGTCTGTCTCTGCATCCTTTATCTCATCTTGCTTGCCCATCCTCACATGGCGTGTGGTTTATTTCCATAATCTTGCTAGCTGCCCTGTGCGGTGTGGGCATGCTGCTTGGCCACAAACCCACAGCTGCTCGAGGGGGGCCCTGGGCTGTGTAGGGTGTTTTCCTGAGAGAAGGAGTCCTGGGCTGCAGCGGGGCTTTGCAATACCTAGCGGATGCCCTCAGTAAACCTCCATTCTCAGTGAAATCCTATTACAAGCATCATCACTTTATTTAGGTCTAGGAGACCAGTATCCCTTTGTTTGTTCAGCGGCCTTA
Organism: Balaenoptera ricei; assembly: GCF_028023285.1. Lineage (NCBI taxonomy): Eukaryota > Metazoa > Chordata > Mammalia > Artiodactyla > Balaenopteridae > Balaenoptera > Balaenoptera ricei. The sequence continues at coordinate 105,220,609 of NC_082648.1, forward strand.
TAAACGCAGAGGAGCCTAGACAAAGCATCGTCAGGCCCCAGTTCTGCAGACATGCAGGCGTCGTGCAGAAAAAGATGCAGTGGACCTAGGTGAGGTTGTCGGACGGCAGCCATGCTCTGCTCACATCCTCTACTCCTGTGAAAAGGGGGAAACTGTGCCCCTGGGTGGTCCCGTTTCAGGCTCCCATTTAGTGGATGTGGAAACTGAGGCTGTGGCAGCCAAGCCCATTTCCTGAGGCCGCAGGACAGGAAGAGCCCAGCTGAGATTCAAACCCAGACCTGTCTCAATGGGGTCCTTCCTAAGACCCCAAATCTCACCAGTGACAGACCCCAGGCTGTAGGGAGGGGGCAATGGTGGGGCAGGAAATGCACACTGGGGTGACTTCAGGGAGGCAGCTGCTGCCAGGGTCCTGGACCACAGCCCTCCGCCCTCTCTGAGACCTGAGTCAGAACGGCCCTCTACAGGCCTCCAGGGCCAGGCAGGGAGTTGTCCAGCAGGTACACACGTGTACACACATGTACACACACACACGCACACAATTCCACACACCTGCACACACATCCACATAAATGCACATACACTCACATGCACACATCTCCACACACGTGCACACACTTGCATCGACGTTCTTTTTCAAATGCCCATGGAGGCTGTTGTCAGTTTTGTTGGGACCCTTGTATCACTGGGCATTTAATCAACCCCGGCATCTCTGAGGCCTTTGTAACTCTTTTTTAAATATGGCTCCTCATCACAGAAAAGCTGGGGTAAGGCCCTTGGAGTTGGTAAAGCACCTGATGAAGGGTGTGCTGGGCCGTCACTCACCACAGAACCATCCGGTAAACAGGTTCTGGATCACTGCGTTAATGGCTACTTGCTGATCACCCTTCAGAGCCAAGGGTGAATTTGCCATCACAGGAGGGACAGCCCAGCATGGCCCCTGATCTGCCCCTGTTCGGAATTCGAGGCTCAGGGGTGATTTTGCTTTGGTGGCATGAATTCTCAGTCAGCCCTCCTCCTTTTACAGGGGCCTTATAACCTGAGCCATCCCTTGTATCAGGATTGGACCTGGATCCTAGCGTTCCTGATCCAAAACCAGAGGCTCCAGAATGCTTTCTTCCCTCCCGGAGGAGGAAACAACACAGCTTGTCCGTAATGAGGCAGCTCAACAGAAATAGAAACTGTGGTCCACTAGGACCCAGCCCCCCTCAGAACCCCACCATGCTGGGACCCAGCCTGGTGCAGACTTTCTAGAAACTTCTCTCAGAAGACAGACTCCAAGAACGAGTCATGAGCCAAAGAAAATAAATAAATGGTTGTAAAGATAGATATATAATTTTCCCACATCAGATTCAAGAAACAGTTTTTTTTCTTTTAGAAAGAGAAGCTAGACCATTTAGCTAAACAATAAATATGTATTATTACAGCTATCAGCTTGCCTAAAGTAAGGACACTCCAGTCTGGTTGTGTATAAAAGCTAAATAGAAAAGCACAAACCTTCCCCCAGAGGGCCCTGGCAGCTCCCCCCGATCCTCCTCCTGCAGCTCTCTGCCTCATGGCACAGAAGGGCTGCACTGTCTGTGCCAGCCCACATCACTTGATGCCCTGGTTAGAGCAATCTTCTGCCTGGCCCCTGGTCCCTCACGTCCAGGTGCTGCGTCCTCGTGGTGACTGAGTGGCGGATGTTTTAATGGTGAAGACAGGTGAGATGCCTGGAGCAGCCCCGCTGCACCCAGAGTTGATATCTCATCTTCGGGGTCCCTGCTCAGATCCATAAAGGCTAAGAAGCAGCTTACGACAGGTGCGGGGTGAGGGGCTTGTGGTGGTTCTGGCCGTCCCCGGGTTTATCCTAAGTTCTTGCTCTCAGGTCTTCTCCCTCTCATTCTGCTGGGACCCCCGTGTCAGCACTCAGCCCCTGCCTGGCACTTGCTGCGCCCTTGTCCCTTCATCCCCTGGGGTTCAGTCACCCTATGGTCTGTGGCAGCAGGCTCGCCCCGGGTGAGCGAGCACTGAACCCGCTCCTGTCCTCCGACCCGCAGGGCCCGCTGTGCGAGGGGGAGGTCAGTGAGCACCCAGACATGCCGACTCTACAGTTCGCTCCAGACGGCCCTCCCAGCCTTTGCTGGCTCTCCATCAGCCCAGCGAGGGCTGCGGTCTGTCTCCTCAGGCCCTGGGAGATGAGTGGCTTAGGGTGATTGAAGCCAAGCAGAGGCTTTGTTAGCCAGAGACCCCAGGAGGAGAGACCCACTCCGGCCGGCGCTGAGGCTGGCAGGGCAGATGTGGTCACCCGAGCCCTCACCAAGGGCTGAGGTGTGAGGATGGCGGGTGGGGGGGGCGGGGGTCAGACCCGGGGCCTCCCCGTTGGCTGTGCCGCCCTGGGGTTTCCAGACTCAGGCCCTGGCGGGGCCATGAGAATAATGGTGCACAGAGGTGCCTGTCTGCTCTGCCTGGTGCAGGGCCGGGGTGGCCACTTCACGCTGCTTCACAAGCACAGGGGGACGTGTCCTGAGGCCACAGGGCAGGGACGGAACTGCCCCTCCGGCTGAGAGGGCGCTCAGCACCCCACCCAGGCTTCCCCTGTCCCGCTGCCCTGCTCCATCCCCTCCCCGGCTTCTCTCCTACCTGGCCCCGTCTGGCCTGGCCCTTCAGAGCTGGCTCAGCAAGGTCCCGCCAGGTGCTGCCCGCAGCCCGCAGCCCTGCAGATTCCCCAGAGCGTCACGGGCCGTGCATGTCCCACGTCCTCAGGGGTGTGCTCCCTGTTTGGGGGCAGTTCACGTGACCTTGCTATGCTGTGGGCTCCAGGAGACGAGGCCCTCCACTCCTTGCCTACTAAGAGCCCCTAAATATCAGGAGATGGCATAGTCGTCATTCTTCTTGGCGTTTAGCAGCCCCTAGATGGGGGCAGAGGAGTGATGGAGATTGGGTGGGGGACAGAGGTCCTTAGAAGCAGCCGCAGTGACGAGACGCAGGTGCGTCCGGGGCAGCTGGGCTGGCGCTCGAGGGGCGGGGGAGGGGCTGGGGCCCTGCTGTTTCGTGCTGGGCATCCTCAGACCAGGCCTTGGCCCTCGTGCTGCACCCCCCCCCCCACTTTGTCACCGGCCCCGCCGTTCGAGGTGCCGCATCTCTCTGTCCCGTCTCCCCCCAGCGCGCTGGATGCCAGTGCGAGTTATCACAGGGCCTTGGGTCTCCAGGTGGCCGATCGTCTCCTCCCTCACAGCAGGGCAGAGGGGGACGTGTCTGAGCGGCCAGGGCCCCTCTGCGGACGATCGTGTCCCCTCCCTCCTCGGGCGTCTGGGACATCCCAGGCTCAGGAGTCAGTTAACCGCACTCCTCGGGTGTGAACTGGCCAGATAAGGTCAGGAAGTGGTCCCAGAAACTCAATCACATGGCTGGCTGGGCATGGATGGGACGATGCACAGCCTTTCCAGAAGCTTCTCCCCAGGTTGTTTTTACTCTCTCCGTGGTAGCAGCCTTCATGGTCAAGCTCTCTCGCGCAGGCCACGGTCATCTCGCTGCCCCGCAGTTGCCACGTCTCCGCTGTCCGTTAGAACCTTTCTTTCAGGGCTTTCAGTCCAGAATATTGTGCCCTTTAAACAGAATACTCATCCTGACCCTAAAGGCAAATGGAAGCTTTCAGAGGAAGAGGGAGTATCACTCAGGGCACTCACAGGGCTGGAAAGTTTCCTTTTGTTTCATCAACGATGCTTTATAGCGTCCAAATACCAAGAAAAACCTCCTGGTCACCTGGGAAGATGTGCTTTCCTTGGCCGGCGGGAAGGGCTGCCCTGGACGGGAGCCCCGGGCGTGTCCACAGCTCAGTCCTCAGACCACACACTCCCGGGGCTCTCGCCACTGACTGAGAGGCTATGTCCACTGAACCCGGTGACCGCAGGGGACGTGGGCAGTGCTGGGCCGGCTCCTGTGTCAGCTTGTCGTGTGTCCAGCGTGCAAGGCGAGGTGACCCTGGGGCCAGCTCTGTGCACCTCGGGGGCGGAGTCCCAGAGAAATAGCCGCAGACCCCGAGGATGCAGCCCATGACCTTGGGGTGTTGGATGGCCATGTGCAGAGCTGGAGCCTGCTGGGTGCCGGCTGCTTTCCGGGCCCAGGGACACCAGGGGGTCACACAGAGGCTGCGACCCCAGGACACTCTGGATCTTCACACACCAGGAGAGCAGCCGCACCGACCACCGGGATTCAGGAAGCTGGGTGCAGCTCCCAGAAAGCCCCTCCGGCGGGGAGAGGAGAGTTGAGGACAGCTCCCTGGCAGCAAAAGCGGGGTGTGGAGGCTTGTCAGTCACCTGGGACCGGCCGCTCTGCCTCCCTGGGCCTCTGTTCCCTTTGGGGTAGAAGGTCCTAAAGCCATGTGGTCAAGGGGTGTCTGGGCGATGTCGCACATCAAGCCATGGTCAGCAGGACTGGGGCTCAGAGTGGGTGTCACTGCCCAGTTCAGAGGGGAGGGAGGTGACCCCGGCCCTGAAGGAACCCATGGGGGTTTGGGGAGGCCCCCAGTGCAGTGACAGATCTGACCCGTAAGAAATGTATAGCCAGGCTGAGCAGGTGCCCACCAGGAGGTCAGCTCTGGAAAAGCTCAGGGCCCTCCGAGGAGCTGGGGCCCACGTCGAGTTTCTTGATCAAGCTCAGCTCGCGGTTGGAGTCGCAGGGCTGCTTAGTGGGACCGTCCAGGGGGGCAGGCAGGTCTGGGCGGATCCTCCTGGGGCCAGTGGAGCAGGGAAACCCCTACACGGGAGCCTTCACCAGGGAGGGGGAGAACATGGCCACAAGGATGCCACCTGCTGACCTGGGGCAGCGTCCTGGGCCCTCAGGTGCACGGATGGGGAGGGGACCCCAGGTTGGATGCTCTCTAGGGATACAGCAGGGCCCTCATGACACAGCCCAAGCATCCGGCCAGGTGGCTGTCATGGTCCCGCCAGGCCCTGGGCCCTGGTCACTGGCCCTGCGTGTCCCTGAGCAGGTGGGAGGTAAGGGCCACGTGGATGAGACATGACTCACTTCTCATTGGTCATCCCTGGGGCTCAGGATCCCAGGCGGGGTGGGGGGGGGCAGCCTGCAGGAGAGCAGGGGCTGCTTCCTGGGTGTCCCTGGGGGTCTGGCAGATTGTCTTGAGAAGACGCTCTCTGGGGAAGGGTGCTGGAGACCAGTGGGCCGCTTCCCAGGACAGGAACGTCCTGCCGCCTGCAGGGACCAGCCCAGCGCTGGTTTTCCAATGAGCTGTGAGGACCAGCACAGGGCCCTGAGCGGGGACCCCCGTGAGGCCCGAGATGGGCCTCGGCCGTGTGATTCCCCAGCGGGAAACGCTTCTCTGGGGCCAGAAGGGCTCTGCTGGCTTCTCCAAAGCCTGTGTGGCTCTGCTGGAGCTTGTCCTTGCAGTTCTGACTACTTTTCTGGGCTGCAAACCCGACTTCCAGGCCTCTTTTCTGGGCTGCAAACCCGACTTCCAGGCCTCTTTTCTGGGCTGCAAACCCGACTTCCAGGCCTCTTTTCTGGGCTGCAAACCCGACTTCCAGGCCTCTTTTCTGGTCACAAGGCCTGGGGACGAGCTGGCAGCCATCACTCAGCTGCTGGCTGCGTCGGGACTTCTGTCCCATCCGAGCACAGCCTCTGCGGACATCAGGCTGCCCATCCGTTCCTGACGGTCAGGCAGGTGCCGGGGGGCAGCCAGGCCCAGGGTCTGACAACAAAGGCCTCAGAGAGTGTCTGAACTCTGGCCTGGGGGATCCGGTGACAGCCCACCCTCTCCGGGCAGCTCTGGGCCTGCCTCCCTCCCCACTTAGCCTGGGCCTGGCAGGAGAAGGAAGCGGACATCCAGGGCTCGGAAGTTAGCTGGACGGGCCTCTGTGTCCGTCCAGACCCTCTGGGCTCAGGGGTTCTGTCTCTAGGCTGGCCTGATTGGGGGTACTGGCCAGAGCAGACAGGGGCCTGTGTCCATCCCTCCCCACCCACCCACCAGGGGCAGGAAGCGCCAGAGGCCAGGGTGTGTGGAGGAAAGTGGAGACCCCCCCAAGGATGGGGGACCTATAGGGACAAACACCTGTGACTGTAAGAAATCACTAGAACGTACGTAGTGACTGCATTGCTTCAAGTCGTGAGGGCATCCTAATGAAACATCAGCCGTGCTTACTTCCCCCAAACGAAAACCTCCATGTGTGTGATGCACCATGAATGAAAGCTAAGGGTGGACCAAGCTGGGAGACAGGCCTACAGTAAACATGCCCGGGACTCTCCCTGGCCTGTACACATGGGCGCAGCTGAGATTATACACACGGTCTTGTTCAGATCAGTAAGAAATACAAGACCTGAGCAGATGAACTGACAAGACGGGCCAGTGCGAGTGGCCGGGGACCACGTTGGCAAGATTATTCTACTCCTCTGGTCATCAGGAGAAGTGAAGATGAGCCCTCAACCAAATCCTCCTTCTCTTCTATCGAATTAAGGCGGACATGAAGCCTCTGCCATCTCAGCTCGCAGATGACGAGAAGCAGCCCCCCAGGCGGGGCGCGTGGGGCACTGAGACAGCCCGGGTCCCTGGGAGTCCATCCCATGGGGGTCCCGTGAGCACGTGTGCAGCCCAGGAATTGCCGATCGCCCAGAACAGGCTGCCGACCTGCTCTCACAAACAATGCAAACGTTCATGCGGAACCCAGCCCTCATCGTA